>NC_050096.1:139544005-139847036 GCF_902167145.1 Zea mays
ATACTTAGTTGATTTTAATAGAGCTGAACTCGACACTTGCTTAATTGCTAAGACTAACATGGGTTGGCTCTGGCATCACCAACTAGCCCACATTGGGATGAAGAATCTTCACAAGCTTCTAAAGGGAGAGCACATTTTGGGACTAACTAATGTTCATTTTGAGAAAGACAGGGTTTGTAGCGCATGTCAAGCAGGGAAGCAAGTTGGTGTTCACCATCCACATAAGAACATCATCACAACCGACAGGTCGCTTGAGCTACTCCACATGGACCTATTCGGCCCGATAGCTTACATAATCATCGGCGGGAGTAAGTATTGTCTTGTTATTGTAGATGACTATTCTCTCTTCACTTGGGTGTTCTTTTTACAAGAAAAATCACAAACCCAAGAGACCTTAAAGGGATTCTTGAGACGGGCTCAAAATGAGTTCGGCTTAAGGATCAAAAAGATTAGAAGCGACAACGGAACGGAGTTCAAGAACTCACAAATAGAAGGCTTCCTTGAGGATGAGGGCATCAAGCATGAGTTCTCTTAGCCCTACACACCTCAACAAAATGGTGTAGTGGAGAGGAAGAATAGAACTCTACTTGACATGGCGAGGACCATGCTTGATGAGTACAAGACTTCGGACCGTTTTTGGGCGGAAGCAATCAACACCGCTTGCTACGCCATCAACCGTGTCTATCTTCACTGAATCCTCAAGAAGACATCATATGAACTCCTCACCGGTAAAATGCCCAATGTTTCTTATTTTAGAGTCTTAGGTAGCAAATGCTTTATTCTTGTTAAAAGAGGTAGAAAATCTAAATTTGCTCCTAAGGTTGTAGAAGGCTTTTTACTTGGTTATGATTCAAACACAAGGGCATATAGAGTCTTTAACAAGTCCACTGGACTAGTTGAAGTTTCTTGTGACATTGTGTTTGATGAGACTAACGGCTCTCAAGTAGAGCAAGTTGATCTTGATGAGCTAGATGATGAAGAGGCTCTGTGCATCGTGCTAAGGAACATGTCCATTGGGGATGTGTGTCCTAAGGAATCCGAAGAGCCCCCACATGCACAAGATCAACCATCATCTTCAAATCAAGCATCTCCACCAACCCAAGATGAGGATCAAGCTCAAGATGATGAAAATGAAGATCAAGAGGAGCCACCTCAAGAGGAGGACAATGATCAAGGGGGAGATGCTAATGATCAAGATAAGGAAGATGATGAGGGTCCAAGGCCGCCTCACCCACGAGTCCAGCAAGCAATACAACGAGATCACCCCGATCCTCGGCGATATTCAAAAGGGGGTAACCACTCGATCTCGTGTTGCTCATTTTTGTGAACATTACTCCTTTGTGTCTTCTATTGAGCCATACAGGGTGGAAGACGCATTAAGGGATTCAGATTGGGTGTTGGCGATGCAAGAGGAACTCAACACCTTCACTAGGAATGAGGTATGGCATCTTGTTCCACGTCCTAATCAAAATGTTGTAGGAACCAAGTGGGTCTTCCGCAACAAGCAAGATGAGCATGGTGTGGTGACAAGGAACAAAGCCCGACTTGTAGCCAAAGGATATTGACAAGTCGAAGGTTTGGATTTCGGTGAAACCTATGCACCCGTAGCTAGGCTTGAGTCAATTCGTATATTACTTGCCTATGCTACTTACCATGGCTTCAAGCTTTATCAAATGGACGTGAAGAGTGCCTTCCTTAATGGACCAATCAAGAAGGAGGTCTATGTTGAGCAACCTCCCAGCTTTGAAGATAGTGAGTACCCTAACCATGTCTATAAACTCTCTAAGGCGCTTTATGGGCTCAAGCAAGCCCCAAGAGCATGGTATGAATGCCTAAGAGATTTTCTTATCGCTAATGGCTTCAAAGTCGGAAAAGCCGATCCCACTCTCTTTACTAAAACAATTGTGAATGATTTGTTTGTATGCCAAATTTATGTTGATGATATTATATTTGGGTCTACTAACAAATCTACATGTGAAGAGTTTAGTAGGATCATGGTACAAAAATTTGAGATGTCAATGATGGGGGAGTTGAAGTATTTATTAGGATTTCAACTCAAGCAACTCCAATAGGGGACCTTCATTAGCCAAACGAAGTACATTCAAGACATACTTACCAAGTTTGGAATGAAGGATGCCAAGCCCATCAAAACACCCATGGGAACCAATGGGCATCTCGACCTCGACACGGGAGGTAAATCCGTAGATCAAAAGGTATACCGGTCGATGATAGGATCTTTACTCTATTTATGTGCATCTCGACCAGATATTATGCTTTCTGTATGCATGTGTGCAAGATTCCAAGCTGATCCTAAGGAAGTTCACCTTAGGGCCGTAAAACGAATCTTGAGATATTTAGTTCATACTTCTAAGTTTGGCCATTGGTACCCCAGGGGATCCACATTTGATTTAATAGGATATTCAGATGCTGATTGGGCAGGGTGTAAAATTGATAGAAAGAGCACATCAGGGACTTGTCAGTTCTTGGGAAGATCCCTGGTGTCATGGGCTTCAAAGAAGCAAAATTCTGTAGCTCTATCTACCGCCGAAGCCGAGTACATTGCCGCAGGCCATTGTTGCGCGCAATTGCTTTGGATGAGGCAAACCCTTAGGGACTATGGTTACATATTAACCAAAGTTCCTCTCCTATGTGATAATGAGAGTGCAATCCGCATGGTGGACAATCCCGTTGAACACAGCCGCACTAAGCACATAGCCATTCGGTATCACTTTTTGAGGGATCACCAACAACGGGGGGATATCGAGATTGCTTATGTTAGCACCAAAGAACAATTAGCCGATATCTTTACCAAACCACTAGATGAGAAAACTTTTACTAAACTTAGGCATGAGCTAAACATTCTTGATTCTAGGAATTTTGATTGATACCCTGCACACATAGCTCATCTATATACCTTTGATCATCTCTTTCATATGCTATGACTAATGTGTTTTTCAAGTGTATTTCATACTAAGTCCTAGATTGAAAAGGAAATGGAGTCTTTGGCGAAGACAAGGCTTCCACTCCACTCCATCGAATTATTCATCCTTCGCCGTCGCTCCACACCGCTCTCCAATTTGGTATAAGCTTCACTCCTACATTATTTACCAAAGGGGGAGAAAGTTTGAAAAAGGGCTTATATTTCACTCACAAGTATCCGTTTTTGGCGATTCATGCCAAAGGGGGAGAAAGTATTAGCCCAAAGCAAAAGGACCGCACCACCACCAATTTCAAAAACGAAGTCTTTCAAATTTGTATTAAAAAGATTTGTATTAAAAGAAGGTTTTTCAATTGGTATCTTATTTTTGATAGAATTTTCAAATTGGTATAACCCCTTTCAAAATTAATATCTAAAACCCTCTTGAACACTAAGAGGAGAATTTCATTAAGAGGGAGTTTTGTTTAGTCAAAGGAAAATCATTTGAAACAGGGGGAGACAATTTCAAATCTTTAAAATGCTTCTCAAACTTTTATTTATTTACCTTTGACTATTTGCAAAAAGACTTTGAAAAGAATTTCCAAAAGAGTTTGCAAAAACAAAACAAGTGGTGCAAGCGTGGTCCAAAATGTTAAATATGAAGAAAGCATCCATGCATATCTTATAAAATGTATATTGGTTTAATTCCAAGTAACCTTTTCACTTTCATTATGCAAACTAGTTCAATTCTGCAATTATATATTTGCTTTGATTTGTGTTGGCATCAATCACCAAAAGGGGGAGATTGAAAGGTGTCGGCGTTTCGAGACCGGGGGGTCCCTAAGCCGACGAGTGAATGTTGTCGCGTGCCCCAGCCCAGATGGGTCGACGCGAGGCCGAGCGCGAAGGGGGGAAAGTGAGGCGGCCGGAGACCGGCGTGAGAGAGGTGGGAATCCCGCGACCAGGTCGGGTGCGCTTGCAGTAGGGGGTTACAAGCGTCCACGCGGGAGAGGGAGCGACCGGCCTCACGCGAGCGCCTGTCTCGTCCTTGTCCCCGCGCGGCCAACCCTCTCTAAGAGGGCCCTGGTCCTTCCTTTTATAGGCGTAAGGAGAGGATCCAGGTGTACAATGGGGGGTGCAGCAGAGTGCTACGTGTCTAGCGGAGGAGAGCTAGCGCCCTAAGTACATGCCGTTGTGGCAGCCGGAGAGATTTTGGCACCCAGCTGGTGTGATGTCGTGGCCGCCGGGAGGAGCGATGGAGCCTGGCGGAGGGACAGCTGTCGGAGCTGTTGAGTCCTTGCTGACGTCCTCTTGCTTCCGTAAGGGGGCTGAGAGCCGCCGTCGTCACAGAGTATGCGGGGCGCCATCATTGCCTATATGGTGGAGCGAGCCAGATGGGACGCCGGTCTTGTCCCCCGTGGCCTGAGTCAGCTCGGGGTAGGGTGATGATGGCGCCTCCTGTCGACGTGGCTGGTCTGCGCCCTAGGTTGGGCAATGTGGAAGCTCCTCCGAAGCCGAGGTCGAGTCCGAGCCCCTGGGTCGGGCGAGGCGGAGACCGTCGGCTGAGGCCAGGGCGTAGTCCGAGCCCTGGGGTCGGGCGAAGCGGAGTTCGTCGTCTTCTGGGGCTGAGCCCGAGTCCGAGCCGTGGGTCGGGCGGAGCGGAGTTCGTCGTCTTCCGGGACTTAGCCCGAGTCCGAGCCCTGGGTCGGGCGGAGCGGAGTTCGTCGTCTTCTGGGGCTGAGCCCGAGTCCGAGCCCTGGGTCGGGCGGAGCGGAGTTCGTCGTCTTCCGGGACTTAGCCCGAGTCCGAGCCCTAGGTCGGGCGGAGCGGAGTTCGCCGTCTTCTGGGACTTAGCCCGTGTCCGAGCCCTGGGGCGGGCGGAGCGGAGCTTCCTATGGTGCCTTCGGCCGGGCCTAACTGCCTGTCAGCCTCACTCAGTCAAGTGGCACCGCAGTCGGAGCGGCGCAGGCGGCGCTGTCCTTCTGTCAGGCCGGTCAGTGGAGCGGCGAAGTGACGGCGGTCACTTCGGCTCTGCCAGCTGGGGGGCGCGCGTCAGGATAAAGGTGTCAGGCCACCTTTGCATTAAATGCTCCTGCAATTTGGTCGGTCGGTGCGGCGATTTGGTCAGGGTTGCTTCTTGGCGAAGACAGGGCCTCGGGCGAGCCGGAGATATATTCGCCGCTGGAGGGGGGCCTCGGGCGAGACGGAAATCCTCCGGGGTCGGCTGCCCTTGTCCGAGGCTAGGCTCGGGCGAGGCGTGATCGAGTCCCTCGAACGGACTGATCCCTGACTTAATCGCACCCATCATGCCTTTGCAGCTTTATGCTGATGGGGGTTACTAGCTGAGAATTAGGAGCCTTAAGGGTACCCCTAATTATGGTCCCCGACAGTAGCCCCCGAGCCTCGAAGGGAGTGTTAGCACTCGCTTGGAGGCTTTCATCGCACTTTTTTGCAAGGGGACCAACCTTTCTCGGTTGCGTTTTGTTCCGGTGGGTGCGCGCGAGCGCACCCGCCGGGTGTAGCCCCCGAGGCCTCGGAGGAGTGGTTTCACTCCTCCGAGGTCTTATTGCCTCGCGTAATGCTTCGGCTGGTCTGGTCGTTCCCTCATGCGAGCTGGCCGTAGCCCGGGTGTACGGTCAGGTCCCAAGTTCTCGGGCTGGTATGTTGACGCTGTCAACGGTTTGGCCAGAGCCAGGTTTGCGAGAGCAGCCCCCGAGCCTCTGCACAGGGCGAGAGGGCGATCAGGGACAGACTCTACTTTTTTACATACGCCCCTGCGTCGCCTTTCCGCAAGGAGGAGGGGGGGAAAGCGCCATGTTGCCCTCGATGGGCGCCGAACATGGTGTTTCCGGTGAGCTGCAAGCGGGTAATCCGAGTGGACGTCCGTGCCCCATTCGTTAGGGGTCGGCTAGGGGCCCGGAGGCACGCCCAAAAGTACCTGCGGGTGATCTGCCGGACCCGGTCCCCTGGCGACGGGGTCCGAGGGCTCGATGCCTCCCTCTGATGGGATTCCGTTACAAGATCGTTCCCGCTGGTCTCGGAAATGTCCTAGGGTACCTCGGGAGCGCAGCCCGAGCCTTGGTTATGTATCGAACGTACCCATGGTCATCCCTTGCTCTGTGTCTGAGGCGACTGTGAACCCTTCGGGGGCCAGCCTTCGAACCCGTGATCAGTAGTGGGCACGGAGCCCGAGTAGCCTGAGGCGGCCGTTGAACCCTTCCGAGGGGCCGGCCTTCGAACCTCTGACCAGTAGTGGGTGTAGGGCCCACGCAATCTGAGGCGGCTGTCGAACCCTTCCGAGGGGCCAGCCTTCGAACCTCTGATCAGTAGGGAGGCTCGGAGCCTGGTTCCTTCACGGGGAAGGATCCTTTTCGGGGTATCCCCCTTTCTCGGTCCCTGTTGCAAGAGAGAGAAAGAGGGAAAAAGGAAAAGGATACGAAATCGAACGACGCGGCGTACCTTTTTTGACGTGGTCATTATGGCGAAGGCGAAGCGTCGCCCGCTTCTCCTGCCAGAGGCGCCGCCTGTCCCGCCGTGGAGTTAATGCGACGGGGCGAGTGGTTGAGCTCGAGCCCGTAGAACTTGTCTTCCAGGCGCAGAACCTCATCACAGTAGGCCTCCATCTTCGGGTCGCGGCAGTGGGAGTTCTTCATGACTTGGTCGATGACGAGCTGCGAGTCACCGCGAGCGTCAAGGCGTCGGACCCCTAGCTCGATGGCGATCCGCAACCCGTTGACCAGAGCCTCATACTCGGCCACATTGTTGGACGCCGGGAAATGGAGGCGTAGCACGTAGCGTAGGTGCTTCCCGAGGGGCGAGATGAAGAGTAGGCCTGCACCGGCTCCCGTCTTCATCAGCGACCCGTCGAAGAACATGGTCCAGAGTTCCGGTTGGATCGGAGCTGTCGGTAGCTGAGTGTCGACCCATTCAGCCACGAAGTCCGCCAAGACCTGGGACTTGATGGCCTTCCGAGGAGCGAACGAGATCGTCTCGCCCATGATTTCCACCGCCCATTTTGCAATCCTACCCGAGGCTTCCCGGCACTGGATGATCTCCCCCAGGGGGAAGGATGACACCACAGTTACCGGATGAGACTCGAAGTAGTGTCGCAACTTCCGCCGTGTCAGGATCACCGCATACAACAGCTTTTGAACTTGTGGGTAGCGGATCTTGGTTTCGGACAGTACCTCGCTGACGAAGTAGACTGGCCTCTGAATGGGCAATGCATGCCCCTCTTCTTGCCTCTCGACCACAATCGTGGCGCTAACCACCTGAGTGGTCGCGGCGACGTAGACCAAGAGGGCTTCTCCGGCAACTGGGGGCACCAAGATAGGCGCCTTCGTGAGGAGCGCCTTAAGGTTCCCGAGGGCTTCCTCGGCCTCAGGGGTCCAAGTGAAGCACTCGGCCTTCCTCAAGAGGCGGTATAGAGGTAGACCTCTTTCGCTGAGGCGTGAGATGAAGCGGCTCAGAGCCGCGAGACATCCCATGACCCTCTCTACGCCTTTCAAGTCCTTGATGGGCCCCATGCTGGTGATGGCTGCGATCTTCTCCGGATTGGCTTCGATGCCCCGCTCGGAGACGATGAACCCCAAGAGCATGCCTCGGGGCACCCCGAAGACACACTTCTCGGGATTGAGCTTGACGCCTTTTGCCTTGAGACATCGGAATGTCACTTCAAGGTCGGAAAGGAGGTCGGAGGCTTTCCTCGTCTTGACTACGATGTTATCGACGTAGGCCTCGACCGTGCGGCCAATGTGTTCACCGAACACATGGTTCATGCACCGCTGGTACGTCGCGCCCGCATTCCTCAAGCCGAACGACATAGTGACATAGCAGTACATGCCGAAGGGTGTGATGAATGAAGTCGCGAGCTGGTCGGACTCTTTCATCCTGATTTGATGATACCTTGAGTAGGCATCGAGGAAAGACAGGGTTTCGCACCCAGCAGTGGAATCCACAATTTGATCGATGCGAGGCATAGGGTAGGGAACCTTCGGACATGCTTTGTTCAGACCAGTGTAGTCTACACACATCCGCCATTTCCCCCCTTTCTTTCTCACAAGCACAGGGTTGGCAAGCCATTCGGGATGGAATACCTCTTTGATGAACCCTGCCGCCATTAGCTTGTGGATCTCCTCGCCTATGGCTCTGCGCTTCTCCTCGTCGAATCGGCGAAGAGGCTGCTTGACGGGTCGGGCTCCGGCTCGGATGTCCAGCGAGTGCTCGGCGACATCCCTCGGTATGCCGGGCATGTCCGAGGGACTCCACGCGAAGACGTCGGCGTTCGCGCGGAGAAAGTCGACGAGCACTGCTTCCTATTTGGGATCGAGCCCGGAGCCGATCCGGATCTGCTTGGAGGCGTCGCCGCTGAGGTCGAGGGGGACGGACTTAACCGTCTCCGCTGGCTCAAAGTTGCCGGCATGACGCTTCACGTCTGGCACCTCCTTAGAGAGGCTCTCCAGGTCGGCGATGAGGGCCTCGGCATACTCCACGCACTCCACGTCGCATTCGAACACGTGTTTGTACGTGGGGCCAACGGTGATGACCCCGTTGGGGCCCGGCATCTTGAGCTTCAGGTAGCTGTAGTCGGGGACGGCCATGAACTTCGCGTAGCATGGTCTTCCCAGCACCGTGTGGTAGGTTCCTCGGAACCCGACCACCTCGAACGTCAGGGTCTCCCTTCGGAAGTTGGAGGGTGTTCCGAAGCAGACGGGAAGGTCGAGTTGTCCGAGGGGCTGGACGCTCTTCCCGGGAATGATCCCATGGAAGGGCGCAGCGCCTGCCCGGACGGAGGACAAATCGACACGCAGGAGCCCAAGGGTCTCGGCGTAGATGATGTTGTGGCTGCTGCCTCCGTCCATGAGGACCTTTGTGAGCCTGACGTCGCCGATGACGGGGTCGACGACGAGCGGGTATTTCCCCGGGCTCGGCACATGGTCGGGGTGGTCGGCTCGGTCGAAGGTGATGGGCTTGTCGGACCAGTCTAGATAGACTGGCGCCGCCACCTTCACCGAGCAGACCTCCCGACGCTCTTGCTTGCGGTGCCGAGCCGAGGCATTCGCCGCTTGCCCACCGTAGATCATGAAGGAGTCGCGGACCTCGGGGAACTCTCCTGCCTGGTGATCTTCCTTCTTGTCATCGTCGCGGGCCCTGCCACCCTCCGTGGGTGGCTCGGCCCTGTGGAAGTGGCGCCGAAGCATGACGCACTCCTCAAGGGTGTGCTTGACGGGCCCCTGGTGATAGGGGCACGGCTCCTTGATCATCTTGTCGAAGAGGTTGGCACCTCCGGGGGGCTTCCGAGGGTTTTTGTACTCGGCGGCGGCGACAAGGTCCGCGTCGGCGGCGTCGCGTTTCGCTTGCGACTTCTTCTTGCCCTTCTTCTTGGCGCCGCGCTGAGTTGACGCCTCGGGGGCATCCTCCGATGGGCGGCCCTGGGGCTGCTTGTCCTTTCGGAAGATAGCCTCGACCGCCTCCTGGCCGGAGGCGAACTTGGTGGCGATATCCAACAGCTCGCTCGCCCTGGTGGGGGTCTTGTGACCCAGCTTGCTCACCAGGTCACGACAGGTGGTGCCAGCGAGGAACGCGCCGATGACATCCGAGTCGGTGATGTTGTGCAGCTCGGTGCGCTACTTCGAGAATCGCCGAATGTAGTCCCGGAGAGACTCTCCCGGCTGCTGTCGGTAGCTTCGGAGGTCCCAGGAATTCCCGGGGCGCACGTTCGTGCCCTGGAAATTGCCGGCGAAAGCTTGGACTAGGTCATCCCAGTTGGAGATCTGCCCCGGAGGCAGGTGCTCCAACCAGGCGCGGTCGGTGTCGGAGAGAAACAGGGGGAGGTTGCGGATGATGAGGTTGTCATCGTCCATTCCACCCAGCTGGCAGGCCAGACGGTAGTCCGCGAGCCACAGTTCCGGTCTCGTCTCCCCCGAGTACTTTGTGATAGTAGTCGGGGGTCAGAACCGGGTCGGGAACAGCGCCCGTCGTATGGCCCGGCTGAAGGCCTGCGGACCGGGTGGCTCGGGTGAGGGACTCCGATCCTCCCCGCTGTCGTAGCGTCCCCCACACCTGGGGTGGTAGCCTCGGCGCACCCTCTCGTCGAGGTGGGCCAGACGGTCGCGGTGATGGTGCTCGTTGCCGAGGCGACCCGGGGCTGTAGGCGCTGTGTTGCGCGTGCGCCCGGTGTAGACCGAGGCTTCCCGCATGAATCGGGAAGTCGCGGCATGAGGTTCCGAGGGGTACCCCTGCCTTCGGGAGGCGGAGCTCTCGGCCCGTCGGACCGCAGCGCCTTCCAGGAGATTCTTGAGCTCTCCCTGGATTCGTCGCCCCTCGGTGGTTGATGGCTCCTGCATCGCGCGGAGAAGCATTGCTGCTGCTGCCAGGTTCTGGCTGACCCCACTAGATGCGGGTGGTGGCCTGACCCTGACGTCGTCGGCGATGCGGTGCTGGAAGCCCTGGGGTAGATGACGTATTTCTCCGGTCGGAGGTTGGCCCGCCCATGCCTGCCCGACGTCCCGGCGGATCGGCTCAAGCGCTCCTGCTCCCTCGTCGAGCCTGGCCTGCACCCCGCAGATTTGCTCGAGGTGTGGGTCATGGCCCCCCGCCTGAACGGGGACCACAGCTAGCTCCCGTGGGATGTCAACGCGAGGCACCGGCCTAGGGAGATCACCATCCTCTGGCATGCCGAGATGGTTGCCTTCGGAGGGACCCCCTAGATCGACGTGGAAGCATTCGCGACTTGGGCCACAGTCCTCGTCGCCGAGGCTGCGGCTACCATCGGAACAGTCGGAAAGGCAGTAGTCGCATGCGGTCATGAAGTCCCGCATGGCACTGGGGTTGCCAAGTCCAGAGAAATCCCAACAGAAGCTGGGCTCGTCGTCTTCCTCGGACCCAGAGGGCCCGTAGGTCGAGACGTCCGTCAGCCGGTCCCAAGGTGACCGCATACGAAACCCCAGAGGGTTTGGCCTCGCCTCTACGAGAGCGCCCGCCAAAGCGAAGTCGCTAGGCGGGTTGAGGCTGAATCCAAATGACGTGGGATGGGGATCGATCGGTACCTCTTGGTCGACGGGCGGCGATGAAGTCACGTCAGGGACTGACTGCACCGTCGTCTCAGGTACGAGGGTGACATCCAGCAAGCCTTTCGCGAGCGCGCTGGCATCGTCCGTTTGCTCGGAGTTGGCGTGTCGCGGGGAGACGACGCTCGCCTTCATCTCAAACGCGAGGTCGATGCCCGACGTGCCCCCCGTTGGGGCGCTGGGGCCGTCGACTCGCTCGACAGTCAACGAGGCGCTGCCTTCCACTTGGCCTTGGTTGCCCCGCCTCCTCCTCCGTTGGCGGGGGAGAGGACGGTGCGAGCTCGAATGTTGTTCTTCCACCACGCGGGGAAGATGTCGTCGATTCCGCCGCCGGCGGGCGGGCTGTCGGCCGCCGTTACCGCTCCCCCGGCGGTGGAATGAGTATCATGTCGTAGCTGCCGTCGAGGGACATGAACTCAAGACTCCCGAAACGGAGCACCGTCCCGGGTTGTAGAGGTTGCTGGAGACTGCCCATCTGGAGCTTGACGGGAAGCTGTTTGTCAACACGCAGCAGGCCCCTACCTGGCGCGCCAACTATCGGCGTTTCGAGACCGGGGGGTCCCTAAGCCGACGAGTGAATGTCGCCTCGTGCCCCAGCCTAGATGGGTCGACGTGAGGCCGAGCGCGAAGGGGGGAAAGTGAGGCGGCCGGAGACCGGCGTGAGAGAGGTGGGAATCCCGCGGCCTTCGTGTTCGTCCCGCGCCCAGGTCGGGTGCGCTTGCAGTAGGGGGTTACAAGCGTCCACGCGGGAGAGGGAGCGAGCGGCCTCACGCGAGCGCCTGTCTCGTCCTCGTCCCCGCGCGGCCAACCCTCTCTAAGAGGGCCCTGGTCCTTACTTTTATAGGTGTAAGGAGAGGATCCAGGTGTACAATGGGGGGTGCAGCAGAGTGCTACGTGTCTAGCGGAGGACAGCTAGCGCCCTAAGTACATGCCGTTGTGGCAGCCGGAGAGATTTTGGCACCCAGCTGGTGTGATGTCGTGGCCGTCGGAGGAGCGATGGAGCCTGGCGGAGGGACAGCTGTCGGAGCTGTTGAGTCCTTGCTGACGTCCTCTTGCTTCCGTAAGGGGGCTGAGAGCCGCCGTCGTCACAGAGTATGCGGGGCGCCATCATTGCCTATCTGGCGGAGCGAGCCAGATGGGACGCCGATCTTGTCCCCCGTGGCCTGAGTCAGCTCGGGGTAGGGTGATGATGGCGCCTCCTGTCGACGTGGCTGGTCTGCGCCCTAGGTTGGGCGATGTAGAAGCTCCTCCGAAGCCGAGGTCGAGTCCGAGCCCCTGGGTCAGGCGAGGCGTTGACCGTCGGCTGAGGCCAGGGCGTAGTCCGAGCCCTGGGGTCGGGCGAAGCGGAGTTCGTCGTCTTCTGGGGCTGAGCCCGAGTCCGAGCCCTAGGTCGGGCGGAGCGGAGTTCGTCGTCTTCCGGGACTTAGCCCGAGTCCGAGCCCTGGGTCGGGCGGAGCGGAGTTCGTCGTCTTCTAGGGCTGAGCCCGAGTCCGAGCCCTGGGTCGGGCGGAGCGGAGTTCGTCGTCTTCCGGGACTTAGCCCGAGTCCGAGCCCTGGGTTAGGCGGAGCGGAGTTCGCCGTCTTCCGGGACTTAGCCCGTGTCCGAGCCCTGGGTCGGGCGGAGCAGAGCTTCCTATGGTGCCTTCGGCCGGGCCTGACTGCCTGTCAGCCTCACTCAGTCAAGTGGCACCGCAGTCGGAGCGGCGCAGGCGGCGCTGTCCTTCTGTCAGGCCGGTCAGTGGAGCGGCGAAGTGACGACGGTCACTTCGGCTCTGCCAGCTGGGGGGGAACGTCAGGATAAAGGTGTCAGGCCACCTTTGCATTAAATGCTCCTGCGATTTGGTCGGTCGGTGCGGCGATTTGGTCAGGGTTGCTTCTTAGCGAAGACAGGGCCTCGGGCGAGCCGGAAAGATATTCGCCGCTGGAGGGGGGCCTCGGGCGAGACTGAAATCCTCCGGGGTCGGCTGCCCTTGTCCGAGGCTAGGCTCGGGCGAGGCGTGATCGAGTCCCTCGAACGGACTGATCCCTGACTTAATCGCACCCACCAGGCCTTTGCAGCTTTATGCTGATGGGGGTTACCAGCTGAGAATTAGGAGCCTTGAGGGTACCCCTAATTATGGTCCCCGACAATAGGGAAATAGGCTTACACCTTTTCCTAAATGATTTTGGTGGTTGAATTGCCAACACAAATAATTGGACTAACTAGTTTGCTCTAGATTATAAGTTCTTACAGGTGCCAAAGGTTCAACACAAACCAATAAAAAGTCCAAGAAATGGTTCAAATAAAAAGAGCAAAAGACAACCGAAGGCTGCCCTAGTCTGGCGCACCGGACTGTCCGGTGTGCCACCGAACAGTGTCCGGTGCATAAGGGTGGATTCCCTCTAACTTGCTAGCTTCGGGAATTTGGGGAACCACTCCGCTATAATTCACCGGACTGTCCGGTGTAGCACCGGAGTGTCCGGTGTGCCAAGCGGAATAACGGCTAACAGCGCCAACGGTCGTCTGCAAAAGGTGAACAGTGATCAACAGTGCGCGACTGCGCGCGCAGAAGTCAGAGTAGGCGCAGAAGGCGCATCGGACAATGAATAGTGACTATCCGGTGCACCACCGGACTGTCCGGTGGCCCCACATGTTAGAGCTCCAACAGTCGGAACCCAACGGCTGGGTGACGTGGCTGGCGCACCGGACAGTGTCCGGTGGCGCACCGGACTGTCCGGTGCGCCATACGACAGAAGCCCTCACCAACGACCATATTGGTAGTTGGGGCTATAAATACCCCCCAACCACCACACTTCAATGTATCCAAGTTTTCAGCCATCAAACCTCATACAAGAGCTCTAGACTTCATTCTAAGACACAAACAAAGAGATCAAATCCTCTCCCAAATCCGGAATCACTCCAAACAAATTAGTGACTCGAGAGAGAGAGAGAGAGAGAGAGACTTTTGTGTTCTTTTGAGCTCTTGCGCTTGGATCACTTTTCTTCTTCCTCTATTCTTGTTCCCAAGATTATTGTAATCAAAGCAAGAGACACCAAGTTGTGGTGGTCCTTGTAGTGGACTAAGTGTCCCATTTGATTAAGAAGAGAAGCTCACTCGGTCTAGGTGACCGTTTGAGAGAGGAAAGGGTTGAAAGAGACCCGGTCTTTGTGACCACCTCAACGGGGAGTAGGTTTGCAAGAACCGAACCTCAGTAAAACAAATCACCGTGTCATCCGCTCTTATTCGCTTGTGATTTGTTTTCGCCCTCTCTTTCGGACTCGATTATATTTCTAACGCTAACCCCGGCTTGTAGTTGTGCTTAAACTTTATAAATTTCATATTTGCCTATTCACCCCACTGTAGGCGACTTTCAGATAGAGTTAGGACAAGACTTGCATCGCGATAGAGGAAAAAGGGAACAAACAAGAGCGGGATAGGCAAGACATCACAATTGAAATGAAATGGAAGAGGAGGCTTTAAAATGCAGGTGCAAGATAAGCATCATGGTAAAGTGTAACGCCCTGAATTTGGAGGTAGAATTTTTTCTTCTTTTGTCTCACCAAATTCAGGCGTTACCATTTCCTTTTCCCTTTTCCCCTCGCTAAACCTTGATCTTTTCCAAAGTTATAGCGGGTTTTGGCTTTAGACCTCATGTAAAGCAAAACCTTAAAATACTTTATTTTGGGTGATGCACCATGCCGAACCATGCATACCTTTTGATTGTTTAAAAAGGTGAATGCATTCATCTAGAGGAAAATAGATTTTAGAAAAAGAAAACCTTTTCCTTCTCCTCTCCCCCCTCCTTCCCCATTTTCGGCCCAGCCGCCCCCCCTTCCCCCCCGCGTGGGCCTTGCGGCGGCCCAGCCCCCCCCCCTTCCCTTCCCGCCGTGGGCCGCCTGGCGGCCCAGCCGCGCCCCCCCCTTCCCCTTTGGGCCCAGCCGGCCCAACCGTCCCCCCTCCCCTTTTCTTTTTCCAAAAATCCCCTCCCCGCGGGCCCCGCTCGTCATCCCCTCTCTCTCTCTCTCCCTCACCCTAACCCTAGCCGCCGTCGCCCCCGTCCCGCCCCCTCGGCCGCCCCCGGCCTCGGCCGCCTCGCCCCACTCGGCCCCGACCCCGGCCGCTCGGCTCGGCCGCCCCCTCGGCCGCTCCGACGAGCCCCGCCCCGGCGTCCCCCGCCCCGCGCCGGCGTTCCCCGCCCCCGCGCGAGCCCCGCCCTCCCCGCGCCGCTCGTCCCGACCCCGCCTCCCGGCGAGCTCGGCCTCGGCTCGGCCGCCCCCCGGCGTGCCCGTCCGCCCCGCCCTCGGCCACCCCGTCCCGCGCCCCCTCGGCCCTGCCCCATGCCCGGCGAGCTCGGCCGCCCCCGTGCCCCGGTTCGACCGCCCGCCCCATGCCCGGCGAGCTCGGCCGCCCCCGTGCCCCGGTTCGACCGCCCGCTCCCGCGCCCGGCCTCGCCCGGCCGCGTCCTCGCTCGCCCGTGCTCGCTTGCCCCGGCGTGCTTGCCCGCTCGCCCCGCCGTGCCTTGCTCACGTCGTGTCGGCCCCTGCGTGGCCTCGAGCTTGGCCCAGCGTGCCTATGGCGCGCGGCTTTGAGCCTGGCTAACGTACTGTCCCGACGTGCGCACGACTAGTCCGTGGCGTGTGCGTGCGGCCTCGCGCGCGTGCCCGCGTAGTGCGCGTGCCTTGGCACGACTCGTCGTGCCTTCGTCTACCCCCGGACACCCCGTCTACCCCCCCCCCCCCCCCCCGTGTCCTATGCGCGCTAATCACGTGTTTATATTAATAAGATAGGAGTCTCAATTTGGAAATTGGTTACGTTAGTTAATTTGTATAGCTAATCATCTATCTCATTCAATGTTAATCTACTAAAAGTGGCCACGTTTACATTAGTGCATGTAGCTAATTCTTTTGTTAGAACCAATTGGAACTAGAACACGTAGCGTCTAGTTATTCGCCTACCCGTAGTGCATCTCGGGCTTAAGCTCTAACCCTCGCGAGACCTTTTCTCATTTCTTTCTAACCATGGTAAGTTTATTATCGTATGTGATATTCTATGTATATCTACCTCATTTGTTCTCTTGTATGGTGTACTGTTTGTTGCCTAATTTGAATGGATGGATGGATGTATGCTTGCAATCGCATAGAGAACGATCCGGTCGAAGAACCCGAGGAACTCGCAGGAGAAGCCCCTGAGCAGCAGTCGGTTGGTGGAGGCAAGTGTCCCTTGACCTATCTCTGTCCTATTCATTCTTTAATTCACCTCCCGCATTATACACTTATGCCTAAGGATTGACTAGCTTTGTTATCCATGTCCTTGTTTACCTATTTGGGTTGGATTATTATGGTTTAGCTTTATGCTATTGCTTAACTCTAATCAATGAACATGATGAGATTATCTATGATACGCTGTTTTCCCTTCTCTTATTCTGATGTTGTACTTGTGGCCTTTAAGGGGGCTCGAGCGGTTTCTCGAGTGCCTCTCCGTAAGGACCTGTTCTATGGATGACCGCCCGGGAAAACAGTGCAACCATGAGGGTGGAATGGGATGCCCTTAGCTGAATAATTAGAGGATCCGGGGTGTAGTTCGCTTAGCCGTTGTGCCGTCAATGGGGCTCGGTGTATGCGGCTCGCTCTGCCAAGCTTGGGTTCGCCCCTTGGGGAGGAGTGCGGTGCATTTAGGAAACCTAACGGGTGGCTACAGCCCCGAGGAATCTTTGTAAAGGCTACGTAGTGATGCCCTGCTGGGTCACCTTGGTAGTGATCAATGGAGAGTCATGATCTCCGGGCAGAAAGGGAATCATGACTTGTGGGTAAAGTGCACAACCTCTGCAGAGTGTTTGAAAACTGATATATCAGTCGTGCTCGCGGTTATGAGCGGCCAAGGGAGCTCCAGTGATTAGTGGTACTTGATCAGAGACATTATGGTACAGGTGGCTATGAAATTGATGGTTTCGGTTATGACTATGGTGCTGGTAAGTGGTATTCTTTCCATTTGGAAAGGGTACATTGGGCTAATAACTTGGGTTAATGCTAAAACCTGGCTTTCTATTAGTAAATAATAATCTGACCAACTAAAAGCAACTGCTTGACTTATCCCCCACATAAAGCTAGTCCACTACAGCCAAACAGGATACTTGCTGAGTATGTTGATGTGTACTCACCCTTGCTCTACACACCAAACCCCCCCCATCCCCAGGTTGTCAGCATTGCAACCACTGCTCAGGAGAAGATGAAGCTGTGGAAGGAGACTTTCAGGAGTTCCAATACTACGACGAGTTCTAGGCGTGGGTTAGCGGCAACCCCCAGTCGGCTGCCTGTGAAGGCCGCGGTTATCTACGTTTCGTTTTCGCACTTTGATTTATTGTAAGGACTATATGGACGTCTCAGACGTATGATGTAATCGACTATTATTTCCCTTTTTAATACTATTTTGAGCACTGTGTGATGATGTCCATGTTATGTAACTGTTGTGTACGTGAATAACTGATCCTGACACGTACATGGTTCGCATTCGGTTTACCTTCTAAAACCGGGTGTGACATAAGTGGTATCAAAGTCGTGCTGACTGTAGGACCGCTAACCTAGAGTAGAATGGTCGTTCCAAGGACTATAGACCTCTGTCCCTGCCTTGACTTTGATATCCCTTCAAAAGTTGGTCATACCGACCAAACCTATGTTCTACTATATAATATACCTTGCTGAAAATTGTGTTTTATTCTAATCCTTCATTTATTTATGATTCATTACTTGCTGGTCATATTAATTCTGTTCTCACCCTTTTGCTTGCGATGTCTTTTGTAGATGGCTCGACTTAGACACACTGCATGAAAGTCCGTCATCCCCTTCTTACCCTCCCGCCTTGCTGAGCGTTCGGTTCGCCGTCCCGTGGCCGGACAGTCCAGCCACTTGGAGAGACTGCACCACCGCCTGCATGAGGAGCAGGAACGTCGACGACAGGAGTAGTAGGGCTCTTCTTTCTCGCTCCAGCAGGAGATAGAGTCCGTGAGGAGCTGCTCCCCTGTGCTTCCCTTGGAGGCGCCCCCTGCACCACCACTGGACGCCCCAGCCTCTGGAGTAGCTGCTGGAGGAGACCCAGACGATGGAGGTGGCGACGACAGCTCGAGCCACGACACCGACTTCTCTGCTGACCATGAGCCGGAGGGATGGGTTGCTCGACCCATCACTCGCGACGCTGCTCGCGGGTGTCACTTCCACGATGCGCTCGACACCCTGCTAAGTCGGGCACTTAACCGGCGTACTTGGTCCATCGAGTATCGCTGTGTGGTCTACCAGCATAGTCGCGGGGTCTACCCGGACCGCTGGGAGGCGACCTGCTTGGTGCGCCATCCGGAGAACAGTCTCCAGGGTGCGGAGGCCTGCTCAGAGCACTATTCTATCTCTGAGCGGGACTCAGCTGAGGCGGCCATGCAAGATGCTGCACGGCGTGCGCTTTCGCACTACTGCGAGGTGCTCGGTGGGGTAGCTGACGGTCTTGACCTGAAGTATTACCCCCGCCGTCCATCTGGCAGCACAGGAGGCGTGATTGTTTCACCTGTTGGTGAGGACAATCCTAGGTTGAGCAGCACAGTCAACCTAGCCGCCGTGCTAAACACGGAGCTGGACCATGCATTAGACGAGCTGAGTAGGGCTCGTGCTGAGATCGCCCTGCTGCGGGCTGAGAGCGCGGAACGTCGTCACCTGAACGATGGTTCCCCCGCACCCGTTGGGACTCAGCACCCGTACCGCTCACCCCGGCGTGGACACCAGTCTTATGGCCACCCCGACTGCAAGACCAAGATAAATCTAGAACCATAGATCGTTAGAGTTGGATCTCGTAATTAATACAAAATATATACGTAGAAGCTTCAGTCTTAGCGTTGGTCTCGCTCTTAGTTAGTCTTAGTTAGACAGGGTAGTTTGCTATATCCTGTGCATTTATGTTTGTCATGATGAACTATGTTTGGTTTGGATCTTTGTAATGACTGTCACCAGAGTGTGGGTATCCCCTGCATTTTGGTTTACCGATTATGTTAGTGGAGTTAGTTATATAGTTGGGAAACCTTTTATTCCGCTTTCCTCTTAATCTGAGAAGCTGTGTGGTCTGTGTTGGAGATCAGTGAAGATGCTCATCTGTTCAGTGTGGTGGAGAATTCTATACTCTTTTCTTATGCTGCAAGATTTGCATGATCAGTCTGGATGGGACAAGAGATTGCCTTATGCAGAGTTTTCCTATAACAACAGTTATCAGGCCAGTTTGAAGATGTCACCATTTCAGGTGCTCTATGGGAGGAGTTGTAGAACTCCGTTGCAATGGGATCAGCCTGGAGAGAAGCAGGTGTTTGGGCCAGACATTCTACTTGAAGCTGAAGAGAACATCAAGATGGTCCGAGAGAATCTGAAGATAGCGCAATCGAGGCAGCGAAGCTATGCAGACACAAGGAGAAGAGAGCTGAGTTTCGAAGTTGGAGACTTTGTCTATCTGAAAGTGTCACCGATCAGAGGAGTCAGAAGGTTCGGAGTCAAAGGCAAGCTAGCACCCCGCTACATTGGTCCGTACCAAATTCTCTCAAGGCGTGGAGAAGTGGCCTATCAGCTCAGTCTGCCAGAGAATCTGTCCGCAGTGCATGATGTCTTTCATGTGTCTCAGTTGAAGAAGTGCTTGCGTGTGCCAGAAGAGCAGTTGCCAGTGGAAGGTCTTGAAGTCCAGGAAGACTTGACCTACGTCGAGAAGCCAGTGCAAATCCTTGAGACCGCAGACAGAGTCACTCGAAGGAAGACCATCAGAATGTGCAAAGTCAGATGGAATCATCACTCTGAGGAAGAAGCAACCTGGGAGCGTGAAGATGATCTGAAGGCCAAATACCCTGAGCTCTTTGCTAGCCAACCCTGAATCTCGAGGGCGAGATTCTTTTAAGGGGGATAGGTTTGTAACGCCCTGAATTTGGAGGTAGAATTTTTTCTTCTTTTCTCTCACCAAATTCAGGCGTTACCCTTTCCTTTTCCCTTTTCCCCTCACTAAACCTTGATCTTTTCCAAAGTTATAGCGGGTTTTGGCTTTAGACCTCGTGTAAAGCAAAACCTTAAAATACTTTATTTTGGGTGATGCACCATGCCGAACCATGCATACCTTTCGATTGTTTAAAAAGGTGAATGCATTCATCTAGAGGAAAATAGATTTTAGAAAAAGAAAACCTTTTCCTTCTCCTCTCCCCCCTCCTTCCCCATTTTCGGCCCAGCCGCCCCCCTTTCCCCCCGCGTGGGCCTTGCGGCGGCCCAGCCCCCCCCCCCCTTCCCTTCCCGCCGTGGGCCGCCTGGCGGCCCAGCCGCGCCCCCCCTTCCCCTTTGGGCCCAGCCGGCCCAACCGTCCCCCCTCCCCTTTTCTTTTTCCAAAAATCCCCTCCCCGCGGCCCCCGCTCGTCATCCCCTCTCTCTCTCTCTCCCTCACCCTAACCCTAGCCGCCGTCGCCCCCGTACCGCCCCCTCGGCAGCCCCCGGCCTCGGCCGCCTCGCCCCACTCGCCCCCGACCCCGGCCGCTCGGCTCGGCCGCCCCCTCGGTCGCTCCGGCGAGCCCCGCCCCGGCGTTCCCTGCCCCCGCGCGAGCCCCGCCCTCCCCGCGCCGCTCGTCCCGACCCCGCCTCCCAGCGAGCTCGGCCCCGGCTCGGCCGCCCCCCGGCGTGCCCGTCAGCCCCGCCCTCGGCCACCCCGTCCGCCCCGCCCTCGGCCACCCCGTCCCGCGCCCCCTCGGCCCTGCCCCATGCCCGGCGAGCTCGGCCGCCCCCCGGCGAGCTCGGCCGCCCCCGTGCCCCTGTTCGACCGCCCGCCCCATGCCCAGCGAGCTCGGCCGCCCCCATGCCCCGGTTCGACCGCCCGCCCCCGCGCCCGGCCTCGCCCGGCCGCGTCCTCGCTCGCCCGTGCTCGCTTGCCCCGGCGTGCTTGCCCGCTCGTCCCGCCGTGCCTTGCTCACGTCGTGTCGGCCCCTACGTGGCCTCGAGCTTGGCCCAGCGTGCCTATGGCGCGCGGCTTTGAGCCCGGCTAACGTACGGTCCCGACGTGTGCACGGCTAGTCCGTGGCGTGTGCGTGCGGCGTCGCCCGCGTGCCCGCGTAGTGCGCGTGCCTTGGCACGACTCGTCGTGCCTTCGTCTACCCCTGGACACCCCGTCTACCCCCCCCCCCCCGTGTCCTATGCGCGCTAATCACGTGTTTATATTAATAAGATAGGAGTCTGTTAATCTACTAAAAGTGGCCACGTTTACATTAGTGCATGTAGCTAATTCTTTTGTTAGAACCAATTGGAACTAGAACACGCAGCGTCTAGTTATTCGCCTACCCGTAGTGCATCTCGGGCTTAAGCTCTAACCCTCGCGAGACCTTTTCTCATTTCTTTCTAACCATGGTAAGTTTATTATCGTATGTGATATTCTATGTATATCTACCTCATTTGTTCTCTTGTATGGTGTACTGTTTGTTCCCTAATTTGAATGGATGGATGTAGGTATGCTTGCAATCGCATAGAGAACGATCCGGTCGAAGAACCCGAGGAACTCGCAGGAGAAGCCCCTGAGCAGCAGTCGGTTGGTGGAGCCAAATGTCCCTTGACCTATCTCTGTCCTATTCATTCTTTAATTCACCTCCCGCATTATACACTTATGCCTAAGGATTGACTAGCTTTGTTATCCATGTCCTTGTTTACCTATTTGGGTTGGATTATTATGGTTTAGCTTTATGCTATTGCTTAACTCTTATCAATGAACATGATGAGATTATCTATGATACGCTGTTTTCCCTTCTCTTATTCTGATGTTGTACTTGTGGCCTTTAAGGGGGCTCGAGCGGTTTCTCGAGTGCCTCTCCGTAAGGACCTGTTCTATGGATGACCGCCCGGGAAAACAGTGCAACCATGGGGGTGGAATGGGATGCCCTTAGCTGAATAATTAGAGGATCCGGGGTGTAGTTCGCTTAGCCGTTGTGCCGTCAATGGGGCTCGGTGTATGCGGCTCGCTCTGCCAAGCTTGGGTTCGCCCCTTGGGGAGGAGTGCAGTGCATTTAGGAAACCTAACGGGTGGCTACAGCCCCGGGGAATCTTTGTAAAGGCTACGTAGTGATGCCCTGCTGGGTCACTGTAATACTCGATTTTGTAAACAAAGAATATGGAGAGGTCTCCTCATGTCATGTGCCATATTTGCATCATAAAAAGAGAACACATATAATTGAGATTGATTTATTTAAAACCAATGATATTAAAATAAAGAGAAAATGCATCATATTGGATTTTTGTTTGTGCATTTAAAACAATTATAATATGAATAAAAATAAGATAGTAATGAGTTGAGAATATGGATTTAACCCCCCCCAAAAGTGCAAATTGGGGAACCTGGAAATAGTATAGAAAGAGGGAAATACTATACAAAACAAAATAAAAATTATACATAAATAAATAGTTACCATACTATGTGTAATTGAACAAAAAAAATGTGAAGATGAATTCACCACACACTTTGAACTTAAAATTGGAATTCAAATTGAATTTGTAAAGGGAAAGGAAAGAAAATAAAAAGAAAAAGATTAAAACCATGATTGGGCTGGCTTCATCCATTTCGGCCCACCTACCTTTCCTCTCCCCCCGCGCGACCAGCCCAACTCCACTTCCCGCGCGTTGCTCTGTCACATGGGGCCCACATGTCATACCACGGATCGTGCCTATCACTGTCCCCGTGACCCCACCTGTCATCCCGGACGTGCGCCAACCAGCCGCGCGGATCGCACGGCGGACCTCCCCGTTGATATCCGCTCGGCCCCAACCGACTCACCTAGGCCGTTAAAGGGAGCTCGGTCGCGGTCCTCCTCTCCCCTTTTCCGTGCTCGCACCCATCAACAGCCTCACCACCGAGCTCGCAGCCAATTGAAGATTGTCGTGACGTCGGGAGTTTGAGGTCGTCGATCTCGGCTGTACCTTCGGAGTCCGGTGGTGTCTGTGGAGCTTCGCGCGACCGCGTGGAACGTGTACGACTCGTCCTCGGGATTGATTAGCCGCTGGCGTTGGGGGAATTGCTCACCGTCGACTTTGGACAGCCGTGGAATCGTCAGACGCCGTGGGCGGAGCTCGGCGCACCACCAACGTCGGTAAGATTTCCCCAACGGACTCGCGATTATTCCTTCTGCGTTTTAGAGTCATTGGATAGGTCGGGAAAGGTCGGGGCGCCGCTGCATCCGGTCGCCGGCGAGAGGCCATCGCGGCTGCTTTTGCGCCGGCGCTCGTTCACCAGGGAGGGAGAAGACGACTCCCTGGCCGTCCATCTGGGTTTGGACGCTAAGGATTCGGTTGTGGGAAAACGATTAAGTTAATGCACCAGGGCCGTCTGATCCAATCATGCGACTAGGATTAGATTCGCAAACACCCTTACAGCGGAATAGAATTGGTGCGTAGATCTAGCGATGGACGGCTTAGATCGTGTCTGTGGTCGCGATTGTTGGGAACCGTTGATCCGCGATCTGATGACTCTCGAGGCATACCGCTTCGTCGCACTTACAAATAGATCTGAGCCACCCATGTGTGATCGGACGATCGAAACGCCCACGGAATCATAACACTCACTGATCTAATCTGGACCGACCATGTTCGATCTGACGGCCGGTATTGGCCCGTACCCCTTCGCGGGTACGTTTTACAAAAGAAACCCCGCCAAACTTTGAAACCAACCCGCCGTCCAGTGGAACTATTTCCTAGGTCTGGGTTATTTTGCGCAGAGACCCTTGAATTTATCAGGAATCGAGCCCCAGTCCAGACCACGTTTAAAATGTATAAATGAATTAGTAAATGTATTTTTAATACAAAAATAATTCCTAGAACTTAGTTAATTCATAGAAAATTCTTATGAACTCCAAATTACTCCATTTCAATTTCTAAAATTTTGTAATATTATTGTCTATCATTTAGTATCTCTATTTTGACATAAAAACAGTAAGAACATTAATTTAATATTTAATCCTATTTCAAGCACATTAAATCTTAGGAAATTCATAACTTTAAATCTATAACTCCAAATCTAGTGATTCCAGTTCCTATGATCTCATTTTAATGTGTAGATTTTTACTGTATATTTTATTTGCATGTTCGATGTGATGTTGATTTGTGCTATACTATGTATGTATTGTGTTGATGCGAGTAGATGAGCAAGCCACTGTGGATTTTGAGGTTCAACAAGTAGAAGTTGCTGAGCAGGAGCTCATTGAAGGCAAGTCGTGCTCTTGATCACTTACTTTTTCCCAGCCATGTTCTTATTAATTATAATGATCTGCATAGGATAATTTTGATGGGACCCAATAGGTTACCCTAGTTTTGGCTATCTTTATACCTTGTTTACCACTGAAATATTTTTGGGTAGTACCTGCTATTGCTTTATGTGGATTTGGGTATGAAGATACTTTATTCATAATTACTCTTTTATTCTCTTTTATTATTACTGTTCATGTTAAGATCATTATGTTAATGGGAACATGGAGCGACCACCCGAGAAAACAGTGCTACCACAAGGGTATAATGGGACGCCCTTGGCTGATTAACTAGGAAAGCTAGTGGAGGTCTTCCTTACCCGAACGGGGCAAGGGCAGTAGGGGAGTGGTCAGTGTAGGGAGGTCCTTGGTTGAATTTGCTGCGATGGCGGTCAGGCAAGAACCCTGCATTGGAGCTTCCTATAAACTGTAGCGGGATTTCTGAAGCTAGTGGAACTTTGTAAAGGCCTCGTAGTGTTACCCTGCCTCGCCTCCTCGGTAGAGGTGTATGGGATTGGCCATCTCTTGGCAGATGGGTAACATGACTTGTGGGTAAAGATGTGCAACCTCTGCAGAGTGTAAAACTGGTATACTAGCCGTGCTCACGGTCATGAGCGGCTCGGACCCTCACATGATTAATTTATGGAACTTAAATTTAATTTGACATTTGCATCGCATTTGGGATTATTTTTACTATTACTTTATTTATTATTATTAAGGTTTGGTATTTACTTACACTTAGTAACTGCTAATAAAATTTTGACCAACTTATAAAAGCAATGCTCAGCTTCAGCCTTTACTTCATTGATCAGCCTTACACTTCATGAACTCCCACCTTTGGTGAGTTCATGCACATTATTCCCCACGACTTGTTGAGCGATGAACGTATGTGAGCTTACTCTTGCTGTCTCACACCCCCCATAGGAGAAGAACAGGTGGTTCAGGAGGAGCCACAAGGCGAGAAGTTTGATCTGATCTAGGTGGCGTTTCTCAGTCGACATTGGCGCCAACGATCCTTAGTTCGTTTTATAATTATTCTTTTATTTTGTAATAAGTCTTCCGCTATGTAATAAGTACTCTGATGTTTTGTGACATTTATCTCTATACACTCTGTTATTATATATGTTGTCTTCTTTGGCGCATGTATGAGATGCACCCGGCTTTGTCCTTTAAACCGGGTGTGACAGAAGTGGTATCAGAGGAAATGTTGACTGTAGGACGAAACCTAGATAGAAATGGACAAAACCCTTACCTACTTACCTTACTCTGATTCATTTTATACTTATCTCACTCTCATTCTTTCTATACTTTCCTTGATCCTGTCTCACCTTCTACTGTTCTACTCTGATCATTATTATCTTCTCTATTCTCAAACAAGATGGATTTCACACCTTGGAATCCTACATTTATAACCTTTTTAAGAGATAGGAGACCTAAGACAAAAAAATAAAATTATTTTATCTATTAAAAATATTGGTTGATTGTGCTGATGATCAATGCCTGATTTGCTTCTTTGATTGATTGAAATAGTATAGACGGGCATCTTAGCATGTACCACCTAAGGTAATGAATTAGCTTTAGTAGGCGATACACTTAGCTAATAAATCCCCCAAAGTAACATGCTTAGTAATTACATGCCTTGTCTACCATCCTTTCTTTCTTACCCTGTATTTCTAACCTAGATGGGCTACCCCCTATAGTGTTAGAAAAGATCACTATAGACATGATCCTGGGTATGTCATGGTTAAGAAAGGCAAAGGCAGTTTATAAACTGTGCTAAGGGAACCGTAGAACTCACCAGTTCCAAAGGACAAAGATAAGGAAGTTGAATTGTCATTGATCTCTTACCTGGAACTGCCCCTATTTCTAAACGACCATACATGATGGCTGTAGAAGAACTGAAGGAGCTTAAGAAACAGTTAACAGAGTTGCAAGAGGCTGGGTACATTCGTCCGAGTTCCTCACCTTGGGGAGCACCGGTACTGTTTGTACAGAAGAAGGATGGATCGCAACGGATGTGTGTGGACTATAGATCACTTAATGATGTTACAGTGAAGAACAAGTATCTGTTGCCCCGTATTGAGGATTTGTTTGATAAGATGAGAGGAGCCAGGGTATTCTCGAAGATTGATCTCCGGTCGAGATACCATCAGATGAAGATTAGACCCTCGGATATTCCTAAGACGGCTTTCTCAACCCGATATGGATTATATGAGTTTACTGTTATGTCATTTGGATTAACTAATGCACCAGCTTATTTTATGGAATTGAAGAATAAGGTGTTTATGGAGTATTTGGACAGATTCGTCGTGGTGTTCATCGACGATATTCTTATCTATTCTAAGAGTGAAAGTGATCATGAACAACATCTAAGGTTGGTGCTACAGAAGTTGCGAGATAATCAACTCTATGCTAAGTTCAGCAAGTGCGAGTTTTGGATTGACAAGGTACCATTCCTTGGTCATATTATTTCTAATGGAGGAATAGCAGTGGATCCTGCTAAAGTGAAGGAGATAATGGAGTGGAGCATACCCACTACAGTTACGGAGATTCGGAGTTTCTTGGGGCTTGTAGAATATTATCGGAGATTTATTGAAGGACTTTCTAAGATTGCCAAGCCTATGACCTCGCTTTTAGAGAAAGGAAGAGAATTCAAGTGGGATGAGAAATTCCAAGACAACTTTGATCAATTGAAGAAGAGATTGATGTCACCACCAGTGTTGATTATGCCAGATCTACAGAAGGGATTTGACATTTATTGTGATGCATGTGGCCAAGGATTGGGATGTGTGCTCATGCAAGAAGGACATGTGATCGCCTACGCGTCTCGTCAGTTGTGGAAACATGAATTGAACTACCCCACACATGACTTAGAACTCGCAGCCGTTGTGCATGTGCTTAAGATTTGGAGACATTATATCGTGGGGACTAAGTGCCAAGTGTACACGGATCGTAAGAGTTTGAAGTATATATTCACTCAGAAGGATCTCAACCTTAGGCAATGCCGTTGGTTGGAGCTCAGTAAGGATTATGATTTGGAGATTCACTATCACACAGGCAAGGCAAATTTGGTTGCAGATGCCTTGAGTCAGAAGGAGCATGTTCACTCCGCTTTTGTTGTCCAGCTACCCGATGAATTAGCAAAAGATTTTGAGAGACTCAACTTGGGAATTGTTACACACACTAAAGGAGTTACCATCGAGTTGGAACCTACCTTGGAGCAAGAGATTCGTAAAGGTCAGGTTGGTGATGCTAAAATTCAAGAGATTAAGGATCTTATTACGGAAGGCCGAGTTCCAGAATTCATGGAGGATGAACAAGGTACTATATGGTTCAAGGATCGGATATGTGTTCCAGAGATTGATAGCCTTCGTGAGACTATATTGGAAGAAGCCCATGATTCTGATTACTCAATCCACCCTGGTAGCACTAAGATGTATCAGGATTTAAAGAAAAAGTATTGGTGGTATGGACTGAAGAGAGATGTGGCTGCACATGTGGCTATGTGCGATGTGTGCCAAAGAGTTAAAGCTAAACACCAGAGGCCAGCTGGACTACTGCATCCACTGAAGATACCTGAGTGGAAATGGGAAGAGATTGGCATGGACTTCATCGTTGGATTACCCCGCATGTCTGCTGGATATGATTCTATATGGGTGATTGTGGACAGGCTAACTAAAGTAGCCCACTTTATTCCAGTGGAGACCACATATTCAGGAGCCAAGTCGGCAGAATTGTACATGGCACGGATTGTCTGCTTGCATGGTGTGCCTAAGAAGATTGTGTCACACCGGGGATCACAGTTTACCTCTCGGTATTGGAGGAAGTTACACGAGTCCTTGGATATGAGATTGAATTTTAGTTTGGCTTACCATCCACAGACTGATGGGCAAACTGAGAGGACTAACCAAGTGCTGGAAGATATGTTAAGAGCTTGTGCTCTCAAACATGGTGTAAGTTGGGATAAGAGTTTGTCGTATGCTGAGTTCTCTTATAATAATAGCTATCAGGCCATTTGAAGATGTCACCGTTTGAGGCTTTGTATGGCAGAAAGTGCAGGACTCCACTGTATTGGGATCAAACTAGTGAAAGGCAGTTGTTTGGGCCTGAGATTATACAAGAAGCAGAGGAACAAGTTCAGCAAATAAGGGAGAATTTGAGAACTGCACAGTCCAGGTAGAAAAGCTATGCTGATACCCGGAGAAGACTGCTAGAGTTTAAGGAGGGTGATTATGTCTATTTGAAGGTGTCACCACTCCGGGGTATGAGAAGATTCAAAGTCAAAGGAAAGTTGTCCCCTCGCTTTATTGGACCCTTTTAATCTTAAAGCGATTGGGAGAGGTTGCATATCAATTGGAGTTACCGGATCACCTTGCGGATGTTCATGACATCTTTCATGTATCTCAGCTGAAGAAATGTCTCAGGGTACCTGAGGAACGATTACCAATGGAAGACCTTAGTGTTAAAGAAGATTTGACTTATGCTGAGTACCCATCAAGATTCTGGATACACTGACTCGTGTCACAAGGAATAAGGTTATAAAGATGTGCAAAGTGCAATGGAGCCACCACGGTGAAGATGAAGCAACGTGGGAAAGAGAAGAAGAGCTTCGCATAGATTTTCCTCACCTTTTCCCTAGATCTTCTTAAAATCTCGAGGACGAGATTATTTTTAAGGGGGGTAGGATTTGTAATACTCGATTTTGTAAACAAAGAATATGGAGAGGTCTCCTCATGTCATGTGCCATATTTGCATCATAAAAAGAGAACACATATAATTGAGATTGATTTATTTAAAACCAATGATATTAAAATAAAGAGAAAATGCATCATATTGGATTTTTGTTTGTGCATTTAAAACAATAATAATATGAATAAAAATAAGATAGTAATGAGTTGAGAATTTGGATTTAACCCCCCCAAAAGTGCAAATTGGGGAACTTGGAAATAGTATAGAAAGAAGGAAATACTATACAAAACAAAATAAAAATTATACATAAATAAATAGTTACCATACTATGTGTAATTGAACAAAAAAATGTGAAGATGAATTCACCACACACTTTGAACTTAAAATTGGAATTCAAATTGAATTTGAAAAGGGAAAGGAAAGAAAATAAAAAGAAAAAGATTAAAACCTTGATTGGGTTGGCTTCATCCATTTCGGCCCACCTACCTTTCATCTCCCCCCGCGCGACCAGCCCAACTCCACTTCCCGCGCGTTGCTCTATCACATGGGGCCCACATGTCATACCACGGATCATGCCTATCACTGTCCCCGTGACCCCACCTGTCATCCCGGACGTGCGCCAACCACCCGCGCGGATCGCACGGCGGACCTCCCCGTTGATATCCGCTCGGCCCCAACCGACTCACCTAGGCTGTTAAAGGGAGCTCGGTCACGGTCCTCCTCTCCCCTTTTCCGCGCTCACACCCATCAACAGCCTCACCACCGAGCTCGCAGCCGATTGAAGATTGTCGCGGCGTCGGGAGTTTGAGGTCGTCGATCACGGCTGTACCTTCGGAGTCCGGTGGTGGCTGTGGAGCTTCGCGCGACCGCGTGGAACGTGTACGACTCGTCCTCGGGATTGATTAGCCGCTGGCGTTGGGGGAATTGCTCACCATCGACTTCGGACAGCCGTGGAATCGTCAGACGCAGTGGGCGGAGCTCGGCGCACCACCAACGTCGGTAAGATTTCCCCAACGGACTCGCGATTATTCCTTCTGCGTTTTAGAGTCATTGGATAGGTCGGGAAAGGTCGGGGCGCCGCTGCATCCGGTCGCCGGTGAGAGGCCATCGCGGCTGCTTTTGCGCCGGCGCTCGTTCACTAGGGAGGGAGAAGACGACTCCCTGGCCGTCCATCTGGGTTTGGACGCTAAGGATTCGGTTGTGGGAAAACGATTGAGTTAATGCACCAGGGCCGTCCGATCCAATCATGCGGCTAGGATTAGATTCGCAAACACCCTTACAGCGGAATAGAATTGGTGTGTAGATCTAGCGATGGACGGCTCAGATCGTGTCTGTGGTCGCGATTGTTGGGAACCGTTGATCCGCGATCTGATGACTCTCGAGGCATACCGCTTCGTCGCACTTAGAAATAGATCTGAGCCACCCATGTGTGATCGGACGATCGAAACGCCCACGGAATCATAACACTCACTGATCTAATCTGGACCGACCATGTTCGATCTGACGGCCGGTATTGGCCCATACCCCTTCGCGGGTACGTTTTACAAAAGAAACCCCGCCAAACTTTGAAACCAACCCGCCGTCCAGTGGAACTTTTTCCCTGGGTCTGGGTTATTTTGCGCAGAGACCCTTGAATTTATTAGGAATCGAGCCCCAGTCCAGAGCACGTTTAAAATGTATAAATGAATTAGTAAATATATTTTTAATACAAAAATAATTCCTAGAACTTAGTTAATTCATAGAAAATTCTTATGAACTCCAAATTACTCCATTTCAATTTCTAAAATTTTGTAATATTATTGTCTATCATTTAGTGTCTCTGTTTTGACATAAAAACAGTAAGAACATTAATTTAATATTTAATCCTATTTCAAGCACATTAAATCTTAGGAAATTCATAACTTTAAATCTATAACTCCAAATCTAGTGATTCCAGTTCCTATGATCTCATTTTAATGTGTAGATTTTTACTGTATATTTTATTTGCATGTTTGATGTGATGTTGATTTGTGCTATACTATGTATGTATTGTGTTGATGCGAGTAGATGAGCAAGCCACTGTGGATTCTGAGGTTCAACAAGTAGAAGTAGCTGAGCAGGAGCTCATTGAAGGCAAGTTGTGCCCTTGATCACTTACTTTTTCTTAGCCATGTTCTTATTAATTATAATGATCTGCATAGGATAATTTTGATGGGACCCAATAGGTTACCCTAGTTTTGGCTATCTTTATACCTTGTTTACCACTGAAATATTTTTGGGTAGTACCTGCTATTGCTTTATGTGGATTTGGGTATGAAGATACTTTATTCATAATTACTCTTTTATTCTCTTTTATTATTACTGTTCATGTTAAGATCATTATGTTAATGGGAACATGGAGCGACCACCCAAGAAAACAGTGCTACCACAAGGGTATAATGGGACGCCCTTGGCTGATTAACTAGGAAAGCTAGTGGAGGTCTTCCTTACCCGAAAGGGGCAAGGGCAGTAGGGGAGTGGTCAGTGTAGGGAGGTCCTTGGTTGATTTTTCTGCGATGGCGGTCAGGCAAGAACCCTGCATTGGAGCTTCCTATAAACTGTAGCGGGATTTCTGAAGCTAGTGGAACTTTGTAAAGGCCTCGTAGTGTTACCCTGCCTCGCCTCCTCGGTAGAGGTGTATGAGATTGGCCATCTCTTGGCAGATGGGTAACATGACTTGTGGGTAAAGATGCGCAACCTCTGCAGAGTGTAAAACTGGTATACTAGCCGTGCTCACGGTCATGAGCGGCTCGGACCCTCACATGATTAATTTATGGAACTTAAATTTAATTTGACATTTGCATCACATTTGGGATTATTTTTACTATTACTTTATTTATTATTATTAAGGTTTGGTATTTACTTACACTTAGTAACTGCTAATAAAATTTTGACCAACTTATAAAAGCAATGCTCAGCTTCATCCTTTACTTCATTGATCAGCCTTACTGTAATACCCAACTTGTAATTTGTGGAGGATAACCTAAAAGGAGAAATGATATTCCTTTGTATATATGTGTGTTACCCATATTTATCATTCCATGAGAACATCACATGAAAAACAAATAAATAAATAACGAAAGATACCAAAAATAAATTATGCATCATGCTGGGATTTCATTTTTTTTTTGCATTTTGTGACAATGTGAAAATAATTTAAAAAAAATAAATATGTTAATACCCAAATCAGAATTTAAATCCTAAAGGATAATTCTAGAATTAAAACAAGAGAGGAAAATACTTTCATATAAGATCAAATAAATATATAAAATAATTCAATCAGGTTAATATTGGCATTCGAAATTACACAGTTGATTTAAGTATGAACTTCACACTTATAAATTCAAATTTAGGATTTAAATTCGAATTTAAAAGAGAAAAGAAAAGGAAAAGTAAAAAAAAATAAAAGGAAAAACGGGTGAAGAAGCCTAACTGGGCTCCTATCAACCAATTTGGCCCATCTGGCCATTAACCTCTGCGCAGCCCATTTTTCCTCCACCACGCGCGTGATCGGCTGACGTGTGGGGCCCCCGACGCAGCCGCTATCTCCTCGGTGAGCTTGTTCGCTGTTTCTCTTCTCCGCCATTGTCGCGCGCAGCGAACCCACCTCGCCCAGACGTAACAACCTGGCCGCGCCTCTCGCCGACTTTTGCGCCACGTCGCGGCTGGATAAAGGTATGGCACCTCTCCTCACCTTCCTTCGCTTGCAACTACCCCCTGCCAGCGCCACCCATGAAGCTGAGAGAGAGAAGGGCCGCCCTCGTCGCCCGTTGTGTTCTTTCCCGCCCAGTGTTCTGCGTACGGTCGGGAAGATGCGCCGCGGTGTGGTGAAAATGGCTAAGGGTCCATTCGGGCGCGGAGAGTTTTCCGGGGTGTGGCCGACTTCTCGCCGGAGCCATGGCTTGTTGGGATCGGTGGCCGCAACTTCAGGCCACAACCTCATCATCGGTAGGTGAGTCTCCTGTGGAGTTGTCGCGTCCTTCGTTCCCTTGTCGTACGTCCGCGGGTTGGCGGGGTATTGCGTGGTGGCTGCGGCCAGTTGGTGGGCTGTGATGGCCTCGGTCGTCCTAGTCGTCTGGCGAGGGAGATATGGGTTGGAGATGTCCCCTGGCCATTAAATCGTCCATCGAACTCACGGCAGGCAGACCTCCGTTTCAAAACCGGTCTGTGGCGGTGTCTGTGCGGGGAATCCTCGGGTGGTGTGTTCACCGGCGGGCCGTGTCGTGCGGAGGCAGTGCCGCCGCGGTTGTCTTTGGAGCCGCGTACCCAGCGCAGGGAAGAAGACGATGTGCGAACCTATGATCTGTGAACGAACGGCTACGATTTAATCGGGGTTCCCCTTCGCGGGATCAATCCGGGATCGTTGGATTCCATTTGGACGAACAGGATTAGGTGGAAGGGGTAATCGGTCGGCTTTGGATCGGGACCGTCCATTTGGAAACCGGCGGAATGGATCCAATCTCGCGTTACAGACGTGTATCGATCATGGACCGTGCGATTCAAATCCAAGGGCAGAATTGGAATACCGGTTCGCGGGTTGTACCAAACTAATCTGGGCCGCCAGTGACCGATCGGACGGTGGGGATATCACGATACCCCTTCACGGGCGTAGATTAACACAATGGCCCCTGAGTTTTAGATAAACCAACCCGCCATCCCTTGTCGCGGTGCACTGTGTCTCGGGATTGTTTCGCGGAGACCCCTGCACTTCTCTGTATTAGTGTGCCTAGTCCAGGAAGCTAAGAAATTAGAAAAATGGAATTAGAAAATGATATTTAATGCAAAAATAAATGCTAGAATGTGTTTAAATCATAGAAATTTCATATGATGTCCAAATTAGTTCATTCTAATTCCTATAATTCTATAATATTATTGTTTATCACATAGTACCTCTGTTTTGACATTAAAGTCACATTAAAATTCATTTCCTAATTAATCTTATATCAAATACATAAAACCTTAGGAAATTCATAACTTCGTCATTTTAATTCCGATTTGATCCGTTCAAGTTGCGTTAGTCTCGTAGCAACGCGTAGATCATTATTATGCAGTATATTCTTATGTTTGGTGTGATGTTAATTTTATCTATACCATGTTTGTTTGTATTGCTACGACTAGCGCGGGGACACGTGTCATCTGAAAAGCAAGTTGGTACCTGGAATCTCAAGTGCCAGGCAAGTTGTGCCCTTGATCACTTACTTTCCCAGCCATGTTCTTATTAATTTTAATGATCTGCATAGGATAATTTTGATGGGAGCCTTTATGTTACCCCAGTTTTGATTACCTCTATACCTTGTTCACCCCTGAAATATTTTTGGGTAGTACTTGCTATTGCTTTATGTGGATTGGGTATGGAGATGCACTATTCATGACTATTCTGTTATTAACTTGTTATTATTATTGTTCATGTTAAGATCATTAAATTAATGGGAACATGGAGCGACCACCCGGGAAAACAGTGCTACCACAAGGGTATAATGGGACGCCCTTGGCTGACTAATTAGGAAAGCTAGTGGAAGACTACCTTACCCGAAAGGGGCAAGGGCAGTAGGGGAGAGGTCAGTGCGTGGAGGTCCCTGGTTGATTTTGCTGCGATGGCTGTCAGCCAGGAACCCTGTACTGGATCTTCCTATAAACTGTAGCGGGTTTTCGGAAGCTAGTGGAACTTTGTAAAGGCCTCGTAGTGGATCCCTAGCCATTCACCTCGGTAGTGTCTAAGGGCCTTGCAAACCCAGGCAACATGGGATACACGACTTGTGGGTAAAGATGCGCAACCTCTGCAGAGTGTAAAACTAGTATACTAGCCGTGCTCACGGTCATGAGCGGCTCGGACCCTCACATGATTAATTATGGAACTTAAATTCAATTTGACATTTGCATCGCATTTGGGATTATTTTACTATTACTTTTCTTTATTATTATTAAGGTTTGGTATTTACTTACACTTAGTAATTGCTAATAAAATTTGGACCAACTTATAAAAGCAATGCTCAGTCTCAGCCTTTATTTCATTGATCAGCCTTACACTTCATGAACTCCCACCTTTGGTGAGTTCATGCCACATTATTCCCCACAACTTGTTGAGCGATGAACGTATGTGAGCTCACTCTTGCTGTCTCACACCCCCCCCATAGGAGAAGAACAGGTGGTTCAGGAGGAGCCACAAGGCGAGGAGTATGATCTGATCTAGGTGGCGTTTCTCAGTTGACATCTGCGCCGACGATCCTTAGTTCGTTTTATACTCATTATTTTTATTTTGTAATAAGTCTTCCGCTATGTAATAAATACTCTGATTATTGTGACATTTATCTCTATACACTCTGTTATTATATATGTTGTCTTCTTGGCGCATGTATGAGATGCACCCGGCTTTGTCCTTTAAAACCGGGTGTTACACTTACACTTCATGAACTCCCACCTTTGGTGAGTTCATGCACATTATTCCCCACGACTTGTTGAGCGATGAACGTATGTGAGCTTACTCTTGCTGTCTCACACCCCCCCCCCACAGGAGAAGAACAGGTGGTTCAGGAGGAGCCACAAGGCGAGGAGTTTGATCTGATCTAGGTGGCATTTCTCAGTCGACATTGGCGCCAACGATCCTTAGTTCGTTTTATAATTATTCTTTTATTTTGTAATAAGTCTTCCGCTATGTAATAAGTACTCTGATGTTTTGTGACATTTATCTCTATACACTCTATTATTATATATGTTGTCTTCTTTGGCGCATGTATGAGATGCACCCGGCTTTGTCCTTTAAAACCGGGTGTGACAGTCACCTTGGTAGTGATCAATGGAGAGTCATGATCTCCGGGCAGAAAGGGAATCACGGCTTGTGGGTAAAGTGCACAACCTCTGCAGAGTGTTTGAAAACTGATATATCAGCCGTGCTCGCGGTTATGAGCGGCCAAGGGAGCTCCAGTGATTAGTGGTACTTGATCAGAGACATTATGGTACAGGTGGCTATGAAATCGATGGTTTCAGTTATGACTATGGTGCTGGTAAGTGGTATTCTTTCTGTTTGGAAAGGGTACATTGGGCTAATAACTTGGGTTAATGCTAAAACCTGGCTTTCTATTAGTAAATAATAATCTGACCAACTAAAAGCAACTGCTTGACTTATCCCCCACATAAAGCTAGTCCACTACAGCCAAACAGGATACTTGCTGAGTATGTTGATGTGTACTCACCCTTGCTCTACACACCAAACCCCCCCCCCATCCCCAGGTTGCCAGCATTGCAACCACTGCTCAGGAGAAGATGAAGCTGTGGAAGGAGACTTTCAGGAGTTCCAAGACTACGACGAGTTCTAGGCGTGGGTTAGCGGCAACCCCCAGTCGGCTGCCTGTGAAGGCCGCGGTTATCTACGTTTCGTTTTCGCACTTTGATTTATTGTAAGGACTATATGGACGTCTCAGACGTATGATGTAATCGACTATTATTTCCCTTTTTAATACTATTTTGAGCACTGTGTGATGATGTCCATGTTATGTAACTGCTGTGTACGTGAATAACTGATCCTGGCACGTACATGGTTCGCATTCGGTTTACCTTCTAAAACCGGGTGTGACATAAAGATCAAGGGATGACAAGGGTTAAGGTGATAACAGAAAAACATAACCAAGGATGTATTTTAGACAAAACTTGTGAGGCATCAAAGAAGGGGAAGCAATCAATGGTGAAGTAGGTGAGGCATTCTCCTCAAACAGCGATGAAAAAGAGGAGGCTTTAAAGGGTACGTTCAAGATAAGAATGTGGGCAAGGGCATAGGTATCACGAGGGTTTAAAGGTAATAATGGACAAGGATGTAGAAGAGGAGGTAAATGGGTATAAGAACCAAGGATATAAATACCACAAAGGGTGGAGTTAAGACAGGACGTGCAAGTGAAAAAAGAGGGTACGTCCAAGGGCCAGATAGGTAAACTGCCACTCTCAATTTGAGATGGAAGAGCGGAGATTTTTTTTGAGTATGAATAAAGATGAGTATCAATGCAAGATCGATGGATGACAAGGTGATGGTGATAGAAAATCAAAACACAGCAAAGGATGGAATTAAGACAACACTTGTAAGGCGACCAGAAGTGAAAAGAAATCAAGGGAACTCGCAACTCTCAAGCTGGGTTGAAAGAAAGGGGATACTTTTAAAGGAAAAGTTCAAGGTAAGCGTTTAGGTAGAAGACGTCAATATTCCAAGGGTCAAAGGCAATAACAGACAAGGGTATGAGAGAAAAGATGAAAGCATTGAAGAGCCAACGGTATGAGTACAACAAAGAATGGAGTCACGCCCAAGCTTACACGCGATAAAGAAGAGGATATAGCCAATGGTGGGGTAAGTAAAACACCGCTCTCAAATTGGAATATGAAGTTGGAGATTTTAGACAACAGACATAACGTAATCACCAAGGTAAGATCGAGGGATGAGAAAGGTAAATGTAATAGCAAACAAAAGTGGGCAAAGGATGGAGTTAAGGCAAGACTCACGAAATGGCGAAATGGAGAAAAAAATCAAGGGTAAGATATGTAAGGTTGCAACAGAATGGTTGAAGTTAAAATTCATTACCGAGGGATGTTACAAGGGAACAACGAGATCACCAAGGATGTGCAAAATAAAATGACCGCTCATGGATCATTGAGAAACAAGTGTGGTCAAGGGCATGTTAACTGAAATGTCTCAAACAGATATTGGGATATAAAGGTAAGCATATATAAAAATAAGAGTATGCAAGATTCCAATGGTACGAGCATACCAAGACCAAGAGAGTACAAATTGCCAAAAAGATAGCGACTTAACAACAGAATAGGAAAGGCTCTCTGTTGGGGCCATGCTTCGTTGCGCCGAAGGTCTTGCGTGAAGAAGCAGCTTCGGCTGAAATCGTCCCCAGGAAATGGCCGAAGGTTCCTTTTTATAGAGCTTCGGCGTTGCAAACCGACATAAAGATAGAATGACCTTTTTATCCATAGAGGTCTAAGATAATGTTGTAAACTTTTGTAAAGGGCATAATTGTAATTCGTCACAGGCTGCGTCCTGTGTCTATAAATAGATGAACAGTACCCCCGTACTGTGGACACGAACCTGTCATTGGCCTTCACATCACGCTTGTACTTTTTATCTTCTCTCAGGACCGAAGGTACATTTGTAATTTGAAATCATTTCTATTTTTCCATGTTAATAAAATAGAAATGATTCTATGATGATGCCTATATTATATTTCATGCTTTATATGAATCCTTCGTCATTACTTGTTATGTTTACGAAGGTATGTCTCTTATGACCTTCGTCCGAAACTCATTATTTCCCGAAGGGACATAATGCTTCGAAGGACGAAGGACTTTAACACTTAACACTTTTTATGTTGCCTTGTTCTTAACTCTTAGCATTTGAGAACAAGTCCCCAACATTGGCGCCCACCTCCGGTGAACTCACTTCCACTTCGAGTTTTTTGAACACCTTCGGAAGCTATAGACCCTCGCTATGGCACCGAAGAAAGCTTCAGCGACTGAGGCTGCAGCACTGCAACCGCTGGACCCCAACCAGCTCAATACTTTGCTAGGAAGCCTCCTCAGACCCTGGAGAAGCTGCTCCAAAAGATGGACGAGTACATTCGTGCTGACAATGACTTTCGCCAAAGAAGGGAGGAGGCCTTCAGATTTTCTGAAATGACCAGGGGCTTCGGAGGAAGATCCTATCCGAGGCATGTCAGGTCCATCCACAACTCTACTCAGAATGATGATAAGGGGAGTCAGCAGAACAGACCGCAGTGCTCCTCACAGGCTTCGGGGCAACAACAAACTTTCTTCCGGCCACCAGCTCCAAAAGGCAGAGGCGCCAGGGGCTTCGGCGGAAGATTCGGAGATCAACCAAGGAAACTGTTTTGCTTGTTCTGTGGAGAAAGCAAGGGCCATACCACCAGGACGTGCCATATTACAATCCAGAAGCAAAAGGAAATAGCCGAAGCTGCATCTCAACAAGCTCAGCCGAAGCAGGTCATGCATACTGCTTCGTATCATCCACCTTACATCCCACAATACATAGACAACCACCCTGCAGCTTCTGTAGCTTCGGCAAGTCAACCTCAAGCTTCCTGGCAGCAGCCTCCGCCTCCACCTCCACTGCAACAGGGTCAACAGCCAGAAGGGAGTCAATATGCCCCACACCAAAGGGACTTCAAAGAACAATCCGAAGCTCGCACAGTCAACAGCACTGTGCCAGAGTCGAAGCACATTTATTGACACATATCCTACCTTTGATAGCAGTCTTTTCTATTCAGTTTTATTTTCTGTGAAACAAAGAACATTGTTAGTTTTCATGTAATAATTTCGTTGTTTCCCACGAGGAAAACCCATTTTTTTCACAGGCTTTACCCCATTCAAGTTATTATTCGGAGACGAAGCAATAACCCCGGAAGAAGCCAAAGCTGGATCAATAAGAGTAGTAACTTCGGCAGAATCAGGTCCCGAAGATGCTTGCCTTGTGGAAAAGGATGCTTTAGAAGGGATCAGGCTTCAGGCCATGGAGAATATCAATAAATATCAGGCTGAAACAGTTAAATGGCGAGATAGAAAAGTCCGGTTAAAAAATATTGAGCCGGGATACTTGGTGCTTCGGAGAGTGGCTAACCCAGATACATTGGGTAAGCTACAGTTGAAATGGGAAGGACCATTCTTAGTAGTATCTTCGTCAAGGCTTGGATCGTACAGATTGAAGGACATGGATGGCAACGAAATTCCAAGGTCTTGGAATGCGGATGAGCTTCGGCGATACTATGTATAACATGATGTAATTTTTTATGTTTTTTCTTTTCTTTTTCATGGCACCCTTTTCCTTTCCGAAGGGGGAGAAAGGTTTTTAATGGGGCCACCATGTGTAATTTCCTTTTTTAGTCTTATAAGAGCAAAATCCCCCAAAAAATGTAAATGTAACAGCTGAGAACGCACCATCGTGTGCAGGAACTGAAAAAGAAAAAAGAGAAGAAGCTCCAAAGACGTCCCTAAGGGGATGCAGAGCTCTCAGCGAAAAGTCAACGCTGGTACCGCCTAAGTAAAAGGCGAAGAAGCTCCAAAGACGTTCCTAAGGGAATGCAGAGCTTATACCGCCTAAGTAAAAGGCGAAGAAACTCCAAAGACGTTCCTAAGGGAATGCAGAGTTTATACCGTCTAAGTAAAAGACGAAGAAGCTCCAAAGACGTTCCTAAGGGAATGCAGAGTTTATACCGCCTAAGTAAAAGGCGAAGAAACTCCAAAGACGTTCCTAAGGGAATGCAGAGTTTATACCGTCTAAGTAAAAGACGAGGAAGCTCCAAAGTCGTTCCTAAGGGAATGCAGAGCTGATGTGTGGTTGATTCCAAGGAAATAATGGTTGAGTGTGGCTTCGGTTATATGTTTTGGACATTCATTCGCACATCACATTACATCATAGCATTTGCATTCATAAGCATTCATTCATGGCATCTGTGTTACTAAGTGGTTGCTTCGGCAAAAAGGAGAAGTATTCTTTTATGTTTTGGAGTGTACAAAAAAAGAAAAGCTTCGGCAGAAAGAAGAAGTAGTCTTTTATGTTTTGTACAAAAAAGCAAAGCTTCCGCAGAAAGAAGAAGCAGTCTTTAATGCTTCGTTGTGTACGAAAAGAAGGGAAGGTGTTTTTCGCCTTCGGCTCAAAATATTGATTTCGTCCACATCAAAGCGTCTTAATAAAAGGGTAAGGATATATTACAAGGTATGTACAAAGTTCCTTGAGAACGGTTTAATTGTATTTACAACAAGTTGTTACAAATTTTCTAGCCTACTACTACTAATCTTCTTCAGGCTCCCACTTCGGCGGCATATTCTTTAATCACCTTCAGCTTCGTCATCCTACATGAATCCAGGTATCCAGAGTAAAAATCAAGTATGAAGGAGAAGGTAAGTACAAAGTAGGATTTCTTACTGGTTCAAGATGACTTCGAGCTTCGTCTCCAGCCTTCTCCCGCCCGCCTTTTGTCCATATCATTTTTATAAATCTATTTGAGATACTTCGGGCGAGGTCAGGTATATCGTCCAGGATTGATGGAGACAGGGTGAAGTTGGGCCTGTTGACGATCTTTCCATGCTCGCAGCCAGCCTTCAGGAATGCTGCAGCAGTACCCCGAGAAGCTACCCAGGCACAGAAGTCACCGTGCCCAGCTATAACTTCGTCAAGTTCTTCAATTTCAGCTTCGATATGATCGAAGGCTTTTGGTAAATCTTCATCCGAAGGGGTAAATTTCCCGCTGCTGGCTCCAACCGAGTAAAAGATCTTCTTTAGTTGTTGGATACAATTGTTGCTAAAATTCAAACATTTATCCTGAAGGCTTGTTAATGATTTCTTCAAATTTGAGTTGGCTTGGACTTCGGCTTCAAGTTTAGAATTAAGCTCTAGCTTTTCTTGTTCAAACTGTTTTGATTGATCGATAAGCTTCGAATTCAATTCTGATATTTTAGCTTCGGTCTCTGCCAGCAAGCCTTCGGTTGATTGAAGTTCGAAGTCTTTCTTTTCAATGATGACTGATTGTTCTTTTATTTTGCTCTCTAAATTTCCAATTATAGCTTCGTGTTTTTTATCCTCTAAATCCTGCTGCATCTTCAGAGCCTTGCTCAGTAGCATGCTCTGCACAAAAACAGTTTTCGTTAGTAACATTTTCATTATCCAAAGCAATAAGGAACAGAGAAAAGATTGTTTACCTTGAAATTGGAATAAAATAAGCTGCCGACGATATGCTGTCGTCGGTAGCGGCTGATATCTGTCTCTAGCTTCGGAAAACCGATACTCTTTGACAGAGTACCGATGACCTTAGCTCCGGTTTGGTCTCGAATGCAGCCTAATTTTTCATCGTCCACACCTCCGAATAGAAGAGCTCCTGGCCTGTATCCGCAAGATTTGGCATAGTCCTTTAGCTCTTCTATTTCGCCCTCCGAAAGTTTTTGCCCAATTAAATTTTGAAATGAGTAGGCTTCGTCGTCCGAAGCGACTTCGGCTATTTCTTTCCCCTTCTCAGGCACTGCGGCCATGACTTTTTTAGCAGCAGCGGCAGCTTCTTCTGCAGCCATGTCTTCTAAAATTTTGTCGATATTCTCAATGGTAGTCTCTAAGTTCACATCTTCGGCTGTAGCGGCTTCGGTAGCCGCGACCTCCGAAGGTGCGACTTCGACGTTTGTTGTGTCTTCAGCAGCTGCTGTTTTCTGAATTGATGCTCTCGGTGGCGTCTTGTCAATAACTTCTGTTACGGCAATAATTCTTTGCCTTTTTGCTTTGGTTATCTTCGTTTTTTCCGGCTCCGCCACCTTTTGAAAAAGCTTCGTCAGTCGAGGCCCTAATGGACTTAGCTTCGTGGGCATGGGTTCAGTCATTACCTTTAGAATTTCCTCCACGTCGCTGGTAGAAGGTGGTGTGGGGGTCCCCTCTCCTTCGGATAGTTTTCGCTTTGGAGTTGATATTTTTCCCTTGACAATTTTCTTCTTTTTTGGTGGTTGTTCTTCATCCTTGTTTAAAGCTTCGGCCTCTCTTTTTCTTCTCTGGCCCTCAGCATCCTTGTTCAGCTGCGCATAGTCAGGATATTCGAAGCCCAGTGCATCGAGCACTCGGTTCAGCCTTCGCTTCGGACGGGTACCGAAGGCTGCTGTCATCAGTTGATCTTCTTTTTTCGAATAATTTCCAAGAATTTCATTACACATCACCTCAACTGTGTCCAGCCACTCTTGGCAGGGCTTCTTAAAATATTTCTTGAATTTGAAGTGGTAAGGAAGCCGGACAAGATCCCCTTCCTTCTTCTCCCCCTTTAACTTTGGCATTTCCCATTTTTTCAGAGTAGGGAAGACTTTGAATGCTAAGAATTCTTGAACCAGATCCCTGGTACCAATATGCTCTGCAATGATTCTGAATTCATCCATTGCCCGTTGAGTTTGACCCTCTGGTGTCATGTTGCAGTGGGGACGGGTTTCTCCGAAAGTTAGCTCGAGTGGACTTTGCACAAGCTTCTCCTTGTCCTCATCGACCTTGACATAGAACCATTCTGATTTCCAGCCTGCCGGCCATTTGCTTCGGTAGCTAATTACAGGAAACTTTGCGGTTTTCCGGTAGGCAAAATTGTAGCAACCGAAGTTTTCATGAAGCCCATCTTTTCTGGCCTTTGTTTGATAATGCAATTCATGAACTCGACAGAAACTGTCAGCAAAAGGCTCCACTGCTTGGCTTCGGAGGGCCCAAATATAAACGCTAAGCCTAACGATAGCGTTAGGAGTTAACTGGTGAAGGTAGATGCCAAACCTCTTCAATATCTCCGCAACAATCTCGTGAACAGGGAATCTTAGCCCAGCCTTTAAAAAGCTTTTGAAGATGACAACCTCGTCCTTCTCTGGCTTCGGGGTGGTCTCTTCTCCCCCGAAGCGAAGTAGCTTCTTCTGATCTTCACTGAAAAAACCTGCTTTTACCATCTTGGCGAGATCAACCTTTGAAACAGTCGATTTTCCGAAGTCTAGGTGGCTGGGTTTGCTAGGCATGGCAATACGGTAGTCATCTTCGGAGTCGGTTTCTTCAATGTTCCCTTCTCCTTCGGCAGCTGTCGGGTTTGCTCCGGCAGCAGCTATTTCTTCCGTAGTCACCAGTCCGGAGCGCTGCATCGCTTCGGAGATGGGCACAGTCTCCGAAGCTTCAGTTTCGTCCCCCTCACGCTCAACCCTAGCTGTAGAGCGAATTCTGGCCATTTAATTATGAACTTGTGAAACTTTAATACTTTTTTCTCCGAAGCAGGCTTCAAGATGGAGCTTCGTTCAAAACTGACAAACAAGCTTCGGTGATGGTTAAAAATTTTGGCAGCAAAACAGTGCAAATAGCAGTAAATGCTGTGGTAACTTCACACCTACTCGTCTGTTTATATAGTGCTGCAGGTAAGAAGGCGAAGTGGCAGGGTTTTTACACCAGGCGGGCAGTAACTTGTACTCGCTGCGCAGTGGACCGCAAAGACCAAACAGTGACTCTGCAAGGTGGGACCGACACGATCTCGGGAAATGAATCGTTTCTCGGCAACGAGCTCAGGGAAGGTGTTTTTCGGACCTTCGGCTTCCCGAAGCTTGAGAGGATTTTTTCACGGTTCAAGCTCGTTACGAAAAACGATCTAGCGCCGCGAAAGGGGCTACTGTTGGGGCCATGCTTCGTTGCGCCGAAGGTCTTGCGTGAATAAGCAGCTTCGGCTGAAATCGTCCCCAGGAAATGGCCGAAGGTTCCTTTTTATAGAGCTTCGGCGTTGCAAACCGACATAAAGATAGAATGACCTTTTTATCCATAGAGGTCTAAGATAATGTTGTAAACTTTTGTAAAGGGCATAATTGTAATTCGTCACAGGCTGCGTCCTGTGTCTATAAATAGATGAACAGTACCCCCGTACTGTGGACACGAACCTGTCATTGGCCTTCACATCACGCTTGTACTTTTTATCTTCTCTCAGGACCGAAGGTACATTTGTAATTTGAAATCATTTCTATTTTTCCATGTTAATAAAATAGAAATGATTCTATGATGATGCCTATATTATATTTCATGCTTTATATGAATCCTTCGTCATTACTTGTTATGTTTACGAAGGTATGTCTCTTATGACCTTCGTCCGAAACTCATTATTTCCCGAAGGGACATAATGCTTCGAAGGACGAAGGACTTTAACACTTAACACTTTTTATGTTGCCTTGTTCTTAACTCTTAGCATTTGAGAACAAGTCCCCAACACTCTCAAAAGACAGTAAGATCATGGACATATAAACTGAAATGTTTAAATAGGCAGCATAGTTTTTTTATTAGAGGTAGGTATTGAAACAAAAGTATTAAAGAATCCAGGGATACGAGCATGTCAGTACCAGGGGAATAAAGATTGTGAAATGGTAGCAATTTAATGACGAAAGAGGAAGGGACCCAAAAGTCAGGGGGCATCTACAAAGATGTCATAAGCACAAGAGTGAGATCAGATCTAATAGATTGAGAGAAGTATAGACCATACTAGAATAAAATACTTTTGGCAAGGGGGCATATAGGAGCACAACATAGAATTAGTCGAGCTGACTAATATTTTGAAGCAGAATCAAGGATGAGGTGAAGTAGTAATCAATAAGTCCTTAAAACGGCCAATGCTACTCTAGGCTAGCGGTCCTACAGTCAGCACATCTTTGATACCACTTATGTCACACCCGTTTTTAGAAGGTAAACCGAATGCGAACCATGTACGTGCCAGGATCAGAAATTCACGTACATAGCGATTACATAAATGACTCATCATAGCACGATGCTTCGAATAACAATAAAGAGTAAGTAATAATATTACAGACTAGAGCCATTTACATAATCTAAATCAAAGTACACAGAATCGAAACGTAGCCAACTTAGATTAACCCACCACAGGCAGCTGACTAGGGGAGGTCGCTAGCCTAATCCACGAACTCGTCGAAGTCCTGGAACTCCTGGAGATCCGCCTCGACACCTTCTTTACCTGAGCATAGATTGCACCAAAGACAACCTGGTGTTTTGTGAAAGCAAGGGTAAGTACACATCAACGTACTCAGCAAAGGTCCCGTTTGGTTGTAGTGGACTAGCTTTATGTGGGGTTAAGGTCAAGCAGTTGCTTTTAGTTGGTCAGGTAATTATTAATAGTAGAGAGCCAGGTTTTAACATTAACCCAAGTTGTTAACCCAAAAGTACTCTTCCAAACGAAAAGAATACCAGAAAACCATAAGCATAATCATAATCATAAAAACCATCATTATCCTCATCATCATCTATAACCAAAGCATCTCTGATCAATGTGTCTCTAATCAATGGAGCTCCCTTGGCCGCTCATAACCGCGAGCACGGCTGATATATCAGTTTCATAACACTCTGCAGAGGTTGCGCACTTTACCCACAAGTCGTGATTCCCTTTCTTGCCCGGCCTTGCAAGACCCTTATTCACTCCCAAGGTAAATGCCCAGGGATTCACTATGAAGCCTTTACAAAGATTCCATGAGGCTGTAGCCGCCCGTTAGGTTTCCTAAATGCACCGCACTCCTCCCCAAGGGGCGAACCAACCTTGGCAGAGCGAGCCGCATACACCGAGCCCCATTAACGGTACGACGGCGAAGCGAACTACACCCTAGTTCCTCTAATTATTCAGCTAAGGGCGTCCCATTCCACCCTCATGGTTGCACTGTTTTCCCGGGCGGTCATCCAACGAACCTGTCCTTACGGAGAGGCACTCGAGAAACTGCTCGAGTCCCCTAAAGTATCACTAGTCCAACATCATAATCATAATGACAACATCGTATCGTAAGTGTTCATATCATGTTCATTGATTAAAGTAAAGAAATAGCATGAAGCGAACCATAATAACCCAAAAGGTAATCAAGGACAAGGTAAATACAAAGCTAGTCAATCCTTAGGTTGATCATGGTATGCGGGTTGATGAATTATAAAGTTAATAGGATATAATAGGTCAGAGGACACTTGCCTTCACCAAATAGATGCTCAGGATCTTCAGCCTTGTAGAACTCGAAGAGTTGGGTCATTTGGTCGCCGAAGCTTGACCGTTGATTCCTCGAAGCTCAGAAACGAATCGCGATCTAATCGCAACACGACGCGAAGACGAACAGGCACAAGCAAACAAACATATACATATGCATAAGAACATTACACCATACAAGATAAAATGTTATAAAAGCGAGCAATATAAAATAGAGAGCGCCTCTACGGTTACGCGAGGAAAAGAACCACGATAGTCGAAGCTACGGTCGAGGGGTTAGCCCGTTTACACTAAACAAGTATTAATTAGAACATCCAATTCAACATAATTATATTAATGGATATTAATCAAATGTAAATTAATATTACTACTTAGTTTTGACTAACTTACTATTTTAATATTTGACAGTTAAGCAAGTAACTTAATTAATATGAGCGATTCTAAGCGAGACGAATTAACGACGCACGACGTGCAAACACGATGTGCGCGACGCGCGGACAACGCGCGTTACGCGCAAACGACACGCGGCAAGGCGCGCGACACACGCGAACGGCGCACGACAACGCGTGCGAACAACACGCGTGACACTCGCGAACGACACGCGACGACTCGCGCGAAACAGCACCGCGGCACGCGCACGGTACGCGCGGACCGACACGATACACGAAACTAATAAATAAACAACATGATAAAACTAAACAATTGTTAATGAGAAACATTTCAGTTAATTTTAATCATGTTGGTGACTAATTATAAATGCGCACATCGAATTTCTAAATTAGATTTTAAAATTGAATTGTCGTTCCTGTAGCCATTGGTTAAACAAACGTTTAAATAAATTAAATAAAATGTGCAACAGTGGGGATAAATATTTCTAAATTAAGTTAATTTTAATACCAATCTAATGCAACTTGAATAGATCGAATCGGGTTTAAAACGTAAAAGTTATGAATGTTTTAAACCATACTGTAATTCGCGCGTACTAAATTTACAGAACTCTCATTTTCTTCCTCACCTCATCTTCTTCTTCCCATCCATGGAAGAGAGAAGAGGGGAAGAGGGGGCTGCGCAGGGGGAGGACGAGGTTGGGCCGGCCAGGGGCGGACGCGGCCGGACGGGTCGCGAGGGGCGCGGCCACCGCTGCCGGGGAGGGGTGCGCGCGGGCGTGGGGCGCGGGAGCGCGAGCGCCGCCGTCGGCCACCGCCGGGGAGGGGGAAAGGGGCGCCGCCGGGGTGGAGAAACGGAGGCTGGAGGGGCGCCGCCGCCGGGGAAGGTGAGGGGAGAGTGGGAGAGGCTATGCACGGACGGGAAAACGAAGAAACGAAGAAACCCTTGGTGCAACAATGGAGGTTTCTCACAGGGGAAGAAGACTCTCGCCGGAGCCGAGAGTAAATCTGTCGATTGCTAGAGATTTGGGGATCTAATCGATGAACCGAACACGCTGTGACGAAGCCCTCGACAAGACGAACGCAGCGGTAGCCTCGGATTCGGCAGACGATGGACGGACTGAGAGTAATTGCTCGCCGGAGTTGGAACCGCCCTGAACTTCCGCGAGCAATACCGAGAGCTAGGTATTGGATTTGAAGAAACTGTTTCGTGTTCTGGAACGGGCTCGACGAGATAAAGCCGGACATGTATATATACCTAGGGTTCGGACGAGATAAAAATTCGTATTTTACCATTTTTAAAATTCGCAAAAGACTAGAAATCCATATTTTGTGCTCAAAATATTATATATGCTTTCAAAAGTTCCAAAAAAAATTCCTAAAAATGTTTTGGGACCTAATGAACTCAAAAAACATAATTAGGATTTCTAAAAACATTTTTAAGTTTCTCAAATAAATAGATTTTGGTTCCGGAAAATAGAAAAATATTCTGAAAAATATGAAAATTTACCGAGCGCTTCTATAAGATATGTTAACATGTTTCAAACACATTTTGCACTTAGAAACACCATGCAATGGCATGAATGCAACAACCAAAGTGCCTCTAGGGCTCATTACACTAGGTTTATGCTATTATAAAACAAAATAATTCTCCATTTTTTAGGAAAAAGAGAAAGAAAAGCGAAGAACTGAGAAAGTAACACCTGAATTTGGTGGTAATTAGAAAAGAAATTTTATACCCCCAAATTCAGGGTGTTACAGGCCATTATCAATATTCTTCCGCTTCATTGCAGGCCGAAGCTTTCCCGCCTGGTGATAGCTTCGACATTTGCTCTTATCTTCTTTGGATCTATCTTCATCTTGTGTATCCTTCATCGTAGCAAAGAGGCCTATCTCCTGAAGGTGAAGCTTCCTGTAATAGCTTGTGCTAAAAATAAATAGTTAATCATGTTTTTGAGGACCTTCGGACGGAGAAGGCCCCCAACAGCGTTAGATTTTTTCTTCGTCCTCGGAGGATGATGTTGATGGTTGATTATCTTCACCATCATCACTTTCTTCTTCTTTCTCTTCTTGACTTGAGGAACATAGAGTGGGAGCGTTTTTACCCTTCCTTTCATCACATGCAAAAGCATATTGTTGGAACTTGCTCTCAATCGCAAGGAGGCCAACAAGGGTGAACAGTGGTGACAACAGGGTTACGTGCTAGAAGGCAATAGCTCTGTTAATCTAGCCTCCCACGGGCACTGTGCAGGGGTATTTATAGGTACCTGAGCGCCCAGCGCCTTGTGCTAAGGACGCATGTGCCCTCAGCTACCTAGGTTATCCCCAGAATATTCCCATAAAGCGGGGTTACAGACTGTAATTACAGGGATGCCTTTACAAATTAGGCCCGTAACAGACGGCGGCCACGCAGGGCCCGTTACAATGGGCCGGATCGCACGCGGGCCTCTGAGCTGGACGAGGCCGCACTGTGGGATGACTTCGTCGCAGGTCTTCGTCTGGTGCCGAATCAGCGAAGGGTGTCCCTGCCTGTTTTGTCTCTTTCAGACCGGCGGCTGCAGCGAAGACTTCGGGCGAAGGGTGGCGTCTTTGCCTTCGCCCCAATATTTGCCCTCCGAGGGACCAGATCGACAAAGTCACCTGGTGCCGAAGACGTCGCTAGATGGCGGAGACGCTGCCCTCGTTCGAAGTGGTTCCGCGGGGGTTTTTGATGTGGCCGTTGATTGACGGCGTACTGTTGGATTGCGGGTTTCCCGAAGCGCCGCGCCCTGTCGGATTGCGGGTTTCTCGAAGAGCCGCGCCCTGCCTATAAAAGGCGGCGGGGGTCGGCGCTTTTTGAACTTCACTTTCCGCGCTCCGTGAAAACCCTAGCCACCCGCCGTCTTGCTGCTCGTCCGCCCGCCGTGCTCTTGTTCGCCGGAGATCTGGCTCGAGTGAAGCAGACCGCCCGCCGCCGCCGACGGTACGTAGCGATGCCGTCCTCTTCTTCTTCCGCTGCCGCTACGCCGCCGGCCGATTCCTCGCCGCCGGCCGCCGCCTTGTCTGAGGAGACGCTGAGTAGTTTGATGGCGGAGGAGTTGCGCGCCGGCGATTCTGTTAATTTTGGCGTGTCACGGATGTCATCGGCCCGCGTGCAAGATATGCAGCGGTTGGGTTACTTCGGCGGTGGAGTTGCTCGTGCCCCGGGGACGGAGGAAGTCCCCGAGCCGGAGGGTGAGTTGGTTGTTTTCGAGGCGTTCTTCGCCGCCGGTCTCCGCTTGCCTGCGCACCGGTTTGTTGGCGAAGTCCTGCGCAGGTTCAACGTTCAAATACATCAGCTGACACCGAATGTCGTGGTGGCTCTGTAGAAGTATGTCTGGGCGACGACTTCGTACGGCGGACAGCCATCGGTTGAAGTTTTTGCGAAGTATTATTGTTTGCACTGGCAGAAGAGGATGATTGGGGACGAAGTTGCTCAGTTTGGGTCCTGCACATTCACGCCGAAGACCGGCAAGACCACGATGCAAGTAGTCGAGTTGGTTCCTTGCGCCCGCAACAAGTGGGGCAACTGGAATGAATTTTGGTTTTACGTTGCTGAGGGTACCGTCGAAGGCCATGAGGGACTCCCCGTGTCCGAGATGTGTTCTCATTATTACTCAGCGTACCCGTCTTTTGAAGTGGCAGAGGAGGATGTGGACGAAGGGGCCCTTCGGTGCGCCGCCGGTCAGAGCAGTGGGCACGATTTAGTTGAAGAGTTTGTGGCGTACGGGGTGTGGCCCTTGGCGCATGGTTGGGCGTTGGGCGAAGTGTGCCCTCGCCAGATGCCCTTTCACGGTGGAAGGGTGGTGCGAAGTCCTGCCTTCGCACTGAATCTGCGAAACCGCGACCCGGCCGCCTTTGTGCGTGATGCGGAGGATGGGGCGGTGCGGCTCGTTGGACGCTACGTGCCGAGGACGGAGGGCCAGCGCAGCTTTGATATCCGTGGGTCGAATGACCGTTTGAACAGGGTTTTCGAATTAAATCAATTGCCGTATGACGGCTATCCTGGTCAAGACGACGTGGACCGCCGTGGGAAGAAGCCAGTGGTGGAGACTGGAGACGACCCTGCGCCGGCGGCCGCCCCATCCTCCAAAAAGAGAAAATTAGGTACTGCTGTGGGAGGACTTGGGGTTTCTGATAGTTTTGCTAGAGAGTTGATGAGGACGTGCGCGGCCCCGGGGGGAAGGATGTCTTCGCCCGAGCTTCGGGAGTCTTCGGCTCGGATGCTGAGGGTTACCGGGGGTTGCTGGCCTAGGAATGTTCCTATCCCCCGCGCGGCTGGCGAGGACTTTTTTACATCTCGCATGGTTCGCGAATGGAGAGTTTTTCCTTACAGGTGGAATATTGCTGCTGTTGTGTCGGCAGTGATGGACAAGGACCGCCAGGGAGCAACACAAAAGCGTCAGGCGGCTGTCAGGCTCGTTGAAGCTAGGCCGAAGAGGCAGCGGGGGTCTGCGAAGGCTGCGGCCTCCGGCGGAGGCAAGCCGCCGCTGGCGGCGAAGTCGGGCGCCCCTGCATCTAGCAAGGCGCCGGAGGCTCCAAATCGACGAAGGTGGTGCCGCCGCTCAGCGGAGTGGCGGAGGTCGCGAAGGCGGCCCGAGCATTGCCGTTGGCAGGCAAGCGTGTCGCCGACTTCGCCACCGATATTAGTGTGGAGGACTACCTCGGTGGTAAGTCGTTGGCTCCTCTCTCTCTTCTTTTTTTTGTTTATTATTATTGTTACTTATTCGTCGTTACGTCGCAGGGTCGGACGAAGGCCAACTTGCTATAGTTGCGCCTGCCACGGTGACAACGATGGCTGCCGTACCGCCGATGGCGAAGGGCGGGGCTCTTAGCGCCGGAGGCGAGGTGGCGGTCCTCGCGGCTGTGAGGGATGAGGCGAGCGCTGCGTCCCGCCGGCTGAAGGAGGTGGTGGAGTCGCTGAGTCAGGTTCGCTGAGCCAGACTTCGCTCTTTTTTTTCGCGGTCTTATGTGTGTTGTGCAGGTGGCTGACTTCGCCAACCGCACGGCGTCGGGGGCCCTCACGGCAGTTGTGTCTGCCGAAGTCGAGAGACTTCGGACACAACATGCTGACGCCGTCCGAGAGAAATCGGCCGCCGACAGCAAGTGCCGCAAGCTGGCGGACAGGGTGGCCGCGCTGGAGGGAGAGAAGGCTGACCTCCGGCGCCAATTGGGGGGGAGAGGAGGGAGACCAACGAGGCCCTCGTCCAGGCGCAGGCTGCGCAGGCGGAGGCCAAGCTGGCCCGGGCGGAGGGCAATCTTGCCAGGGAGCGCGCCGAGCAGCTGCAGGAGCGACTCATCACCCTGGAGAGCCGCGTGGAGCGAGCCGAGGCCGCGATGCGCGCGGAGGCCGAACGGACGCGCACACAGCTTATGGATACATATCGTGAGCTGGGTGCGCGGACCGATGACTTCGAAGTACCGGACCGAGAGCCCGGGCTTCGCTGTCTGGAATGGGTGCAGGAGGAGCTGCAGGAACTCCCCACTGTCGTGGGGGGTTTATGTCGTACGCCTCCCTGGTCACCTGCGAGGGGGCGATGAACGCGCTCTCTCGCGAAGGGTGCCGGCACTTCGAGGTCTTCGACCAGGCTGATGAAGATTTTGATCGAGATATCTATAAGGTCGAAGACCCCGTAGTGAAGGAATCCGCCGGGGCCATCTATGACCGGATGTGGGGTCCGCACGGTCGCGAGGTGGTCAGGGAGCGGGCCGAGACGGCGAGGGCTCAGGTAATGTCTTCGTTTGTTTGGCGTTTGTTGGATGTGGGCTGTGCGTGTGTTTGCTGAATTTTGTGTGTTTTGTCTTAGGCGGCGTGTGGCGAGCGGGTGGACGACTTCGGGGCGTTGAACAGCGCGCTGCCTGACCCGGAGCCGACCCTGGCGGAGGCCGTGTCTGGGTCGCCCCGGAGCCAACCCTGGAGACTGCGCCGGATGCCCCCACATCCGCCGCGGCCGGCGAAGACCTGCCCCCAAAGGTGGTCGAAGGAGCGCCTGATGCCCCCGCAGCTGCTGCGCCGAGTGCTGAAGATCCCGCGGCGGTGGCGGCGGAAACAACAGCGGAAGCGACGGCGGGGCCAACGGCGGAGGCTCCCGCAACGTCAGGGCCTTCGCAGGTGGCGTAGTGGGTGTATAGGGTTGGAGAATTTTGGATATGTTGCTGAATTTTGGTTGCTGCGCAGGTTCAAGATTTTGGGCCTGCGCACGCAACCGCTACTACTGAATTTTTGGCGGCTTCGACCGCGGAAGGTGGTAATGAATGTGGTGGATCTGCATCTGAGTTTTTTGATTTTACTGACTCTGGGAGCTCGGTTGAGTGGACTGAGGAGTCGTCGGAGGAGGACTTGGATTATTTTGCGGCCTTGGATGTGGCTGCGGCGGAGGCCTCGCCACACGCCGCGGACGCACAAGATGTGCTAGGTCCTAGCACCGGGCGTCGACGACGAAGGGCGGTTGCAAAGCGTAGGGTTAGTGGGGAGGAGGGGCTCGGCTTCGTGTGAGTAGGGCTGGTCGGCAGGAACTGTTGTCTTTGCCGGCCGCCGCGAGTACAGGGGAAGGGGAACTGCGAAGTCTTTTTGCGGGTGAGGAGCTTAGGATAATGTTATTTAATTATAGGGAGATGGGAATTATTCCTAAGGTTGAGCCGATGTAGAGTGTGGCGCCCTCGCTTGTATATGTGTAAAGGCTTGTATGATGAAGTCGTGTGCTCTCGCTTGTCCGTGCCTGCGAAGGCGTTGTGTACTTTGTCTGGTGTGTTTTGTTGTGCTGTGTTGGTGCGATTATAGTCGGTCTTGGCGCGGACGGTTTGATGTTGTCGTTTCTGCTTTTGTTGTGCTGGACCGGCTGCGCCCTTAGGCGACTTCTGTGCGGATAGTCTTCGCGGTAGACTTCGGTTTTTTCGCACTTGTTGTGCTAGTCCGGCTGCACCCTTAGGCGACTTCTGCGCGGATAGTCTTCGCGGTAGACTTTGGTTTTTTTTCGCACTTGTTGTGCTAGTCCGGCTGCACCCTTAGGCGACTTCTGCGCGGATAGTCTTCACGGTAGACTTCGGTTTTTTCGCACTTGTTGTGCTAGTCCGGCTGCACCCTTAGGCGACTTCTGCGCGGATAGTCTTCGCGGTAGACTTTGGTTTTTTTTCGCACTTGTTGTGCTAGTCCGGCTGCACCTTTAGGCGACTTCTGCGCGGATTTGTCGCACGCGAGGGTGGCTAGCGCTTAGCCTCGCGGTGACCTCGAATTGGTCGAATGTCGAAGACCGTCGTCGCGGTCTTTTTTCGACGCATGTTTTTGCGGGGGATTTTTCACACATATATTACATGGCTCCGCCTCGTTAAAAACCTCACCCCCCGGGAGGAAAAGAGTGCGGGCCGGTATAGGATTGTTTTTGGCGAATTACAAGGGCAAGATCAGCCTCGATGAGTCAAACAAAAAATTTGCGGAGGTTGTCGATGTTCCAGGAGTGCTCCAGGTCCTCGCCGTTTGGCGTTGTGAGCCTGTAAGCGCTGGGGGAAGCTTTTGTCTTGACTATAAAGGGGCCCTCCCACTTGGGCTCCAGCTTGCCCCTTGACGCCGTCCGAGCTGTCCGGACGAGTATGAGGTCCCCTTCGCTGAACTCCCTCGGGATGACTGTGTGGTCGCGCCATGCTTTGGTCTGGGCTTGGTATTTGTTTAGGGCCTGTAGGGCGAAGACTCGGTCTCCGTCAATGAGGTCCTTTGAAGTTGGCTCGTCCACGTCGGGGATGGCTGACGGAACTGTTCGCGGGGACCCATGCTTTATTTCTTGCGGGGTCATGGCCTCCGATCCGTATAGAAGGCGGAAGGGAGTAAACCTAGTCGCCCTGCACTCAGTCGTGTTCAGTGCCCAGACTGCCTCAGGTAACAAATCAGTCCATCTGCCCTTTTTTCATCAAGGAGCATCTTCTTGACAGCTGTGAAGATTTTCCCATTGGCGCGTTCCACGACCCCGTTGGATTGCGGATGATAAACTGAAGCGAAGGCAAGCTTGGTGCCGATGGAGAAACAAAAATCCTTGAAATCTTGGCTGTCAAACTGCTTGCCGTTGTCAACTGTTAGTTCGGACGGTACTCCGAAGCGGCAAACAATGTTTTGCCAGAAGAATTTTTGGGCAGTCTTTGATGTTATTGTGGAAACAGCCCTCGCCTCGATCCATTTGGTGAAGTACTCGACGACGATGAAGGCGAACTTAAGGTTCCCCTGAGCGGTGGGCAGGGGCCCGACAATATCCAGGCCCCAGCGCTGGAGAGGCCATGTATGGGCGATCAGCTTTGTATACTGCGAGGGGCTGCCTGACCGAGGAGAAAACTTCTGGCAGGCTTCGTAGGACCTTGTGACCCGATTTGCGGTGCAGATCATTGCGGGCCAGTAAAACCCTTGGCGGATCACCTTGGCAGCTAGGGCCCTTGGCCCTGCGTGTGAGCCGCACGTGCCACTGTGGACTTCACGTAGGATCTGCATGCCTTCGGTTTCGGTGATGCACTTAAGCATTGGCTGACTGACCCCTTTCTTGTAGAGTTGGCCCTCAATCAGTGCGAAGTCCCGGCTTCGATGTTTGAGGCGCTTGGCCTCGCTGACGTCGGTTGGATGATAGTACCCCTGTAGGAACAGGGTTATTGGTGCCCGCCAGTCCTCGGTCATGATTAGGTTGACTATGCGGTGGCCCTCGCTGTCATTAGTTATTTGGAGCCCTTCGGGGCTCTGGACGGCTGGCGTGCCGATGATATGAAAGAACACATCGGAGGGCAAGGACTCGCCCCTGGCGGCAGCCTTGGCCAATGCGTCGGCCTCCTCGTTCTTGGCCCTATCCACATGCTGCAGGGTGAATCCCTTGAATTGTCTCTCGAGACTTCGGATGGCCGCGAGGTATTGCATAAGGGCGGGGTCTTTTGCTGTGTAGTCTTTCTCGACCTGGCCGGCGACTATCTTGGAGTCTGTTTTGATGATACATGTGGTGACTCCGAGGGCCCTTAGCTTGTGGAGGCCGAGGATAACTGCTTCATATTCTGCTATATTGTTTGTGCATCTGTCGGATTCCAGAGCGAAGCTGAGGCGTGCTGCATATCTGTGCTTGACCCCGGCTGGTGAGGTGACGACTGCAGCGGCGCCTGCCCCCGCATGGCACCATGCGCCGTCGCAATGGATAGTCCAAACCTTCTCTGTGGACGGGTCTGGCTGTGTTATTGGCCCAGTCCAGTCGACGACGAAGTCTGCCAGGACTTGTGACTTGATGGCTGTCCTGGGCTCGAAGCTGATGTGGTAGCCGGATAGTTCGGCTGCCCACTTGGCAATCCTCATCGATGCCTCCGGGTTTCTGAATAGTTCGCCGAGTCCCCTGTCTGAGGTGACTCGGACCTTGAATGCTTCAAAGTAATGGCGCAGTTTGCACGAAGACATAACGACTGCGTAGGCAATCTTCTCCAGTTCTGTCATGTTGCACTTGGACGGTGTCAGTACCTCGGAGACATAGTAAACAGGGCACTGCCTGACCACGCCCTCAACTGTCTGCTCCTGCACTAGTGCCGCGCTGACCGCGTGCGGCGAAGCCGCGACGTAGAGCAATAGGGGGAGCGAGGAGTCGGGGCTTGTGAGGATGGCCAGCTCTGACAGGTACTGTTTTAGTGAGGCGAAGGCCGCTGCTTGCTCCGGTCCCCAGGCGAAGTCTTTTGCACCGCGGAGTGTTTTGAGGAAGGGGAGACTTCGCTCGGCGGACCTGGAGATGAATCGGTTGAGAGCGGCCAATCTGCCTGTCAGACGCTGGACGTCCCTGGCGGACTGCGGAGGCGACATGTCTACGATGGCCAGGATCTTGGTTGGGTTGGCCTCGATGCCGCGGTGTGATACCAGGTAGCCCAATATCTTGCCCTGGCGAACACCGAAGACGCACTTTTCCGGGTTTAGGCGGAGTCGTGCATCTCGCATGTTCGCGAATGTCTCGGCGAGGTCGGCGAGATGGTCCTCCTTATTCTTGCTGGCGACGACGATGTCGTCCACATATGTAAATATATTTCTGCCAACCTGCCCTTCGAGTACTGTTTTGGTGAGTCTGGAGAAGGTGGACCCGACATTCTTGAGTCCCTCCGGCATTCTGATGAAGCAATATGTGCCGAAAGGTGTTATAAAGCTGGTGCTAGCCTTGTCTTCCTCCTTCATGTATATCTGGTGATAACCGGAGAAGCAGTCGAGGAGTGACATGACCTCGCATCCGGCCGCGCTATCGACTATTTTGTCGATCCGCGGCAACGGGAAATTGTCCTTTGGGCAGGCCTTATTGAGACTAGTGAAGTCTATGCACATTCGCCATTTCCCGCTTTTTTTTCTGCACCATTACAACATTGGAGAGCCACGTGGGGTAAGCCACTGGCTCGATGAATTTAGCCTCTAGGAGGCGGTGCACCTCCGCCTTGGCGGCCTCTGTCTTTTCGTCGGACATTTTGCGAAGCCTCTGCTTTTTTGGTCGCACCGAAGGGTCAATTCCCAAGCTGTGCTCAATTATGGATCGGCTGACTCCGACCAGGTCGAGGGCGGACCAGGCGAAGACATCTTTATTCTTGGACAGGCAGCAGAGGAGCTTCTCTTCTTCATGCGAGGTAAGGTCTTCGCTGATAGTGACTGTCTGCTTGGGCGTGGCCTAATCGAGGGGGACAGTCTTGGTCCCGTCTTGGCTCTGCAGCTGTGCCTTGTCGTGCTGTTTATCGGTTGGGCTGGCGGGCGCAGGGACCTCGCGCTGGGTCGTGAGGCAGTGCACGTTCCTCTGACCGGGCACGAAGTCCCGCTCTATGTTGCGCGCCGTCTGCTGGTTGCCGTAGACTGTAATGGCGCCTAGCGGACCTGGTATTTTCATACATAGGTACAGTCCGTGGATGGCGGCTTCGAACTTATTGATGGAGCCCCGGCCCATGATGGCGTTGTATGGATATACCATATCCACGATATCGAAGGTCACTTGCTCACTTCGGGCATTGGGTGCTACACCGAAGGAGAGGGGCAACTCTATTTTGCCAACGGGAAAGGTGCCCTTGCCGCCGAAGCCATACAACGGGTTGTCCGAAGGCTTGAGCAGGCTGTGGCTTATGCCCATGCGGTCGAAGGCGTGGAGGAAGATGATGTCCGCCTGACTGCCGTTGTCGACTAGGACTTTGTGTAAGTCCCAGCCTGCCACGCTGCAATTGATGACCATAGCGTCGATGTGGGGGGCGCTGCGCAGGTCGACGTCTCGTGCGTCGAAGGTTAGCGGTATGTGGGACCACTTTGTCTGCACGACTGGGCCAGTGACGGCGACATGGTTGATGATGCGGTAGTGGTCCCGCTTCTGCCGCTTGGTGTCGAAGTCAGTGCTGGACCCCCCAGTTATCATGTGAATGACTCCGCGATATGGTTGATCGACGAAGTCTTCCAGCTTTGGGGCATGGGGGATGTTTTGATGTTGCTGGTGTGGTGGTGGGGGTGGAGGAGGTACGAGTTGTACTTCCTAATGGTGTTGGTAAGCGTGGTGCGGTGGATGCGGGGCGGGAGCGTGGATATATGGTGGAGGGGGTTGCTGGTAATTGTGCGCGACAATTCTGGGGTTGTCGGCAGGCTGCGCCCGTGCCATTCTGTCTCTGGTGGCCTTCGTTTCGGGGCAGTCTTTGGTTTGGTGGGCGCAGTCTTCGCCGTGGAAAAGGCAGTAGAATCGGCGCGGCGGATGTGCGCGCCCTCGGCCCCTGCCACGAGTTCCATTTCCGCGGCCCTGGGGGGGATATTCCTGGCGACGAGGGGGGTCAGCAGCGGGATGCTGGTTGGCGATGTTGTGCACTTGCTGCTGACTGCGGCCGTCTCGACCGGAGTCTGGCTGCGGAGTCCTCGTCCACGTGCGGCTGGACTGCGGGGCATCTTTGGGTTTCCACTGTGACTCAACCTTGCGCTAGTGGAGCTCTTCGGATTTGGCATATTTTTCAAAGAGCTGATATAGCTCCTGGAGGTTCTTGGGCGGATCTCTGATACAGTGGCTGTAGAGGACGCCGGCACGAAGGCCACTGATGGCGTAGTGGATAGCGATCTGATCATCAACGGAGGGCAGCTATGACTTGAGTGTTAATAATTTGCGGTAATACTCCCGCAAAGTCTCCTTTTCCAGCTGCTTGCAAAGCGAGAGCTCGGCCAAGGCGTCGGTGTCTGGGCGGTACCCTTGGAAGTTGAGCAGGAACTTGTCCCTGAGACTTCTCCATGAATCAATGAACAGCGGAGGCAATCTTGTGAACCAGGTGAGAGCTGGGCCCTCTAGGGCGATGATGAAAGACTTCGCCATTGTGGCGTCGTCCCCTCCGGCGGATGCAACGGCGACCTGATAACTCATTATGTATTGCGCCGGGTCGGTGCTGCCGTTGTACTTGGGATAGGTCCCTGCTCGGAAGTTAGCTGGCCAAGGCGTCACTTGCAGGTGTGGCGCCAGGGGACTTCGCTCGTCGAGATAATTGACCCCTTGGAATGGCGCGGCGTGCTGGAAGGTGTAGTCACGCTGGGGGAAACGCGGGTCTTCCGGCTGTGCTCGGTGTTGCAGGGGTGGCCCATGCTGCAGGCCGAGGTGGCCTTCGTGCGTGTCTTCCGGTTGTGCGCGCTGCTGGAGGGGTGGCCCTTGCTGCAGGCCAAGGTGGCCTTCGCACTGCATCAGCGCGATCTCGCGCTCGAGGTCTTGGGCCTTCTGCTCTTCGTCGCGTATCATTTGCCGCACTTTGGCTAGTGTGGACACACGCTGGCGCTTGGCCTCCAGTATCTCTTTCTGCCTCTGGAGATTGCGGTTCTTGAGGCGCAGGGCGCGCAGCTGTAGCTGTTCTTCCGCTGAGACGCCGAGGACTTCACCGTCCTCGGTGAGGTCCGCGCCTTCTAGTGGGGCGAAGCCTGGGGGCGGCTGCGATTGTCCTTCGGGGCCGCAGATGCGGAAGGTGTCGTTTTCGCAGGTGCGGGGAACATTGTCTTCAGTGGGCTCTTGGTGGGTGGATTGGGTGAGGGCGAGGGCCTTGCCCTTTCTTGCGGCGAGCAGTGCTGCCTTCGCAGCCTCGTCAGCCTTCGGGTTAGCTCTCTTGGGTGCCATCGCGGGTGGTTTTGTCGTAGCACGAACGGTGGGCGCCAAATGTTGGAACTTGCTCTCAATCGCAAGGAGGCCAACAAGGGTGAACAGTGGTGACAACAGGGTTACGTGCTAGAAGGCAATAGCTCTGTTAATCTGGCCTCCCACGGGCACTGTGCAGGGGTATTTATAGGTACCTGAGCGCCCAGCGCCTTGTGCTAAGGACGCATGTGCCCTCAGCTACCTAGGTTATCCCCAGAATATTCCCATAAAGCGGGGTTACAGACTGTAATTACAGGGATGCCTTTACAAATTAGGCCCGTAACAGACGGCGGCCACGCAGGGCCCGTTACAATGGGCCGGATCGCACGCGGGCCTCTGAGCTGGACGAGGCCGCACTGTGGGATGACTTCGTCGCAGGTCTTCGTCTGGTGCCGAATCAGCGAAGGGTGTCCCTGCCTGTTTTGTCTCTGTCAGACCGGCGGCTGCAGCGAAGACTTCGGGCGAAGGGTGGCGTCTTTGCCTTTGCCCCAACACATATGGCCTTGAGGAAGTTGGTTCCTCTCCCCGACATATTTTTCGCGACATTTCAAAAGCCGTGATTTTCCCAATCACAATTGTTGGGGTCATTGTACTCAAGTCCTCCATGTTGTGAAGAATAGTGATGATGCTCCCATATCTTTGTTGTGGTAGCAGGGAGATAATCTTCCTTACAATGTCCGCATCACCTAGCTTATTTATGCCAATAGAATTGAGCTCATTTATGATTAGATTCAAATGAGAATTGTAACGCCCTGAATTTGGGGGTAGAATTTTTCCTTCTTTTCTCTCACCAAATTCGGGCGTTACTCTCTTTTCTCTTCCTGTTTCGCTCTTTCTTCCCAATTTCAAACCAGTATAGTGATAGGTGTCCGTGTCATGTATAAACCGAAACCTAAGTGTCATGGGTGTTGCATCATGCCGAAGCACATTTCTTTGTTTGATGTCGCGTGTTCGTCTCGTTCCGTCTCGGATTTCAATTCACGATTGGAGCCCGTTTGAGGGCCATGCTTGTCGTGGGTTTCGATCCACGAAGTGGCCCGGCCCAGCCCAGCCCAGCCCGGTCTGCCCGGCCCGGCCCGCGCGCCCCCCTCTTCCTCTCCCTCTCTCATTTGGATTTCCCGCGCAGCAACCTCTCTCTCTTCCACATCTCCCTCTCTCCCCGTGGTGCCCTAGGGTTTGGAGTCGTGATCGCCGGAATTTGGATCCCCGGAGGTGAGTTTTTCCCCTCCCCTTCCCTTTTCTCTCTCTCCTCCCCCTCCCCTTCTTCTTCCCCCATGCGGCCTCCCTGCTCGCGCGCTCCCCGCGCCCTAGCACCGCACCGCCCCTCGGTCCTCGTGCCCTGCGCCGCCCATCGGTTCGCGCGCTCGCGCCCTCCGGTGAGCCGCCCCGCCCCGCCCTCGGTCGCGCGCTCGTGCCCTCCCGCGGCCATGCCGTGCCGCCCCGGCGTCCCCGTGCCGCCCCGGCGAGCCCCTCCCCTCCCCGCGCCCTTCCCCGGCCTCGGCCCCGCCCGGCGAGCCGCCCCCGTCCCGCGCGCCGGCGAGCCCGGCCACGCCCTCCCCGCGCCCGCCCGGCGAGCCGCACCCTCCCCCGCGCGCGCTCGGCCCCGGCGAGTCCGGTCGCGCCCTCCCCGCGCCCGCCCCCGGCGAGCCACCCCCGTCCCACGCGCCGGCGAGCCTAGCCGCGCCCTCCCCGCGCCCCGGCAGCCGCGCCCGCCCCGGCCGAGCCCCTGCCCCGGCGTGCCCCGCGCCCCACGCCCTGGCCGCGCGCCGGCGGCCACGTCGCGTGCCCCGTGCCCTGGCTGCGCCCTCGGCCGCGCCCCTGTCCACGCCCGTGCCCCGGCGACTCGCGTCCCTCGTGCCTCACAGTTCGCGTGCCTTCGGCACGCTTAACGTGCTTTCGCGCGTGCGACCGTAGTCGCACTGCGCTTAATCTCGTTTTATTCTATTTTAAATTGTTTAGTCGACGTGCTGCGTCGTGCGCTTCGTCGCGCGACGATTCTTTTAATTTATAAATATTAAAGTGTTGTGTCGCGCGCTTCGTCGCGCGACAATCTATTTTAATTTGAGGTTGATTAAGGTGCGATGTCGCGCGTCCAGACGCGCGACGTTCCACTTTAAACCCAGCCCTGTTGGCGTATGTCGTCGTGCACTTCGTCGCGCGATGCTTACCTTCTCTTTAAAATTAGTGCAAGTGTCTCGTTGTGCGCTCTGTCGCGCGGCGAGTCATTTACCTCTTTATTTAATCTAAATGTCGTGTTGTACATCTCGACGTGCGATCGCTCCCTTTCATTCACCTTCAATTGTTTACAATAATTAAATGTGGAGCTCGACTTTAATTTATGCTGAATGTAGTGTCCAAATTAATTCCCTTCGATTGAGCGAATAATTTAATTCATAATCATGTAACGTGATTGTTCCTCGACTGTATTTTTTCTCTTTCTCTCTTAGCCTTAATTGCGGGCCCGCGTGGAACGTCTGTTTATTTACTGCATTCTATTGTATGTTGTATTGTTCTTTTGTATTAAATGTGTGGATGTATGTATGTTTGCGCTCGCATAGAGAACGATCTGGTTGAGGAGCCCGAAGAACTTACAGGAGAAGTCCCTGAGCAGCAGTCGGTTGGTGGAGGCAAGTGTCCCTTGACCTATCTTTGTCCTATACATTCTTTAATTCACCTCCCGCATTACACATTTATACCTAAGGATGTGGCGGAACTGCCCGAATTATTCCAACTCAAGTGCCCAAGTCCCGCCTTAGAGGCTAGACCACACTTAAATGGGAATAACCCGTCAATCCCTCGGATCTAGTCCGACACGGCCACTGACTGGATCAAGCACCACAATCTCACTCGAAGGTGAGTCACAAAGCAAATACAATAAAGCATAAAACCATACATGTCACATTGTTAAATTATTACATCACCATCATCATCATCGGAGTTTTTGCAAAAGTAACCATTATTGTTCGAAATGCAGCGGAATAAAACTAACGGTAATTAAACAGAGAGATGGGGAAGCCTGTCCCATCACTCCTCATGCTCCTCCTCAGCCGAGGCAGGGTCCCACTCAACAGTCCAACCTGGTGGCAAGGTGGACGGCCAAGTTATCCCAGCAACCATCTCCTCCAGAGAACCTGTAAAAAATTATGCCACAAGCAAGGCTGAGTATACTAATACTCAGCTAGACTTACCCGGTGTGAGGAGTCTACTCCTCTACCTCTAGACATGCAGCTGTTTGGCTGTGGGGTTTGGTTGCCAAAAGCACTAGCTGAGTTTCTAAATCAAGATTTTAACTTGGTCAAAGTTAAGTGTGACTCTCTTAAGGCTAAAAGTGGACTATCTACTCATACATCGTGGCAAGCATTATTAACAATCAACATTTTATCTCAACTCATCACACTTCCACTTATTACTCAATGCAGTACAATGGATCAAGCAGTCTCATTAGCTGCGAGAAGTAGACGATTCGAATCGAGTTTTTATCCTTGCAAGGTAAACCTAAACACACGACATGTAGGGGCACTCCGTCCCCACACACATCAACCGTCCCCATCGATTCCCCGTCAGCAGATCAGGGCTCACCGCCTTGGCGTACAATGCCTCACTGACCCCGACTGGCCGTCGTGCAGTGACCGCACTTGTACCCACCATAACCGGAATGGGAGACCTCGTCTCAGGTCGCGTGAGGGGCAAAGTCTACTGCCAGGTTCAATCAGGTACTAGGCTTACTGATTTACCATATTTCTCGGCATGTGCTTAGTACGTTCAAACGCTTGACACAGGTATCCGCACGTTAATCCTTATACCATTTTCCATCTCGTAAACAACCAATCCCCATGGATTGTTGTCCACCAACTAGTATCATGATAATGTGAAAGTAGGTACAATCAATTTCCTGATCTCGCGCGAGTGCTAGAAAAATCACTCGTTTTCTACCGAGATCCTAATTAAATAAAGCAACTACTCGACCTATTATACTAGTATTCATCTCAATGGGATTCCTGAGATCATGCAACTAGGGTTTTCAAACAATTCCTACACCTAAGTGCACAATCAATCCTACAATCATTAAGTGAAGTAAAGTAGCATAAATAACAGGTTATGCATAAAACCGGGGCTTGCCTTCCAAAGCAGTGGCAGGCAGGTCCTCTGGTGCAGGCTCGGGTGCTGGATCTGGGGCTACCTCCTGAGCAGCTCCATGCTCCGGCACGAGGATGTACTCTCCGTCAGCAAGATTACAGTCTATCGAAATGCAATGAACATGTATGTCATGATTATGCAAGATTTAAGAACATTAAGCTAAAGAAACTAAGTCAAGAATTAACTTAGGGTTTCTTAGTCCTGCGGGGCTTCTAGTGGGTTAGGCTTAATATTCTTTAGGCTTGGGTGTTTAGTGAGGATGGTAACATAGTGGATTGGTATTGTCTTGATACATTTTAGTGGACAGATTACAAAGGTTTTTAGGATAACATTAATTCACATCTTTCATTTTTCTTTCCTTAATTTCCATTTAGGGTTCTTAGTGTAGGTTTGAACTACAACAGGGTTTTAATAATTTTCCAAAAATTCTGTAAAAATTACAGTGGGTTGCCACTGGCTATTCTAGCTTGTTTTAAGAATTTGAGGCTTTAAGTACCAAGGCTAGGCTTTAAACAAAAATAACAAAAGTTAGGCAAAAAGGGCCACTTTACATTACACCTCTTAGTTGGGGGTAGGTTCTGTCCTAAAGGTTATTTTTGTTGGCATCCTATGGTAATAATAGGCCTCTGGGCTAAAAATCACAGAAAACTAAAGGGTGGTTATTTAGTTATGATTTTCTTAAGTTTAATGCCAAAAAGGCACTTTCTACTACATTATTATTTGAAAAATGCCAAACAGCAGATTTCACGTTTTTCCTAAGTTCTCTCTAATACAACAATAGTTATCCCAAGGGTGGGGGTGTTTTTACCTTGGGGTTATTTTTGTAGAATTTTTCTAAGTTTCACTTGTTTTATTAAAATAAAAGAGATCTTACTTATTTTACACTAAAATAGGGTATGATATATTTTTCCAGTGAACTATGTTGAAGAAGTAACCTAACAAAAATAGAGGTACTCTCTGGTTCATTAATTTAATTACATTTTCTATTTTTCTTATCCTTAAGCATATTATAGAACAAGGGGTAAAACTAATTTAAATGGAGTAGACAGAGAGGTTTAACATTTTTACTTGGTCTAGTAGGTAGATATAAGTTTCTCAAAATTTTTCTAACCCTGGTCAAACAATATTCCTATTTTTCCTTCTCATATTGAGTTTTGAGTAGTTTTCTTATTTAATTTAAAACTTCAGAAAGAAATACAGAAGCCATGGGTTCTATTATTTTTATCTGATGGTTCATGAATTTCAGAATCTAGCAAAATTGGTTTGAACATTTTTGGGTGAATATTCTTCAAGTTATGCATTTATTTAGCTATCTGTTATAACAAAAAGAAAAGAAATTTGAAAATGGAAAAGAAAACAGGTTTACGCTGAGGCCCCTGGGGTTTTTTCCTTTTCTTTTCTCACAGAACAGCCCTTGGTCCACTATTGGCTTGGGTCACTGACATTGCGCAAAGCCCCCTGGACTTAACTAAAATCTAACCCGCGCTCCCTGACCGGCTGAAACAGTACCCGCGGCATAGTTTACGGCGGTGGGGCTTACCGGCGGCAGTAGAGCTCCGGCGGGGTGGTTAGTGACGTCCGGGAGGTTGCGACGGTCACGTTGGTGTGCGGGTCGGTGTCGGAGGTGGTCGGAGCTACTCTGGCCACGAGCACAGGCGGCGGGGGTCGTCGGCGACTCCTGCTCCGGCCAAACCACGGCGGTATAGTTCAATTAGGGTGCACGAGGAGCTTCACGGGGTGACACAGAGGCCATGCGCGCAAAGAATTGGAAAACGGTGCAGGGGCTTACCCGGTCCACGTGCGCCGGCGGGTTCTTGAACTTCGGTGAGCGCGATTGGGCTATTCCGGTGACGAGGGCCCCCGGGTCAAGCTTGAGCAAGTCTCACGGCTTCACCAGGAAGCTAACTGAGGGCCTGGATCGAACGGAGGAGGACGGGAGAGGGGCTGGCCACGGTGGTTGCTCTCGGGCGGCACTGGCGGGTCGCGGGGAGGTCGCCGGAGCTAATGGCTGGCTCGGGCAAGTCCGGCGAGGTACGGAGGAGGTAACGGGGAAGGCAGCCAAGCACTGGGGCGGGCTTATAGCCGTGGCGCGGGCGTGGTCAAGGGCGGCCGCGGGCGCGCGGGGGTTCGCGCACGGGCGTGCTCTGAGCGCGCCCCCGGATGCCAGCTCGCGTCGAACACGTGGAAGCTTGCTTCTGCCATGGTTCAACGGCCGATTAGAGCGCCATAGCGTGCGTATCTTGGCAAAGTCACTGTGTACGGTCGCTTCTCTGCTCCAAATCCTATCTTTTTGCTGTGAGATCCAAGTCGAGATATGGTCGGGGTAGAGAGATAGAGAGGGGAGAAGTTTGCTGTGTCAGCCAAGCCCGAACCGAGACAAAAGGGGCGTCAAGTCGTGTCTAGCGCCCTAGGGTAGGTGTCATCTCTTTCCAGGGTGTTCTAGGGTTAATTTGGCGCCATTTTGTCAATTGGGTCGAAAGGTTTTGAAAAGGGGATTAAGGTGAACATGTGGAGTCTTTGTGCAAGGGTTAGTTTTTGTACTTAGGCAAAACTGAATTTCCCCCTTGTGCTAAATCTTAGGTGAGCTGTTTAGGGTTTTTCTGAAAACTTTTTGGGGGTACTTCCTTACTATTAATTGTAGGTTATTAAGTATATTACAACTTTTCTATTAGGCCCAAACCATGATCATAATGTTTACATGATCTTTTGATCATGGCTTCAATTAGGGTTCCCATTGCCTATGGGGGTTTTGCTTTAGGGTTTTGGGAAATCCCCACTTAGATGTGCATGATAAGCTAGGGCATGACATCCAAGGTGGATTACTCTTGCTTAGGACCTAGAATTCCAAGTTTGGTATACATTGCCCAAATCAATCTTTATGTGATAATGGGTAAAAAGGGGTAACCCTAGGGTGGACACCCTGAGTAACACCTAGGGTGTTACAGCCCTCCCCCCTTAAAGGAATCTCGCCCCGAGATTTCAGGTAGAGCCCTTTGGAGGGATGCTTGAAGGTGTGCTGGTGTTGTTTTCCCTTTTTATACTTAAGTTTCTCTCATTTACTGCTCTTCGAATGTCGTCCTCTTTGCAACTTCAGAAGGAAGCCCTTCTTAAGTTAAATTCACAACTTAGACTATCCTTGTTATCTAAGTTTTTCTTATAATTGGATTCAAAGGGCAGGTGGGGGTGGGGTTTTGGGGTTACATACCGACTCCTTTGGGTAGAAAGTCGGGGAAGCGAGAGCGTAGAAAATCCTCAGTCTCCCATGTAGCTTCTTCTGCTGAATGGTGACTCCACTGAACCTTATACATTCTGACCGACCTTGCCCGAGTTGATCTTTCCTTCTGATCTAATACCTTGACGGGGTACTCTTGGTAGGACAAGTCTGGTTCTATCTCAATGTCTGGTTCTGGTAGCACTTCAGTGGGTAGGCGAACGCATTTCCGCAGCTGAGATACATGGAACACATTGTGAACTGACGACATGTGAGGTGGTAATTCCACTTCATAGGCTACGGGTCCACAAGCTTCCTTGATCTCGTAGGGTCCAATATAGCGAGGAGCTAACTTGCCCTTGATCTCGAATCTCTGAACACCCTTGGTGGGTGATACCCTAAGATAGACATGATCTCCCACCTCAAACTGTAGAGGCTTCCGCCTCTTATCATGATAGCTCTTTTGCCTGGCCTGAGCAGCTTCCAAGTTCTTGGTAATAACTCTGACTTTTGCCTCTGCCTCGAGTACCAAGTCTGGCCCAAAAATTTCCCTTTCTCCTGCTTGAGACCAATTTAGTGGGGTCCTACACCTTCTCCCATATAGTGCCTCAAAAGGTGCCATCTTCAGACTGGACTGATAGCTATTATTGTAAGAAAACTCTGCCAAAGACAGACACTTGTCCCAATCCTTCCCATAATGTAGTGCGCATGCTCGCAACATGTCTTCCAAAATCTGATTCACCCTTTCTGTTTGGCCATCTGTTTGAGGGTGATATGCTGAGCTTCGGATGACATGGGTCCCAAGTGATTCTTGCAGTTTCTCCCAAAAGCGTGCCATAAACAGTGCTCCTCTGTCAGATATAATGGTCTTTGGAATACCATGCAGTCTTACTATCTGATCAACATAAATTTCAGCGTACTTCTCTGTCTTGTGGGTGGTGTGCACTGGCAAGAAATGAGCAGTCTTGGTCAATCTGTCCACGATAACCCAAATAGAATCATGGTGCCTGGAGGTATTGGGTAATCCCACTATGAAGTCCATGCAAATGTCTTCCCATTTCCAAGATGGTATGGGAAGGGGTTGCAAAGGGCCTGCTGCCTTCAAGTGACTGGCTTTAATTCTCTGGCAGGTGTCACATTCCGATATGTACTTGGCAATTTCCCTTTTCATTCTAGTCCACCAATATAGAGATCTGAGATCATGATACATCTTGTTGCTACCAGGGTGCATGGAGAATTTTGAAAGGTGAGCTTCATCTAGTATCTTCTTTCTAAGCTCTGTGTCCTTGGGAACAACCAATCGATCTCCAAACCATAGAATTCCCTTGCTATCCTGTCGGAAACACTTGTATTTTCTGCCTTTTGCTTGATCATATCTTTGATGACCTGAACACCCTTATCCTCAACCTGTGCCCTTATGATCTGCTCTTGCAACGTGGGCTCCACCGAGATATAGCTTAGGTCACCCGAAGAAACAACTTCCAGGTTCAATCTGCACAACTCATCACACAGGGTGGTAACTCCCACATCCATGCTCATGCAATTGCACTGGGCCTTTCTGCTTAAGGCATCTGCCACAACATTGGCCTTCCCTGGGTGGTAATGCACTTCCAAATCGTAGTCCTTGATCAATTCTAACCATCTCCTTTGCCTCATGTTCAGATCTGCCTGAGTGAAAATGTACTTGAGACTCTTGTGATCAGTGTAGATGTTACAGTGAGCTCCCATCAAGTAGTGTCTCCATATCTTTAGAGCATGAACTACAGCTGCCAATTCTAGATCATGTGTAGGGTAGTTCTGCTCATGGGGCCTGAGTGCCCGGGAAGCATAAGCAATCACTCTGTTCTCTTGCATCAAGACACATCCCAAACCAGTACCAGAAGCATCACAATAAACTTCAAATGGCTTGGTGTTGTTAGGTTGGGCCAGCACTGGGGCTGTTGTCAAATGCTGCCTCAAGGTATGAAAGGCATCTTCACACTTTTGGCTCCACTCAAATTTGACTCCCTTCTTCAACAGTTCAGTCATTGGCTTGGCAATTCTAGAGAAATCCGGAATAAATCGTCGATAATACCCTGCCAATCCCAGAAAACTCCGAATCTGCTTCACTGTAGTCGGGGGTTTCCAATCCATTACCTCTTGTACCTTCTCAGGATCAACTGATATCCCATCTTGAGAAATTGTGTGACCCAAGAATTTGATCTCCTTCAGCCAAAACTCACACTTAGACAACTTAGCATAAAGATGGTGATCGCGCAGCCGCTGAAGCACGATGTGCAGGTGCTCAGTATGCTCGTCTTCATTTTTGGAATAGACCAGAATATCATCAATGAAAACAACCACGAACTTATCCAATTCTGGCATAAACACTGAATTCATCAGGTACATAAAATAAGCCGGGGCATTGGTCAGCCCAAAAGACATCATCAGAAACTCATACAGTCCATATCTGGTAGAGAAAGCCGTCTTGGGAATATCGCTAGCACGGATCTTGATCTGATGGTATCCTGAGCGAAGGTCTATCTTGGAGAATACCTTGGCTCCAACCAACTGATCAAACAGAACATCAAATAGAATCAGCAGCATCATGGGCAGCAGTATAAGAATCCCACCAGTCAGCAGCAGTGTTCGTCCTCGCTACAGTTCACCACAGGGTACACCGACTCGACCCGGAGGACCACGCCCAGTTCAGCAATCACCACTGAGGACTCCACCTCCTCGACAGGCTACTCCCACGGGCACCCCGACAAAGTTTGCAGGACAGAGTCCGGGCACTCAATGTTTCAAGTGTGGGAAGATTGGTCATTATGCAAATGTCTGCCCACAGAGGATTGCTACTACTCCAGCTCAGAACAAGCAACAGACCCCTAGCAAGGGATATTCTATAGCCAGGGTGAATCAAGTCAGCGTTGATGATACTCCTGATGGTGGGGACCTCGTAATTGGTATGTTTTATGTTAATACAATTCCTGCAACCATATTATTTGATTCTGGTGCTACACATTCATTCATGTCTGCTCGATATGCCAACACAAATGAAATACCACTGCTAAATATGAGAAAACCCCTGATAGTAATTACACCTAAAGGGCCTGTTGAGGCGAATCAAATGACACGTAGATTGATATTAACCATTATGGGTAGAGATTTTGGAGCTACTGCTATAATATTAGAGTCAAGCAGTATAGATCTGATCCTTGGTATGTCGTGGCTAAGAAAGGCAAAGGCCGTTATAGCATGTGGTAGAGGTACCATAGAGCTCACTACCACTAAAGGAGAAAGATTTCAAGTTAATATTGCAGTAACCTCCTCATCCATGCGTGTAATGTTCTTTATGCCTGAGGAGTTTGTTGGTGATAACATTCGGGTGGTTAGAGATTTTCCGGATGTCTTTCCAGAGGAGTTACCAGGGATGCCACCTGATAGAGAAGTTGAGTTTGTTATTGATCTCTTACCTGGAACCGCCCCTATTTCTAAACGGCCATATAGAATGTCCGTAGAGGAGTTGAAGGAACTGAAGAAGCAGTTGACGGAGTTACAAGAGGCCGGTTACATTCGTCCGAGTTCCTCACCTTGGGGAGCACCGGTGTTATTTGTGCAGAAGAAGGATGGATCACAGCGGATGTGTGTGGATTATAGATCTCTCAACGATGTTACGGTGAAGAACAAGTACCCGTTGCCCCGTATTGAGGATTTATTTGATCAGATGAGAGGAGCCAGGGTATTCTCGAAGATTGATCTCCGATCGGGTTACCATCAGATGAGGATTAGACCATCGGATATTCCCAAGACGGCATTCTCGACTCGATATGGATTATATGAGTTTACTGTTATGTCATTTGGACTAACCAATGCACCAGCTTACTTCATGAATTTGATGAATAAGGTGTTTATGGAGTATTTGGACAGATTCGTCGTGGTATTCATCGACGATATTCTTATCTATTCTAAGAATGAAAGTGATCATGAACAACATCTAAGGTTGGTGCTACAGAAGTTACGAGATAATCAACTCTATGCTAAGTTCAGCAAGTGCGAGTTCTGGATTGACAAGGTGCCATTCCTTGGTCATATTATTTCTAATGGAGGAATAGCTGTGGATCCTGCTAAAGTAAAGGAGATAATGGAGTGGAGAGTGCCCACTACAGTTACGGAGATTCGGAGTTTCTTGGGACTCGCAGGATATTATCGGAGATTTATTGAAGGATTTTCTAAGATTGCTAAGCCTATGACATCGCTTTTGGAGAAAGGAAGAGAATTCAAGTGGGATGAGAAGTGCCAAGAAAGCTTTGATCAATTGAAGGAGAGACTAATGTCACCACCAGTATTGATTATGCCAGATCTGCAGAAGGGATTTGACATTTATTGTGATGCAGGTGGCCAAGGATTGGGATGCGTGCTTATGCAAGAAGGTCATGTGATCGCCTATGCATCTCGTCAGTTGCGGAAACATGAATTGAACTACCCCACTCATGACTTGGAATTGGCTGCCGTTGTGCATGCGCTTAAGATTTGGAGACATTATATTATGGGAACCAAGTGTCAAGTGTACACGGATCATAAGAGTTTGAAGTATATATGTACTCAGAAGGATCTCAACCTTAGGCAACACCGTTGGTTGGAGCTTATTAAGGATTAAGATTTGGAAATTCAATATCACCCAGGCAAGGCGAATTTGGTTGCAGATGTCTTGAGTCGAAAGGAGTATGTTCATTCAGCTATTGTTGCCCAGCTACCTGATGAGATGGTTGAGGATTTCAGGAGACTTAACCTGGGGATAGTTGCTCACACTGAAAGAGTTATTATTGATGTGGGACCTACCTTGGAGCAAGAAAACCACAAAGGACAGATTGGTGATGCTAAAATACAAGAGATCAAGGATCTGATTACTGAAGGTGGAGGTCCGGAATTCACGGAAAATGAGCAAGGCACGATATGGTTCAAGAATCGGATCTGTGTTTCCGATATTGATAGTCTTCGGAAAACCATATTGAAGGAAGCACATGACTCAGATTATTCTATTCATCCTGGTAGTACCAAGATGTATCAGGATTTGAAACGGAAGTATTGGTGGTATGGATTGAAAAGAGATGTAGCTGCACAAGTGGCTATGTGCGATGTATGTCAAAGGGTCAAGGCTGAACACCAGAGGCCAGCTGGACTATTTTACCCATTAAAAATACCCGAATGAAAGTGGAACGAGATTGATATGGATTTCATTACTGGATTGCCTCGCACCCAGAAAGGATATGACTGTATATGGGTGATTGTGGATAGATTGACTAAAGTGTCTCATTTCAATCCAGTAAAGACTATTTATAAGGGATCTCAATTGGTGGAGCGATATATGGCTCGGATTGTGTCTCTATATGGTGTACCGAAGAAGATCGTTTTGGACAGAGGATCACAATTTACCTCCAGATTTTGGAAAAGTTTTCATGAGAATATGGATACGAAGTTGACTTTTAGTACAGCTTATCACCCTAGACTGATGGACAGACTGAAAGGACTAATAAAGCATTGGAGGATATGTTGAGAGCTTGTGCCCTTCAGCATGGTAGAAGTTGGGATAAGAGTCTACCTTATGCTGAGTTCTCATATAATAATATTTACCAGGCTAGTGTAAAAGATGTCACCATTTGAAACTCTGTATGGCAGAAAATGTAGGACTCCTCTAGATTGGATCAGACTAGAGGTAAACAGATCTTTAGACCTGAACTTTTTCAAGAGGCAGAAGAACAAGTTCGTATAATTCGAGAGAATTTGAGGGTAGCTCAAACCAGGCAAACGAGCTACGCTGATAATAGAAGAAGACCACTGGAGTTTGAGGAAGGTGATCATGTGTACCTCAAGGTGTCACCACTTCGTGGAATGAGGAGATTTAAAGTCAAGGGCAAATTGTCCCCTCGCTATATTGTACCATTCGGAGTTTTTAGGCGAGTTGGAGAGATGGCCTATCAACTCGAGCTACCTGATAATCTATCTGATGTGCATAATGTATTCCATGTGTCTCAACGTAAGAAGTGTCTCCGTGTCCCTGAGGAACAGTTACCAATGGAGGAGCTCAGTGTTCAGGGTGATTTAACTTATACGGAGTATCCAATCAAGATTCTTGACACCTTGACTCGAGTTACAAGAAATAAGGCAAGCACGGTTGGAAAGACAACAACGACAACAACACCCTCCTCCACTACCACCAACTCCACCAAGCTACATAAACATAAATATAAATTACTATTATCTGTAAGATCTAAGTGTCACCTTAGTTAGTAGTTGGTACGATTCTATTCTGGGAGGAATAATAAGGTCTAGTTGACCCCATGTGTTGCTAATAAAGTATTATGCATCATGCCGAGACTTTTGTATGTGCATATGTGTTGAGACAATATGAGTATACACCTTTTTTTCTACAAATCTCGAGGACGAGATTTCTGTTAAGGGGGGTAGGATTTGTAACACTCAAAAAAAATCTTGACTTGAGATTTAAGGGAATCCTTTAGAGATAAATAATAATAATAAATATAATCATCGAAATAGGTGCTCTTAAAGAAATGAACTTTAGAATTCAACCTCTATGAAGTAAATGCTCATGATAAAATAAGATTAGCTAATCATATCCTAATGAAGATTAGACAATAGAAAGATGTTTTCTATCAGGACAAAGGGATATGAACTTCGGAATATACCTTTGACTTGACTACACATCCGAAGTAATATACTATTGAAATAAATGTCATGTGTATTTCATGTTAAAAGCATTACCTAGAATAAAATAATAAAAATAAATAAACTAACTAAATATATTAATATAATTGTTGCACATCATATTGGAGTTCTATTGGTGCACTAAACTTGAACTTAAATTTTAGAACAGATTTGAAGTCAAAATTTAATTTAAAATGAGAAATAATCAAGAGAGGAAAGGAGAAAATATTATACAAGGTCGAAAGATAAATTTAAATAATGGATTCATCCCACTCTAGAGGGTTTAAATTTCATATTTAAACTGAGTACAAATTTACCACAATAGTTTGAATTCAAAATTTTGGAGTTCAAAGTAAAAAGAAAACAAAACAGCAAAAAAAAAAGAAAAAGAAATAAGAAATTGGAAAAGACCCGCTTGGGCCGAATTCAGTCCGCTCGGCCCATTAACTCTCCCCGCGCATCCCTCTCTGCTTCATTTCGCTGACTACTGGGGCCGGCGAACCAGCCTCCGCGCACGCGCCCATTTCACTGGCTGGTGGGCCCTTTACGTCAGACTCGCCCCCTTCCTTCGCCCGCGCGACCCGGGCGAGCTCCATCCTTGCGCGATCCTCGGAATCGGTTGACGACGCATCGAACTGACCCCCGTGCGACCGCAAGGGATTACCCTGGGGCTCTGCGGTTCCTTTTGCATCGTTGCGGGCCCCGTATGTCTGCTCAATCCCCTTCCAACCGAGCGCCGCCAAATCCATCGCCGTGAAGATCGGCCGATGCTGCAGCTACGCCGCAAGATTCGCGGGTGTGGGCTGACCGGGCTAACCCCCCCCCCGGACCGGGTACAAAGGGCGACCCGTGCACTTCTACCTTCTCCTGCCCCCATTGTTCTCAACCTCCCGTCACGGCTTGTTAGGCCTCCACCAAACACCGCCACACCGACCAAGAATCCAGTGTGAGACCTTCGCCGCCGCACGCAAGCTTCGGGTCTCCGTCGTCAGGCGCACCGAGGAGGTGACCTTGGGCTTCCTGGGGCCCTCAGTCTGGTGTTTGTGGCCGCATTTGGGGGAGCTCGCCGTCGACATTGGCTAATTGCCCGCCGCCGTGTAATCCCCGCCGTGAAGCCGCCCAAAACTCGTAGGCAGAGCCGTCGCCACATCATACCGAGGTAATAAGCCGCCAACGAATTCGCCTTGATCTCTTCTACGCGCGGATCGGCTTGAATAGGGGAATTAGTTCTCGGGGCGTCGAATTCCGTATCTCCGGCGAGAGCGCCGCCGTCTGCGCTCGGGCGCCACCGTCTGGGTGGCCGCGTGTGAATAGATGAGCCCTAGTCGTTGATCTGGCCACGAATGGCCCCGATCTAACCGCGCGCCCCCCCTTCGCTCGATAGAATATGGCCCGTTGATCCGAGATCGGACGTTCTCTGGGGCATTAGCATCATATTAAATCCACGCCGTAGATATAGGATCCAGCGGCTGTCGTTGTGTCCCGGTTCGTTATAATCTGGATCTAATTTGGAGCGTAGAGTTTGGATCGGGCGGTCCAGATCTAGCCATACCCCTTGGCGGTGCAAAACTTGCATAAGGACCCCTCGGTTTAGTCAAAAACAACCCGCCGTCCTCTTACACTGTTCGCAGAGCCTTAGGAATCTTCTGCACTAGCCCCTGACCTTCTCAGTAAATGACGCCCAGTCCAGTGCTCATGAAAATCAATTAAAAGAATTAGAAATTGGATTTTTAATATGAAAATAAACCCTAGAACTTGTATAAATCATAGAAAATCCATTTTTAGTCCAAATTGGGCCATTCAAATTTCTAAAATTTTGTAATAATATTCTCTACCATTTAGTGTCTCTGTTTTGACATGAACTCTGCTAGAAAATTAATTTATCATCTAATCCTATTATAATCACCTTAAATCTTAGGAAATTCATAACTTGAATTCTATAACTCCAAATTCAGTGATTCCAGTTCCTATGATCTCATTTTAATGTGTAGATTTTTACTGTGTATTTTATTTACATGTTTGATGTGATGTTAATTTTGGCTATACTATGTATGTATTGTGTTGATGCGAGTAGACGAGCAACCCACTGTGGAACCTGAGCTTCAACAAGTAGAAGTAGCTGAGCAGGAGCTCATTGCAGGCAAGTTGTGCCCTTGATCACTTACTTTCCCAGCCATGTTCTTATTAATTTTAATGATCTGCATAGGATAATTTTGATGGGAGCCTTTATGTTACCCCAGTTTTGATTACCTCTATACCTTGTTCACCCCTGAAATATTTTTGGGTAGTACTTGCTATTGCTTTATGTGGATTGGGTATGGAGATACACTATTCATGATTATTCTGTTATTAACTTGTTATTATTATTGTTCATGTTAAGATCATTAAATTAATGGGAACATGGAGCGACCACCCGGGAAAACAGTGCTACCACAAGGGTATAATGGGACGCCCTTGGCTGACTAATTAGGAAAGCTAGTGGAAGACTACCTTACCTGAAAGGGGCAAGGGCAGTAGGGGAGAGGTCAGTGCGGGGAGGTCCCTGGTTGATTTTGCTGCGATGGCTGTCAGCCAGGAACCCTGTACTGGATCTTCCTATAAACTGTAGCGGGTTTTCGGAAGCTAGTGGAACTTTGTAAAGGCCTCGTAGTGGATCCCTAGCCATTCACCTCGGTAGTGTCTAAGGGCCTTGCAAACCCAGGCGACATGGGATACATGACTTGTGGGTAAAGATGCGCAACCTCTGCAGAGTGTAAAACTAGTATACTAGCCGTGCTCACGGTCAAGAGCGGCTCGGACCCTCACATGATTAAATTATGGAACTTAAACTTAATTTGTCATATCATTGCATTTGGGATTATTTTATTATTACTTTTACTTATTATTACTATGGTTTGGTAATTACTTACACTTAGTAACTGCAAATAAAATTTTGACCAACTTATAAAAGCAATGCTCAGCTTCAGCCTCTATTTCATTGATCAGCCTTACACTTCATGAACTCCCACCTTTGGTGAGTTCATGCCACATTATTCCCCACGACTTGTTGAGCTATGAACGTATGTGAGCTCACTCTTGCTGTCTCACACCCCCCCCACAGGAGAAGAGCAGGTGGTTCAGGAGGAGCTGCCTAACACTGAGGAGTTCGATCTGATCTAGGTGGCGTTTCTCAGTCGACATTGGCGCCGACGATCCTTAGTTCGTTTTATATTTATTCTTTTATTTTGTAATAAGTCTTCCGCTATGTAATAAATACTCTGATGTTTTATGACATTTATCTCTATACACTCTGTTATTGTATATGTTGTCTTCTTGGCGCATGTATGAGATGCACCCGGCTTGGTTCCTTAAAACCGGGTGTTACAGCGAAGGTCTATCTTGGAGAATACCTTGGCTCCAACCAACTGATCAAACAGAACATCAATGCGGGGCAGCGGGTATTTGTTCTTTATAGTCACCGCATTGAGAGGACGGTAGTCAACACACATCCTCAAACTCTCGTCCTTTTTCTTCACAAATAGTGCTGGACATCCCCATGGTGAAGTGCTTGGACGAATAAACCCCTTGTCCAACAACTCTTGCAATTGTTTCTTCAATCCTGCCAATTCTGCGGGAGGCATCCTATAGGGTCTCTTGGAGATAGGAGCGGTCCCGGGTTGCAATTCGATGGCGAACTCAATATCTCGGTCAGGAGGCATCCCTGGCAATTCATCCGTAAAAACATCCGGATAATCACAGACCACTGGGATCTTTTCCACTGGGGATTCTAACATAACAAAGGCACAAGAACGGGTGCATCCCTGATCGGGTAGATATAAGGTAATCTCACCATCCAAAGGGGAGCGGAGTTCTATGGCTCTGGCTGCGACATCAATCACTGCGTGGTGTCGTGACAACCAATCAGTCCCTAAGATGATATCCACACTATCCAATCCCATTATCATTAGGGTAGTTTTGAAAATGAGACTACCCAGCTTAATTGGTACGTGCCTACAGATCTGATAGGAGGCAACCCTGCCTCCTAGTGTTGAGATTGTAATACCCCCATTGGTGTGGTGAAAAGGCAATTGGCACTTGGCACTAAATTTGGTACTGATAAAACTGTGTGATGCACCGGAATCAAAAAGAACAATAGCAGGACAATTCAAAACCGTAAAAATACCAGTCAAGACGGGTGCTCCCTCTGGGATATCAGTCATGGTGGTGAAGTTCAGCCTGCCCTGCCTCACTTGCACCTTCTGCCTCTTCCCTTGGTTCTGATTAACATTCTGCCCCTGCCTCTGCTGGTTCCTGGGGCAATTCTTGGCATAGTGCCCCGTGTTGCCTGTAACGCCCCGAATTTTGCAGTCGAATTTTTTCTTTTCTTTACTCGCCAAAATTCGGGCGTTACCTTTTCTTTTTCTTTTTCCCTTCGCTAAACCTTGACCTTTTCCAAAGTTCTAGCGGGATTCGGTTTGGATTTCCCGTGTAAGAAAAACCCTAAATACTTTATGTTGTTTAATGCACCATGCCGAACCTTGCATTTCTTTTGATTGCTTTGAAAGTGCAAATGCATTCATGTAGGAAGATCGGATTTCGAAAATAAGGAGAAGATCTTTTCTTTTTTTTCTCTCTCTTTCTCTCTCCTCTTTTTCTCTCTCTCCCGCGCCGTGGGCCGACCCCGGCCGGCCCAGCCGCCCCTGGCGCCCCCCCCTTGGGCCCAATTGGCCCATGCCGCCCCCCACCTCCCCTTTTTCCCCAAACCCTCTCCCTCTCCCTCTCATTTTCTCTCATTCTCTCCCTAGCGCCGCCCCTACCCCTGCCCTAAGCCGCCGCCGCCCCCTGCCCCGTCGCCGATCGGCCGCCCCGCTGGCCGCCCTCGGCCGCCCGCCTGGCCGCCCTGGTCGCGCGCTCGCCTGGCCGCTTGGCCGGCTCGGCCGCCCGGCCACCCCGACCCCCCCCCCCCCGCGCGCTCGCCTGGCCGCCGGTTCAACCGCCCCTAGGGTCGGTTCAACCGCCCCCCCCCTCTGTTTTTTTATTTTTTATTATTTTATTTTATTTACTTTCTGTGATCATAGCTATTTTATTTTAGGTAGGCTAATCATTGTTAATGTTATTGAAATATGAAGCTTAATTTAAAATTCCGTTATGCTAATTGATTTATGTAGTTAATTGTTTATCTCGTGCGCTGTTGAACAACTTAAAATGATTAGGTTCCCACTAGTGCATATAACGGAATTCTTTTGTTAAGAACCAATTGTAATTGATCGTTAGTGCATAAGATTTAACCCCCTGCGAGACCCTTTCCCGTTTCTTTCTAACCATAACAAATGCAATGTCAAATGTCATACTTGATGCATATTCGCTTTATTTGTTTCCTTGTATGGTGTACTGTTCTTTTGTATTAAATATGTGGATGTATGTATGTTTGCGCTCGCATAGAGAACGATCCGGTCGAAGAGCCCGAGGAATTCGCAGGAGAAGCCCCTGAGCAGCAGTCGGTTGGTGGAGGCAAGTGTCCTTTGACCTATCTCTGTCCTATTCATTATTTAATTCACCTCCCGCATTACACCTTTATACCTAAGGATTGACTAGCTTTTGTTATCCATGTCCTTGTTTACCTATTTGGGTTGGATTATTACTGTTTAGCTTTATGCTATTGCTCAACTCTAATCAATGAACATGATGAGATTATCTATGATACGCTGTTTTCCCTTCTCTTATTATGATGTTGTACTTGTGGTATTCAAGGGGGCTCGAGCGGTTTCTCGAGTGCCTCTCCGTAAGGACCTGTTCTATGGATGACCGCCCGGGAAAACAGTGCAACCATGAGGGTGGAATGGGGTGCCCTTAGCTGAATAATTAGAGGATCCGGGGTGTAGTTCACTTAGCCGTCGTGCCATCAATGGGGCTCGGTGTATGCGGCTCGCTCTGCCAAGTTTGGGTTCGCCCCTTGGGGAGGAGTGCGGTGCATTTAGGAAACCTAACGGGTGGCTACAGCCCCGGGGAATCTTTGTAAAGGCTACGTAGTGAAACCCTGCCTATTCACCTTGGTAGTGTTTAAGGGTTTGATCGGCCCGAGGCAAGAGGGAATCACGGCTTGTGGGTAAAGTGCACAACCTCTGCAGAGTGTTATGAAAACTGATATATCAGCCGTGCTCGCGGTTATGAGCGGCCAAGGGAGCTCCAGTGATTAGTGGTACTTGATCAGAGACATTGTGGTACAGGTGGTTATGAGATCGATGGTTCTGGTTATGACTATGGTGCTGGTAAGTGGTATTCTTTCCGTTTGGAAAGGGTACATCGGGTTAATAACTTGGGTAATGCTAAAACTTGGCTTTCTACTAGTAAGTAATAATCTGACCAACTAAAAGCAACTGCTTGACTTATCCCCACATAAAGCTAGTCCACTACAGCCAAACAGGATACTTGCTGAGTATGTTGATGTGTACTCACCCTTGCTCTACACACCAAACCCCCCCCCCCCCCCCCAGGTTGTCAGCATTGCAACCACCGCTCGGGCGAAGATGAAGCTGTGGAAGGAGACTTCCAGGAGTTCCAAGACTACGACGAGTTCTAGGTGTGGGTTAGCGGCAACCCCCAGTCGACTGCCTGTGAAGGCCGCGTTATCTACGTTTCTTTTCCGCACTTTGATTTATTGTAAGAACTATATGGACGTCTCAGACGTATGATGTAATCGACTATTTCCCTTATTAATACTATTTTGAGCACTGTGTGATGATGTCCATATTATGTAGCTGCTGTGTACGTGAATAACTGATCCTGGCACGTACATGGTTCGCATTCGGTTTGCCTTCTAATACCGGGTGTGACATAAGTGGTATCAAAGCCGTGCTGACTGTAGGACCGCTAACCTAGAGTAGGATGGTCGTTCTAAGGACTATAGACCTCTGTCTGTGCCTTGACTTTGATATCCCTTCAAAAGTTGGTCATACCGACCAAACCTATGTTCTACTATATATTATACCTTGCTAAAAAATTGTGTTTCATTCTGATCCTTCATTTACTTATTATTTGCTGGTCCTATTAATTCTGTTCTCACCCTTTTGCTTGCGATGCCTTTTGTAGATGGCTCGACTTAGACACACTGCACGTAAGTCAGTCATCCCCTTCTTACCCTCCCGCCTTGCTGAGCGTCCGCTTCGCCGTCCCGTGGCCGGACAGTCCAGCCACTTGGAGAGACTACACCACCGCCTGCATGAGGAGCAGGAACGTCGACGACAGGAGCAGCAGAGCTCTTCTTTCTCGCTCCACCAGGAGATAGAGTCTGTGAGGAGCTGCTCCCCTGTGCTTCCTCTGGAGCCGCCCCCTGCACCACCACTGGGCGCCCCAGCTTCTGGAGTAGCTGCTGGAGGAGACCCAGACGACGGAGATGGCGACGACAGCTCGAGCCACGACACCGACTTCTCTGCTAACCCTGAGCCGGAAGGATGGGTTGCTCGACCCATCACTCGCGACGCTGCTCGCGGGTGTCACTTCCACGATGCGCTCGACACCCTGCTACGTCGGGCATTTGACCGGCATACTTGGTCCGTCGAGTATCGCTGTGTGGTCTACCAGCATAGTCGCGGGGTCTACCCAGACCGCTGGGAGGCAACTTGCTTGGTGCGCTGCCCGGAGGACAGTCTCCAGGGTGCAGAGGCCTGTTCAGAGCACTATTCTATCTCTGAGCGGGACTCAGCTGAGGCAGCCATGCAAGACGCTGCACGGCGTGCGCTTTCGCACTACTGCTCGGTTTTCGGTGGGGCAGCTGACGGTCTTGACCTGAAGTATTACCCCCGCCGTCCATCTGGCAGCACAGGAGGCGTGATTGTTTCACCTGTCGGTGAGGGCAATCCTAGGTTGAGCAGCACAGTCAACCTAGCCGCCGTGCTAAACACGGAGCTGGACCATGCATTAGACGAGCTGAGTAGGGCTCGTGCTGAGATCGCCCAGTTGCGGGCTGAGCGCGCGGAACGTCGTCACTTGGATGGTGGTTCCCCCGCTCCCGTCGGGACTCAGCACCCGTACCGCTCACCTCAGCGTGGACACCAGTCTTATGGCAATCCCGCCTGCAAGACCAAGATAACTCTAGAACCATAGATCGTTAGAGTTGGATCTTGTAATTAATACGAAATATATATACATAGAAGCTTCAGTCTTAGCGTTAGTCTCAGTCTTAGTTAGTCTTAGTTAGACAGGGTAGTTTGCTATATCCTGTGCATTTATGTTTGTCATGATGAACTATGTTTGGTTTGGATCTTTGTAATGATTGTCACCAGAGTGTGGGTATCCCCTGCATTTTGGTTTGCCTATTATGTTAATAAAGTTAGTTATATAGTTGGGAAACCCATTATTCTCCTTTCCTCTTTATCTGAGAAGCTGTGTGGTCTGTGTTGGAGATCAGTGAAGATGCTCACCTGCTCAGTGCTGTTGAAGAATTCTATTCTCTTTTCTTATGCTGCAAGATCTGCCAGATCAGTTCTGATGTGTGGTTGCATTCTGCAGATGTCAGAGAACAGGCGCAGAGGAGGAAGGCGTGCTCAGCAGGAGCGAGCCGCTCAACAGGAGGAGGTGCCCCAGCAGCAGCACCTGCCGCCCCCGCCCCCGATGTCGATCGAGCAGATGTTTCTGATGCAGACTCAGGCAGTTCAAGCCACCGGTCAGACTTTGGCCGCCATTCAGCAGCAGCAGCAGCAAGCACCACCTCAGCCTCAGATGCCTCAGATGCCCAGAGACAAGCGTGCTGAATTCATGAGAGGTCATACACCAACGTTCGCTCATTCTTCTGACCCCATGGATGCTGAAGATTGGCTGCGCACTGTGGAGCGGGAGTTGCATACCGCTCAGTGTGATGACAGGGAGAAAGTTCTGTATGGTCCCCGTCTGTTGAGAGGAGCAGCCCAGTCATGGTGGGAGTCTTACCTCGCCACCCATGCCAACCCCGACACCATCACCTGGGAAGAATTCAGGGGTAGCTTTCGTCAGTACCATGTTCCTGCAGGTCTGATGACAGTGAAGAAGGAGGAGTTCCTGGCCCTCAAGCAAGGGCCATTGTCTGTCAGTGAGTACCGGGACAGGTTTCTGCAATTGTCTCGCTATGCTCCTGAAGATGTCAACACTGACGCCAAGCGACAATACCGTTTCCTGAGAGGCTTGGTTGACCCTCTGCAGTATCAGCTGATGAACCACACCTTCCCGACATTCCAGCACCTGATTGATAGAGCGATCATGACGGAGAGAAACCGCAAGGAGATGGAAGATCGTAAGCGCAAGATCAGTGGACCACAGTCTGGAAGCAGCAGTCGTCCTCGTTTCTCAGGCAATCAACCCCAGCAGTTCAGGCAGAACAAGCGTCCACCTCAGCATCAGCAGTTCCAAAGGCAGTACCCTCAGAATCAGTACCAGAACCGTCAGAGCAATCAGTCAGGAGGTCAGTTTCAGAAGCAGAATCAGCAAGCACCTCGTCTTCCTGCCCCAGCAAATCAGCAGAACAGTCAGGCAGCACCAGCTCAGGTTGGAAACAGGGCGTGTTTCCACTGTGGAGAGCAAGGCCACTGGGTGATGCAATGTCCGAAGAAGGCAGCCCAGCAGCAGTCAGGCCCCAATGCCCCAGCAAAGCAGAATGTGCCTCAGCCTGGAGCAGGCAATCGCCCTCAACAGCGCTATAATCATGGAAGATTGAATCACTTGGAGGCTGAAGCAGTTCAGGAGACCCCCGACATGATAGTAGGTATGTTCCCAGTCGACTCCCATATTGCAGAAGTGTTATTTGATACTGGAGCAACGCATTCTTTCATTACTGCATCATGGGTAGAAGCACATAATCTTCCAATTACTACCATGTCAACCCCATTCAAATTGACTCAGCCGGTGGTAGAATTCGAGCCGATAGCATTTGTTTGAATATAAGTGTGAAAATAAGGGGGATAGCGTTTCCCGCCAACCTTATAGTAATGGGTACTCAGGGAACAGATGTCATCCTAGGGATGAATTGGCTAGATAAGTATCAGGCAGCTATCAGTTGTGATAAAAGGACAATCAAGTTGGTGTCCCCACTAGGAGAGGAAGTGGTGACCGAGTTAGTCCCGCCTGAGCCAAAGAAAGGAAGTTGTTATCAGATGGCTGTTGATAGCAGTGAAGCAGACCCGATCGAGAGTATCAAGGTTGTTTCTGAATTCCCAGATGTGTTTCCAAAGGATTTACCAGGTATGCCACCAGAGCGGAAAGTTGAGTTTGCTATAGAGCTTCTTCCTGGAACCGCCCCTATCTTCAAGAGAGCTTACAGAATATCTGGACCAGAGTTGGATGAACTTAAGAAGCAAATTGATGAGCTGTCAGAGAAAGGTTACATTCGGCCAAGCACCTCGCCTTGGGCCGCCCCTGTCCTATTCGTAGAAAAGAAAGATGGCACCAAAAGGATGTGTATCGATTACCGAGCTTTGAATGAGGTCACGATCAAGAACAAGTATCCCTGCCCAGAATAGAAGATCTGTTCGACCAGTTGAGAGGAGCCAGTGTGTTCTCTAAGATTGATCTGAGGTCAGGTTATCATCAGCTCAGGATCCGACCTTCGGACATTCCGAAGACGGCTTTCATTTCCAAGTATGGTTTGTATGAGTTCACAGTGATGTCTTTTGGTTTGACCAATGCGCCAGCATTCTTCATGAACTTGATGAATAGTGTATTCATGGATTACCTTGATAAGTTTGTGGTGGTATTCATTGATGATATTCTAGTTTACTCTCATAGCGAAGAAGAGCATGCAGATCATTTGAGGATGGTGTTGCAGAGATTGCGAGAGCACCAGTTGTATGCAAAGTTGAGCAAGTGTGAGTTCTGGATCAGTGAAGTCCTGTTCTTGGGTCACATAATCAACAAGGAAGGATTGGCTGTGGATCCGAAGAAAGTGGCAGACATTCTGAACTGGAAAGCGCCAACAGATGCTAGAGGAATCAAGAGTTTCATTGGAATGGCCGGATATTATCGGCGATTCATTGAAGGGTTTTCGAAGATTGCGAAACCAATGACAGCGTTGCTAGGCAACAAGGTTGAGTTCAAATGGACCCAGAAATGCCAAGAGGCCTTTGAAGCGCTGAAAGAGAAGTTGACTACAGCGCCTGTCCTAGTCTTGCCTGATGTGCACAAGCCCTTTTCGGTGTATTGTGATGCTTGTTACACAGGTTTGGGATGTGTGTTGATGCAAGAGGGAAGAGTTGCGGCTTACTCGTCCCGACAGCTGAAGGTTCATGAGAAGAATTACCCAATCCATGATCTAGAGTTGGCAGCAGTGGTTCACGCACTGAAGACATGGAGACACTATTTGTATGGACAGAAGTGCGATGATTACACAGATCACAAGAGTCTGAAGTACATATTCACTCAGTCAGAGTTGAATATGAGGCAGCGAAGATGGTTAGAGTTGATCAAATACTATGAGTTGGAAATTCATTACCATCCAGGCAAAGCAAACATAGTGGCAGATGCTTTAAGCAGAAAGAGTCAAGTCAATCTGATGGTCGCTCATCCGATGCCTTATGAGTTGGCCAAAGAGTTTGACAGGTTGAGTCTCGGATTTCTGAACAATTCGCGAGGAGTCACAGTTGAATTGGAACCTACCTTGGAGCGCGAAATCAAAGAAGCGCAGAAGAATGATGAGAAAATCAGTGAGATCCGGCGACTGATTCTAGAAGGCAAAGGCAAAGATTTTCGAGAAGATGCAGAAGGCGTGATATGGTTCAAAGACCGCTTATGTGTTCCCAATGTCCAGTCCATTCGGGAGTTGATTCTTAAGGAAGCTCATGAGACAGCCTATTCGATTCACCCTGGCAGTGAGAAGATGTATCAGGATCTGAAGAAGAAATTCTGGTGGTACGGAATGAAAAGGGAGATCGTAGAGCATGTGGCTATGTGCGATAGTTGCCGAAGAATTAAGGCAGAGCACCAGAGACCAGCTGGATTGTTACAACCGTTGCAGATCCCTCAGTGGAAATGGGATGAAATTGGTATGGATTTCATAGTCGGATTGCCTCGCACTCGAGCCGGCTACGATTCTATTTGGGTAGTGGTGGACCGTTTGACCAAGTCAGCCCACTTCATACCTGTCAAGACCAACTACAACAGTGCAGTATTGGCAGAATTGTATATGTCTCGGATCGTTTGTCTTCATGGTGTGCCAAAGAAGATAGTGTCAGACAGAGGAACGCAGTTCACCTCTCATTTCTAGCAGCAGTTGCATGAAGCCTTGGGCACACATCTGAATTTCAGTTCAGCTTATCACCCGCAGACAGATGGTCAGACTGAAAGAACCAATCAAATTCTTGAAGACATGTTGAGAGCCTGTGCGTTGCAAGATCAGTCCGGATGGGACAAGCGATTGCCTTATGCAGAGTTTTCCTATAACAACAGTTATCAGGCCAGTTTGAAGATGTCACCGTTTCAAGCGCTTTATGGAAGGAGTTGTAGAACTCCGTTGCAATGGGATCAGCCTGGAGAAAAGCAAGTGTTTGGGCCAGACATTTTGCTTGAAGCCGAAGAGAACATCAAGATGGTCCGAGAGAATCTGAAGATAGCGCAATCGAGGCAGCGAAGCTATGCAGACACAAGAAGAAGAGAGCTGAGTTTTGAAGTCGGAGATTTTGTCTATCTGAAAGTGTCACCGATCAGAGGAGTCAGAAGATTCGGAGTGAAAGGCAAGCTAGCACCCCGCTACATTGGTCCGTACCAGATCCTCTCAAAGCGTGGAGAAGTGGCTTATCAGCTCAGCCTGCCAGAGAATTTGTCTGCTGTGCATGATGTCTTTCATGTGTCTCAGTTGAAGAAGTGCTTGCGTGTGCCAGAAGAGCAGTTGCCAGTGGAAGGTCTTGAGGTCCAGGAGGACTTGACCTACGTTGAGAAGCCAGTGCAAATCCTTGAGGTTGCAGACCAAGTCACCCGAAGGAAGACCATCAGAATGTGCAAAGTCAGATGGAATCACCACTCTGAGGAAGAAGCAACCTAGGAGCGTGAAGATGATCTAGTGGCCAAGTACCCAGAGCTCTTTGCTAGCCAGCCCTGAATCTCGAGGGCGAGATTCTTTTAAGGGGGATAGGTTTGTAACGCCCCGAATTTTGCAGTCGAATTTTTTCTTTTCTTTACTCGCCAAAATTCGGGCGTTACCTTTTCTTTTTCTTTTTCCCTTCGCTAAACCTTGACCTTTTCCAAAGTTCTAGCGGGATTCGGTTTGGATTTCCCGTGTAAGAAAAACCCTAAATACTTTATGTTGTTTAATGCACCATGCCGAACCTTGCATTTCTTTTGATTGCTTTGAAAGTGCAAATGCATTCATGTAGGAAGATCGGATTTCGAAAAAAAGGAGAAGATCTTTTCTTTTTTTTCTCTCTCTTTCTCTCTCCTCTTTTTCTCTCTCTCCCGCGCCGTGGGCCGACCCCGGCCGGCCCAGCCGCCCCTGGCGCCCCCCCCTTGGGCCCAATTGGCCCATGCCGCCCCCCACCTCCCCTTTTTCCCCAAACCCTCTCCCTCTCCCTCTCATTTTCTCTCATTCTCTCCCTAGCGCTGCCCCTACCCCTGCCCTAAGCCGCCGCCGCCCCCTGCCCCGTCGCCGATCGGCCGCCCCGCTGGCCGCCCTCGGCCGCCCGCCTGGCCGCCCTGGTCGCGCGCTCGCCTGGCCGCTTGGCCGGCTCGGCCGCCCGGCCACCCCGACCCCCCCCCCCCACGCGCTCGCCTGGCCGCCGGTTCAACCGCCCCTAGGGCCGGTTCAACCGCCCCCCCTCTGTTTTTTTATTTTTTATTATTTTATTTTATTTACTTTCTGTGATCATAGCTATTTTATTTTAGGTAGGCTAATCATTGTTAATGTTATTGAAATATGAAGCTTAATTTAAAATTCCGTTATGCTAATTGATTTATGTAGTTAATTGTTTATCTCGTGCGCTGTTGAACAACTTAAAATGATTAGGTTCCCACTAGTGCATATAACGGAATTCTTTTGTTAAGAACCAATTGTAATTGATCGTTAGTGCATAAGATTTAACCCCCTGCGAGACCCTTTCCCGTTTCTTTCTAACCATAACAAATGCAATGTCAAATGTCATACTTGATGCATATTCGCTTTATTTGTTTCCTTGTATGGTGTACTGTTCTTTTGTATTAAATATGTGGATGTATGTATGTTTGCGCTCGCATAGAGAACGATCCGGTCGAAGAGCCCGAGGAATTTGCAGGAGAAGCCCCTGAGCAGCATTCGGTTGGTGGAGGCAAGTGTCCTTTGACCTATCTCTGTCCTATTCATTATTTAATTCACCTCCCGCATTACACCTTTATACCTAAGGATTGACTAGCTTTTGTTATCCATGTCCTTGTTTACCTATTTGGGTTGGATTATTACTGTTTAGCTTTATGCTATTGCTCAACTCTAATCAATGAACATGATGAGATTATCTATGATACGCTGTTTTCCCTTCTCTTATTATGATGTTGTACTTGTGGTATTCAAGGGGGCTCGAGCGGTTTCTCGAGTGCCTCTCCGTAAGGACCTGTTCTATGGATGACCGCCCGGGAAAACAGTGCAACCATGAGGGTGGAATGGGGTGCCCTTAGCTGAATAATTAGAGGATCCGGGGTGTAGTTCACTTAGCCGTCGTGCCGTCAATGGGGCTCGGTGTATGCGGCTCGCTCTGCCAAGTTTGGGTTCGCCCCTTGGGGAGGAGTGCAGTGCATTTAGGAAACCTAACGGGTGGCTACAGCCCCGGGGAATCTTTGTAAAGGCTACGTAGTGAAACCCTGCCTATTCACCTTGGTAGTGTTTAAGGGTTTGATCGGCCCGAGGCAAGAGGGAATCACGGCTTGTGGGTAAAGTGCACAACCTCTGCAGAGTGTTATGAAAACTGATATATCAGCCGTGCTCGCGGTTATGAGCGGCCAAGGGAGCTCCAGTGATTAGTGGTACTTGATCAGAGACATTATGGTACAGGTGGTTATGAGATCGATGGTTCTGGTTATGACTATGGTGCTGGTAAGTGGTATTCTTTCCGTTTGGAAAGGGTACATCGGGTTAATAACTTGGGTAATGCTAAAACTTGGCTTTCTACTAGTAAGTAATAATCTGACCAACTAAAAGCAACTGCTTGACTTATCCCCACATAAAGCTAGTCCACTACAGCCAAACAGGATACTTGCTGAGTATGTTGATGTGTACTCACCCTTGCTCTACACACCAAACCCCCCCCCAGGTTGTCAGCATTGCAACCACTGCTCGGGCGAAGATGAAGCTGTGGAAGGAGACTTCCAGGAGTTCCAAGACTACGACGAGTTCTAGGTGTGGGTTAGCGGCAACCCCCAGTCGGCTGCCTGTGAAGGCCGCGTTATCTACGTTTCTTTTCCGCACTTTGATTTATTGTAAGAACTATATGGACGTCTCAGACGTATGATGTAATCGACTATTTCCCTTATTAATACTATTTTGAGCACTGTGTGATGATGTCCATATTATGTAGCTGCTGTGTACGTGAATAACTGATCCTGGCACGTACATGGTTCACATTCGGTTTGCCTTCTAAAACCGGGTGTGACATTGCCACAGGTGAAGCATCTGTTGTCATTTGCCTGGCGGTACTGCTGCTGCTGACTGCCCCTCTGAGCTGGAAATTGGGTGCGGTTGGGTGCCTGCTGCTGCTGCTGCTGCTGAGGTCGGATTACCCATCGCCCTTGCTGCTGGGATCCCCTGCCCTGGGTGTCGGACACAATCCTGAAGCGCTGGGGCTGAGCTGAGGGTCCGGCCACAGGGGTCTTCCTCTTCTTCTCTGCCTGTCTAGCTGTAATGCAGTCCTCTTTGGAGATAGCCATGTTGACCAACTCATTGTAGCTGTTGGCCCTGACGGTGTTGAGACGATCCCGGAGCTTAGTGTTGAGCCCCCTTCTGAATCTGTCCCTCTTCTTCTCATCTGTATCTGCATGATACCCCGCGTACTGGCACAAGTCATTAAAGGCCTGGGCATACTGCAACACTGTCCTGTTGCCCTGAGTGAGTGCCAAGAACTCATTGAGCTTCCTGTCCATGATCCCGGCTGGTATATGGTGTCCTCTAAAAGCTGCCTTGAACTCCCTCCACTCCACCTCTCGGTCCTCTGGCTGCATAGCAAGAAAATGATCCCACCAAGTCCGTGCAGGCCCGCGAAGCTGCTGGGTGGCGAACCTGACTTTGGTGACCTCTGAGCAAACTCCATGGAGCAGTGGGAATTTGGATTCCACCACTCGCAGCCACACATCTGCGTCAAGTGGGTCCTCCGCCCTTGTGAACAATGGAGGCTGGGTGCTAAGGAATTCCTGATAGGTGGCCGACGCTGGTGGTCTCCACCACCATAATGCTGGGGTGGTGGCTGACGTTGAGCCAGCTGCCTCAGGATCTCATTCTGCTGAGCCATGAGCTCCTGCAGAGTGGGAGGTGGTGGCGGCGGTGGAGGAACGTGCTCGTTCTGGCCACGACGCTGCCTCCCGGCCATCTGAAAAACCACATACTTACTTAACACCACAGTTCCAAATTTCAAGATTTTATCACGGGGAAAAAAAGTTAAAACAGCATGATAGACTCCGACTTCATCAAAAGGGATTTTAAGAGGCATAAATTCTTCCTTCCAAATTTAAACTGATAATAGCGCCCATCAAACAAGCTCCCAAGAGAGTTTAGCACGATTACATCAAATTGCTCCAAAATGACTCAACTCTATCTAGCCTAGTACCCCAACGGTGCAAAAGCTAAGCTAGCTGCGAGGAGTCCGGCTATCCAACTTCTAAGCCTATCCTGAACACCTAGTGAGCGAACGAAGCAACACTCGACTCGGGGGAAGGTGGTCTTCCCGAGCCAGCAGTGTCCACACTGGAGGCAGGCTCATCTCCTCCCTCAATGTCGACGTCCTCGTTGGCCTCCTGGTCCTGGATCTCCTAGTGATGCATGTCCAGGTGCTCGTTAGCCTCAGCAAGCTGCTGCTGAGTGTTAATGAGCTGATCCTCTAGGACCTCGATGGTGTTCTCCCTGGTGCCTACCAGCTCCTCCAACTCCTGAATATCAGTGGATAGCTGCTCCACCTGCAAATCCTTCTCCACCATCTCTTGAGATAAATCAACCACGAGTTCCTCTCTATTATCCAACGTGATCTTTGTTGCCTCCAGCAGTGCCATCAGATGGGACATTGCCTCACCGCGCATCACCTGCAGACGGTACAGAGCATTCATGCACCGTACTGTCAAGTGCGCAGTCTGACCTGGGTAGATGGCCCAGATGTCCTTGGCATGCTCCACCCGATCCTTCCACATTGGGTCGTCCTCCTTCTCCGCGGGGAACAAGCCAATGGGGTGGGTAGCCAGCTCCAAGGGATGGAATCCGCAGAAAGTAGTCAATCCATGCAGAGCGATCGCCTCGATCGTGTCCTCTGCCTGGTATCCGAAAGACTCGGAGTCCAAAGAGCGCCATCCTGGCTGCAGGGGATGAGGCTCCAAAGTCATCCTCACCCTACAGCGAGGCACTCGGTGCTTCTCGAACTGCTGCACCACGTACTGAGGGGGTGTCGTGTATCTAGCCCCCTGAAGTACCTCCCACAAAATGCGGGGAAAGCCCTCTCGTGCAAGTCCGTCAGTGTGGGTCAGTGCATTTCCGTCATCGGAGGATCCGTGGGAAGTCATCTGTGTACGGTTAAGCGTAAGTAAAAGAAAAAGAATTATAAAAAGAACAAGAAAAAGTAAAACTCAGCCTTTCTCTAGTTAAGTAAAAAGGCACTAGGGACCTAGTTAGTGGTTATCTTGTTTTTAAGTTCTTTACTCAGTTATCCATTGCTAGTTATGAATTCATGCATGCTCGTCCTGAACGACCTCGCAACAATATAAAAGGAATAGGGAGGAACTCCCATCCTGTAAAAGTGGCCTGTAGGGCCTAGTTACTTAGCCACCTAGCTACCCTTCTATTACCTTAAGGCTTCACGTCCTAGGTCTATCCTGCTCGTCCTACTATCTATCCAACCTTATTTCTATCAAGTTTTATTTAGAAAATTGATGGTATTTACATTTTATTGATTCCTCTGTGGTGGTACAAGCTCCGATACCAGCTGTGGCGGAACTGCCCGAATTATTCCAACTCAAGTGCCCAAGTCCCGCCTTAGAGGCTAGACCACACTTAAATGGGAATAACCCGTCAATCCCTCGGATCTAGTCCGACACGGCCACTGACAGGATCAAGCACCACAATCTCACTCGAAGGTGAGTCACAGAGCAAATACAATAAAGCATAAAACCATACATGTCACATTGTTAAATTATTACATCACCATCATCATCATCGGAGTTTTTGCAAAAGTAACCATCATTGTTCGAAATGCAGCGGAATAAAACTAACGGTAATTAAACAGAGAGATGGGGAAGCCTGTCCCATCACTCCTCATGCTCCTCCTCAGCCGAGGCAGGGTCCCACTCAACAGTCCAACCTGGTGGCAAGGTGGACGGCCAAGTTATCCCAGCAACCATCTCCTCCAGAGAACCTGTAAAAAATTATGCCACAAGCAAGGCTGAGTATACTAATACTCAGCTAGACTTACCCGGTGTGAGGAGTCTACTCCTCTACCTCTAGACATGCAGCTGTTTGGCTGTGGGGTTTGGTTGCCAAAAGCACTAGCTGAGTTTCTAAATCAAGATTTTAACTTGGTCAAAGTTAAGTGTGACTCTCTTAAGGCTAAAAGTGGACTATCTACTCATACATCGTGGCAAGCATTATTAACAATCAACATTTTATCTCAACTCATCACACTTCCACTTATTACTCAATGCAGTACAATGGATCAAGCAGTCTCATTAGCTGCGAGAAGTAGACGATTCGAATCGAGTTTTTATCCTTGCAAGGTAAACCTAAACACACGACATGTAGGGGCACTCCGTCCCCACACACATCAACCGTCCCCATCGATTCCCCGTCAGCAGATCAGGGCTCACCGCCTTGGCGTACAATGCCTCACTGACCCCGACTGGCCGTCGTGCAGTGACCGCACTTGTACCCACCATAACCGGAATGGGAGACCTCGTCTTAGGTCGCGTGAGGGGCAAAGTCTACTGCCAGGTTCAATCAGGTACTAGGCTTACCGATTTACCATATTTCTCGGCATGTGCTTAGTACGTTCAAACGCTTGACACAGGTATCCGCACGTTAATCCTTATTCCATTTTCCATCTCGTAAACAACCAATCCCCATGGATTGTTGTCCACCAACTAGTATCATGATAACGTGAAAGTGGGTACAATCAATTTCCTGATCTCACGTGAGTGCTAGAAAAATCACTCGTCTTCTACCGAGATCCTAATTAAATAAAGCAACTACTCGACCTATTATACTAGTATTCATCTCAATGGGATTCCTGAGATCATGCAACTAGGGTTTTCAAACAATTCCTACACCTAAGTGCACAATCAATCCTACAATCATTAAGTGAAGTAAAGTAGCATAAATAACAGGTTATGCATAAAACCGGGGCTTGCCTTCCAAAGCAGTGGCAGGCAGGTCCTCTGGTGCAGGCTCGGGTGCTGGATCTGGGGCTACCTCCTGAGCAGCTCCTTGCTCTGGCACGAGGATGTACTCTCCGTCAGCAAGATTACAGTCTATCGAAATGCAATGAACATGTATGTCATGATTATGCAAGATTTAAGAACATTAAGCTAAAGAAACTAAGTCAAGAATTAACTTAGGGTTTCTTAGTCCTGCGGGGCTTCCAGTGGGTTAGGCTTAATATTCTTTAGGCTTGGGTGTTTAGTGAGGATGGTAACATAGTGGATTGGTATTGTCTTGATACATTTTAGTGGACAGATTACAAAGGTTTTTAGGATAACATTAATTCACATCTTTCATTTTTCTTTCCTTAATTTCCATTTAGGGTTCTTAGTGTAGGTTTGAACTACAACAGGGTTTTAATAATTTTCCAAAAATTCTGTAAAAATTACAGTGGGTTGCCACTGGCTATTCTAGCTTGTTTTAAGAATTTGAGGCTTTAAGTACCAAGGCTAGGCTTTAAACAAAAATAACAAAAGTTAGGCAAAAAGGGCCACTTTACATTACACCTCTTAGTTGGGGGTAGGTTCTGTCCTAAAGGTTATTTTTGTTGGCATCCTATGGTAATAATAGGCCTCTGGGCTAAAAATCACAGAAAACTAAAGGGTGGTTATTTAGTTATGATTTTCTTAAGTTTAATGCCAAAAAGGCACTTTCTACTACATTATTATTTGAAAAATGCCAAACAGCAGATTTCACATTTTTCCTAAGTTCTCTCTAATACAACAATAGTTATCCCAAGGGTGGGGGTGTTTTTACCTTGGGGTTATTTTTGTAGAATTTTTCTAAGTTTCACTTGTTTTATTAAAATAAAAGAGATCTTACTTATTTTACACTAAAACAGGGTATGATATATTTTTCCAGTGAACTATGTTGAAGAAGTAACCTAACAAAAATAGAGGTACTCTCTGGTTCATTAATTTAATTACATTTTCTATTTTTCTTATCCTTAAGCATATTATAGAACAAGGGGTAAAACTAAATTAAATGGAGTAGACAGAGAGGTTTAACATTTTTACTTGGTCTAGTAGGTAGATATAAGTTTCTCAAAAATTTTCTAACCCTGGTCAAACAATATTCCTATTTTTCCTTCTCATATTGAGTTTTGAGTAGTTTTCTTATTTAATTTAAAACTTCAGAAAGAAATACAGAAGCCATGGGTTCTATTATTTTTATCTGATGGTTCATGAATTTCAGAATCTAGCAAAATTGGTTTGAACATTTTTGGGTGAATATTCTTCAAGTTATGCATTTATTTAGCTATCTGTTATAACAAAAAGAAAAGAAATTCGAAAATGGAAAAGAAAACAGGTTTACGCTGAGGCCCCTGGGGTTTTTTCCTTTTCTTTTCTCACAGAACAGCCCTTGGTCCACTATTGGCTTGGGTCACTGACATTGCGCAAAGCCCCCTGGACTTAACTAAAATCTAACCCGCGCTCCCTGACCGGCTGAAACAGTACCCGCGGCATAGTTTACGGCGGTGGGGCTTACCGGCGGCAGTAGAGCTCCGGCGAGGTGGTCAGTGACGTCCGGGAGGTTGCGACAGTCACGTCGGTGTGCGGGTCGGTGTCGGAGGTGGTCGGAGCTACTCTGGCCACGAGCACAGGCGGCGGGGGTCGTCGGCGGCTCCTGCTCCGGCCAAACCACGGCGGTATAGTTCAATTAGGGTGCACGAGGAGCTTCACGGGGTGACACAGAGGCCATGCGCGCAAAGAATTGGAAAACGGTGCAGGGGCTTACCCGGTCCACGTGCGCCGGCGGGTTCTTGAACTCCGGTGAGCGCGATTGGGCTATTCCGGTGACGAGGGCCCCCGGGTCAAGCTTGAGCAAGTCTCACGGCTTCACCAGGAAGCTAACTGAGGGCCTGGATCGAACGGAGGAGGACGGGAGAGGGGCTGGCCACGGTGGTTGCTCTCGGGCGGCACTGGCGGGTCGCGGGGAGGTCGCCGGAGCTAATGGCTGGCTTGGGCAAGTCCGGCGAGGTACGGAGGAGGTAACGGGAAGGCAACCAAGCACTGGGGCGGGCTTTATAGCCGTGGCGCGGGCGTGGTCACGGGCGGCCGCGGGCGCGCGGGGGTTCGCGCATGGGCGTGCTCTGAGCGCGCCCCCGGATGTCAGCTCGCGTCGAACACGTGGAAGCTTGCTTCTGCCATGGTTCAACGGCCGATTAGAGCGCCATAGCGTGCGTATCTTGGCAAAGTCACTGTGTACGGTCGCTTCTCTGCTCCAAATCCTATCTTTTCGCTGTGAGTTCCAAGTCGAGATATGGTCGGGGTAGAAAGATAGAGAGGGGAGAAGTTTGCTGTGTCAGCCAAGCCCGAACCGAGACAAAAGGGGCGTCAAGTCGTGTCTAGCGCCCTAGGGTAGGTGTCATCTCTTTCCAGGGTGTTCTAGGGTTAATTTGGCGCCATTTTGTCAATTGGGTCGAAAGGTTTTGAAAAGGGGATTAAGGTGAACATGTGGAGTCTTTGTGCAAGGGTTAGTTTTTGTACTTAGGCAAAACTGAATTTCCCCCTTGTGCTAAATCTTAGGTGAGCTGTTTAGGGTTTTTCTGAAAACTTTTTGGGGGTACTTCTTTACTATTTATTGTAGGTTATTAAGTATATTACAACTTTTCTATTAGGCCCAAACCATGATCATAATGTTTACATGATCTTTTGATCATGGCTTCAATTAGGGTTCCCATTGCCTATGGGGGTTTTGCTTTAGGGTTTTGGGAAATCCCCACTTAGATGTGCATGATAAGCTAGGGCATGACATCCAAGGTGGATTACTCTTGCTTAGGACCTAGAATTCCAAGTTTGGTATACATTGCCCAAATCAATCTTTATGTGATAATGGGTAAAAAGGGGTAACCCTGGGGTGGACACCCTGAGTAACACCTGGGGTGTTACAAAGGATTTACTAGCTTTGGTTATCCATGTCCTTGTTTACCTATTTGGGTTGGATTATTATCGTTTAGCTTTATGCTAATGCTCAACTCTAATCAATGAACATGATGAGAATTATCAATGATACGCTGTTTTCCCCTCTTTTATTATGATGTTATACTCGTGTCCTTCAAGGGGGCTCGAGCTGTTTCTCGAGTGCCTCTCCGTAAGGACCTATTCGTTGGATGACCGCCCAGGAAAACAGTGCAACCATGAGGGTGGAATGGGGTGCCCTTAGCTGAATAATTAGAGGATCCGGGGTGTAGTTCGCTTAGCCGTCGTGCCGTCAATGGGGCTCGGTGTATGTGGCTCGCTCTGCTAAGCTTGGGTTCGCCCCTTGGGGACGAGTGCGGTGTATTTAGGAAACCTAAGGGGCGGCTACAGCCCCGGGGAATCTTTGTAAAGGCTACGTAGTGATACCCTGCTGGGCCACCTAGGTAGTGGTCAATGGGGAGTAGCTCTCTCCGGGCAGAAAGGGAATCACCGCTTGTGGGTAAAGTGCACAACCTCTGCAGAGTGTTTGAAACTGATATATCAGCCGTGCTCGCGGTTATGAGCGGCCAAGGGAGCTCCAGTGATTAGTGGTACTTGATCAGAGATGTTCGGATTTGTAGGTGGCAATGAGATTGATGGTTCTTGGTTTTGACTCTGGTAATGGTAAGTGGTACTCTTTCTGTTTGGAAAGGAGTACGTTTGGGTTAATAACGTGGGTTAAATCTAAAACTTGGCTTTCTCTACTAGACATAATAATCTGACCAACTAAATCAACAGGTGTGCTGGGACCAAGTCTCACACATATGATGAATCATGGCACAGGATCGAATGTCTCATCTTTACTATATAACAGGAGTTCTATACAAAATAAATAATTACATTATAAGGAGACAACGGTCCAGCAACCCAAAGTTGACTGGGAGACGATGACCTAGACCTCTCACGAACACATCGTCGCATCCTCCATGCGCCTCATCCTGTGGTACCTATTCTTGACCTATGGGGGGGTGTGAGATAGCAAGAGTGAGCTCACATACGTTCATCGCTCAACAAGTTGTGGGGAATAATGTGCATGAACTCGCCAAAGGTGGGAGCTCACGTGAAGTGTAAGGCTTACCAAAGAGGATGGTTAGAGCTGAGCATTGCTTTTAAAGTTGGTCAAAATTTTATTAGCAATTACTAAGTATAAGTAAATACCAACCCAATTAAATAGTAGAACAAAAGTAATAACCTCACCTGCGATGCAATGCATATGACAAATTGAGTTTAAGTTTCATAATTTAATCATGTGTGGGTCCGAGCTGCTCATGACCGTGAGCACGGCTAGTATACCAGTTTTACACTCTGCAGAGGTTGCGCATCTTTACCCACAAGTCATGTTACCCATCTGCCAAGGGATCGCGACTTCCCATACACCTCTACCGAGGAGGCGAGGCAGGGTAACACTACGAGGCCTTTACAAAGTTCCACTAGCTTCAGAAAACCCGCTACAGTTTATAGGAAGCTCCAATGCAGGGTTCTTGCCTGACCGCCATCGCAGCAAAATCAACCAAGGACCTCCCTACACTGACCACTCCCCTACTGCCCTTGCCCCTTTCGGGTAAGGTAGTCCTCCACTAGCTTTCCTAATTAATCAGCCAAGGGCGTCCATAAACCCTTGTGGTAGCACTGTTTTCCCGGGTGGTTCTCCATGTTCCAATTAACATAATGATCTTATCATGAACAGTAAATAACAACTGATAATAAAAGTATAATCATGAATAAAATGTATCTCCATACCCATAACCACATAAAGCAATAGCAGGTACTACCCAAAAAGTGTGGTGGTAATCAAGGTATAAAGATAATCAAACTGGGGTAACCTATTGGGTCCCATCAAAATTAACCTATGCAGATCATTATGATTAATCAGAACATGACTGGGTAAAAAGAAGTGATCAAGGGCACAACTTGCCTGGGACTTGAGATTGAGAAAATTCCTGGTATGCCATCAGATTTTATACTCATCCCTTGTGTGCCACCGAGTGGCATATAGGTATAATTTTTGGTGTCTATGACATGTGGGGCCAGTGGCATACAAGGGATGAGTATATTTTCCAGTGGCATACAGGGAATTGGCCCCTTGAGATTCCAGGTACCAACTTGCTCTTCGGGTGGCTCGTGACCTCGCACTAGTCGTAGTAATACAAACAATCATGGCATAGGCAAAATTAACATTACACCAAACATGAGAATAAACTACATAATAATAATCTACGCGTCGCTATGAGATCGTGAATTTGACAACCGCTAAATTCGGAGTTACGGTTATTGAGTTATGAATTCCTAGAGTTATTGTGTACATGGTATAGATTATTTCAGATAAATTATTTTAAGTCATATTTCATTGCTAAATAGAGGTACTAAATGGTAGACAATAATAAAACAAAATTAATGCAACTGGAATGACTCAATTTGGAGTTAAAATGAATTTAATATGAATTATATAAGTCTCGTGATTTATTTTTGAATTAAAAATCTATTTCTAATATTAATTTCCTATTTTTCCCTATTTTCTGGACTGGGCACCAAAAATAGAGAAGCACGGGGGTCACGGTGTAAAATTCCTAAGACTCAGTGAACAGCCGCATAGGACGGCGGGTTGAATAGCTAAAAGCATAGGGTCTCTACTGCAAAATGCGCAGGCCGAAAGGGTATCGGGGAATCCTATCCGCCCGATCATCCATCTATGGCCCCGATTAGATCATCAAGCCCCAGGCTGGTCCGCGACGTGGCCCGCTAGATCGGGAATCAACGGCCAGATTTTTAAATACACCCGATCCGTTCACTTAGCGATCGACGGCTAGGATCGAACCCCGTCGAGTGTGTACACCAGTTTTAATCTCGGCCGATCACATCCGAACCAACGGCCAGGAGATCACCACCAACCTCCCAGCAGTCAAGCTCGGACGCGCACACCCCTCCCGCGGTGGCGCGCGTACGGGCGCGGTGGCGCCATGCCCGGATTCCCCCCCAGACAGCGACGGCGGCGGTACCTCCCCACGGCGGAGCACCATAGCCGCGATTCGGCCCGATCCACGCAGTAATCAAGCTTCAAGTAGGAACTGCTACACGATATAGAGATAAGGGAGAGACTAGCTGCGGGGTCCTCACCAAGATTCGCCAGCACAGGAGGACTGCCAACGACACAAGGTGGTCCATAGCGGTGCCCAGTAACTCCGGCGAGGAAATCTACTTCAACCAGCCATCCTCCTGACTTGGCACGGCCCTGAGCACCGCGAGCGCCGGCGAGACCAAAAGAGTCATCAAGGAGCATGGCCGAGGGCACGGGATGGCTAGGCGAGATCTGGTGGTCACGAGCTGGTTTTATGCACCGGGACGCGGAGTCCGAACTCAGTCCTAACAACCACCACAACTGAGCCAAACGCAGCGGCACCCGATCCGTTTTCTCTATCTCTCTCATCCGACGAGGCTCTCTGCTCCACGAGGTATCCGCTATGGCTCCATGGTAGTTCGGCAAAGGGGCAGCACCGCCAAGCTTTATAGGAGGGCAGGAGAGTCCAGATCCGAAAGAAAGGGGGCGGCCGAGGGGGTTTCTCCGGTGACTACGGCTGGGTTTGTTGGAACGGCCAGCGACATCCACGCGGATCCCGGGGTTCAGTTCATGCGAACACGAGGGGGAAGGGACGATTCCGACTGCTGGCCCCCACGCAGCAGTGGCCGAACCAGTGCGCGGAAGTGGAGCCAGGCCGTGGAGGCTAAGGAAGCAAGTGGCCGTGGATTTGAGAGAGCCGGCCCAAGTCGAGTTCTGGTGTTTTTTTTCTTTTTTTTCATTTTCATTTTCTATTTAACTTCAAATTTGTTTCTAGTTCCAAGTTCAATTATTCAAACTCACATTTATACTCCTATTTTATTTATTTTTTTTCAGATTTTCCAAATGTCTCATTTGAAATCCAAATGTGAATATCAACCATATAATTTTCAAGATTACTATTTTATTCTCCTTCTCATATTTGACTCTAACAATATTGATTTTATTACAAGTTTCTTTTCTCATTCCCTAATTCCCAAAGCATTATAATAACTATATTTGTTTATTTATTTTATAATTATATTATTTATTTATTTTTACTAATTTTGGGTCTTACAAATCCTACCCCCCTTAACAGAAATCTCGTCCTCGAGATTTGTAAGAAAAGGGAATATATAAAGCCAAATGTTTGGTTGCAGTTTCACTTCGAGTTTTTTTTTTCAAATGGTTTTAAGCATAAATGTTTTCTATTTTTTTTCTTAAATCATTAAATAAGGAAATGATCAGGAACACATGGGTATACTTTGTTTAGCTATTGGGCAGGAGTAGGGAAGGTTGCGTTAATAAAGATTAGGGCAAAGAAAGATTCCAATATGGATGGGGGAACTTTTTCTCATCTGATGATCCAGCTTGGTCTTTGAAGACTTGAGTTGGTGCTTATCCTTCCTTGATGAGGTTGATCATCTTCGATCTTTGTTCTTGGAGTTGTTATCCGAATTAGGGACATGTAGTTAAGGTAAATTTGTAGGTGACAAATAGATAGAGCTGCTAGTTTAGTAGGTGACTAAGAGTTAAATGGGATTAGTCCGATTTAGTTTGGTTGTTTGCTTCTGAACGGTTTGGATAGGTTATGTAGCATATTATGTAGGTCAAGTTGTTGGGTATGGTCGAGTTGATCTAAGTCATCAATTTAGGCTTAAGTGAGTTAGGAGTATGGCCTAATCCAACAATAAGTAACTCTTACTAGATTAAATCATATTAGATTAGATAAGATCTAGATTAGATTGGATATAACTAGATTAAACTAGATAATATCTGTTGGGGACTTGTTCTCAAGTGCTAAGAGTTAAGAACAAGGCAACATAAAAAGTGTTAAGTGTTAAAATCCTTCGTCCTTCGAAGCATTATGTCCCTTCGGGAAATAATGAGTCTCGGACGAAGGTCATGAAAGACATACCTTCGTAAACATGACAAGTAATGACGAAGGACTCACATAAAGCATGAAATATGATATAAGCATCACCATAGAATCATTTCTATTTTATTGACATGGAAAAACAGAAATGATTCCAAATTACAAATGTACCTTCGGTCCTGAGAGAAGGTGAAAAGTACGAGCGTGATGCCAAAAGCAAATGCCAAGTCAGCGTGTCCAGTACGGGAGTACTGTTCATCTATTTATAGACGCGGGACGCAGCCCACGTAAAATTACATCCATGTCCATTACATTTGTTAACGGCTTATGGAAATCTGTCGAGGCCCCCGAAGTCTTTTCATCTTTAAGTCGGTTCCCCCTTCTGCCATCGCGCCGAAGCTTCCCTGCGCACAGCTTCGGCTACACTCGACCTTCGTCTGGTTCAGGCTTCGTCCTGGCCGTGCTCCATATTCATAATTCTGGATCCGAAAATACCTGTTCACATAATCCACTCGGAAAACATTGTCAAATCATGTTTTTGAGGACCTTCGGAGGACGAAGGCCCCCAACAGTAGCCCCTCGCAATATTAATTTGTAAATAATAAATTCAGATTGCGATATGGACGAAGGCCTTGAGCCGAAGGTCCGAAAAAACACCTTCCCTTTGCTAGAATAGCAACATTCAATGACAAGTGGGGTCTTTCAACTTTCAACGCATCAAGCGTATAAATACGGCCATGCCGCAAACTTATTTCGCACGCCTTCCGGCCAACCACTCCTGCTCATTCATTTTTTAGCTCTTGTGCACTGCTAAGTGTTTAGCTTTGAAGCTTCGGCTTTTAAAAACAGTTTTTTAGCGCTTCCGAAGATGTCTGAAGCTGCTAAGAAGGCTGCTGCTGAGATGAAGCTGAGTCTTGATGAAGAGAAGAACCTAGGGTTTCTTATAGCCATGTCGAAGTCCAACACAGAAAAGATTACCAAGGAAATTCTGGAGGGACTGTCTGAAGATACTGGTGACAGTGAAAGTTATGATGTGGACAGCGGTGGCGAAGACTCCGAAGATCGCCCCTGGCGACCAAGCCATTCAGTTTATGGTAAATCAACTATCAAAGAGAAACATCTTGTTAACATGAGAGGAAGGTATTTCCGGGATCTGTCCATTGTGAGGGCGGACGAAGGGGAAAAAACTTGTCCACACCCTGAAGAAAATGAAGTTGTGGTGTACCGAAGCTTTTTGAAAGCTGGACTGCGATTCCCCTTGAGCAGCTTCGTCGTGGAGGTGTTGAAAATCTTCGAAGTCTATCTTCATCAACTTACTCCCGAGGCAATTGTAAGGCTAAATATCTTCGTGTGGGCCGCGAGGAGCCAAGGTCTGAAGCCTGACGCAAGAAGCTTCTGTAATGTTCATGAATTATTATATGAAACAAAGCCTTGGGGCAAGGAACAATACCATAACAACTTTGGCTGCTACAGTTTCGTTTCTCGGTCCGGGGCAAGCTGTCCCGTACCATCCTTTCGGAAGAGATGGCCCGGGGATTGGATGACAGAATGGTTTTATGTGAAGAATGACTTATCAGGACGAGAAGACATCAAAGGTATAATTATGCGTCCTATTTGGCAAAGCTTCGGCCTTCGGAGGCCGAAGGTTGAAATGGACGAAGCCGCCGAAGAGTGCCAAAGGGCCTTTGGGGTAGTCTGCTCGTTTATTGGGTCAAGGGACTTGGTCCAAGAACACATTGCATTCAGGGTATGGCCACTTGCGGAGAAGTGGGAAATGCCGAAGGAGACCATTAAAGAGCCCGACGAAGGCGGTCTAGTTAGACTGAAATACACATTCAAATATGCTGATAAATTCGTTGAACCTGATGATGATTGGTTGAAGAGCATTGAAAATTTAAGTGATGAGCTACTCGGGACCTACTCGAAGGCTGAAGATAATGCAATGTCAGCAGCCTTCGGAGGCCGAAAAAAGAAGAGACTGAATCGGGTATTCGATGCCATTGGGTTTGTCTACCCTGACTATCGTTATCCCACTCGAGGGCAGAAAAGAAAGAACACAACCTCTGCAGAAGGGGAAGCTGCAACTGCTCCTAGCGAGCCAGAATCAAAGAGAAAGAGGATAAAAGTCTTCACACACCGGCCACGCTATATTGAACCAGCTTCGGTGCCTGAGTTCACCGGAGAAGCTTCTTCGGCCACCGAAGCTGAACAGCCAACCTTGCTGCCAGAAACTGCAGAGATGGCCGAAGCACCATCCACAGAAAAAATGGAAGAAGCGAAAGAGCCGACTAAGGAAAAAACATTAGAAGTTTTGAGTCCTGCAGTAAATATTGAAACAGCAAAAAACCAAAAGGGGCCATCAGTGACCCCAAAAAGGAAAAGAATGGTAAATGTACTAGACGTCTTGGAGACAATTAAGTCTTCAAGCACAATTCCAAAAAAGAGTGTTGAAATTGCTGAAGCTTCTGCTGAAGCTTCGGCTCAACAAGCTAAAGCTGAAGCTGGGCCTTCAGAGCCCTGCAAGGAGCAACCTTTTGAAGCCGAAGCAATAAAAATTCCAGAACAAGTATTAGTTGAAGAAACTGACACCGCCATCCCCGAAGCACCTGCCAGCATGCGTGATTACATGATACGACATGCTTCGGGGAAGAAGCTATCTGAAGAAGAAACTCATGAAGCCATCCATTATGCAAAGGAACTAAAATATCCGAAGGGGGCAGTAATATTCAATGGAACGAATGAAGATGACTTCTTATACTGCCTGCCTGACAACAAAGAGCTATCTGTCTGCCGAGAAATGGCCAGAAGTATTGGCTTTCCGAAGCTTGAAGCTGGGTTAAGCGCCATGACGAAAGAGGATCTCGCAGACAGCCTCGCGTACAACAGCCTGAAGGTATAGGAATTAAACACTTGAAAAATCCCCTTATTTTTACGCAACTCATTCCTTTTTTCTTATATGAATTCTTTTTCGTATAGGGCCTGATCCTAAGCAACGCACTAAGAGCCCAAAAGAGCGCCGAAGATGAAAGCTATGAAATTGCGTTTAATAATCTACGCTCCGAAGTTATCAGACTGAGAAACGAAGCTTTGGAAAAAGATCAAATTCTGCTTACACTGGTAGATAAAGTAAAAAAAGACGAAGCTGCTTCAAAGGCCCAGGCCGAAGCTCAAAAACGCGAGATTAAAGATCTTCAGAAACAGCTGGCTAGAGCTAAAGAGGAGCGCGCGCTTGAGGAAACGAAACGAGAACTTAGTGATTTTATGGTCAGCAAATTGGAATCAAAAGTTAAGGAGCTTCGCACATCTCAGGGGAAATGCTATGTCAAATCTGTAGAATGTGTGAATAAAATTAAATCCAGCTTCGCCAGCGTAGGCGCCTTTTCCAGCGAAGAGAATTTCTCTCGAGGCAATCCCGAAGGTCCGCTGGAATGGATTAGCCACGAAGCAGAGGCCTTCGAAGAGATTCTGAACAGTCGTGGCGACATATGTGCTTTTTCGGGTGCCAGAGGAATTGCTTCCGTCTTAGAGAAGAAAGGTTGCGAACATGTAAAATTTTTAGCTCAATCCGAAGCTACCTTGTCTTCCGAAGACATCAAAGACCCCTCGGCCGAAGCGAGCGTAGTTGGAGGCAAATTTTTTACTGATATCTGGAACGACGGCGGCCGAGGAATGGCGCGAGAGATCATTGAAAGAAGCGAAAAAGGCATACACGATGCTAGAAGAGTAGCAGACGCTGCCGAAAAGAGTAGGGAGCCCGAAAGACAGTTAGGTACCAACTAGTCGTTCTTGTTGCGTTGTAATTTTCATTTTAAACTTTGCTCGCGATTTGTAAAAGTACTGAAGAAGTGTTCTCTTCGCTCAGAAACTGTTGGACGATCTGCCGTCCCCCACACAAAAGGGGATGAAGAAATTAATCAAATGGCCGAAACTATCATGGACAAGGTTGTTGACCAACTTCTGAATGAAGCCGCCAAAGCAGTATTGAGGGAGGATTAGGTGCTATTTGGAAAAAACATTTAAAGTGTAATCTATGCAACACTTTGTACATTTGAATGTAATATACAAGTCTCTTTTCATTACTGAATTCTTTACGATGCATGAAACTTTAAATACATACCACTTTTGAGCCTTCGGCGAAAAAACACCTTCCCTTCTTTTCATGCGTCGTGAAGAAGATAGCCTTCGTCAAAATTATTCTGATGAATGACATCGATGCCTCGTGAAAACATTTTCCGAAGCTATTTTCCGAAGCTATGCAACTTTGATATTGATCTGATAAAGTTCGCCCATGTTTCGTGAAAATATTCCCCGAAACTGTATTCCGAAGCTATACAATTTCAATGTCACTTTTTCAAAGCATCCCTTCGAAGGTTGAGAGTGTCCCCTTCTCTTGCCAAATGCGATATGATGTATGATGCTTATGCTATGCAAAATGATGTGATGATGTTATGTTATGCATGTGACATTTGTTCCGAAGATACACATAAAATATATTCGTAAGCTCTGCATTCCCTTAGGAACGTCTTTGGAGCTTCTTCGTCTTTTACTTAGACGGCATCAGCGTTGACTTTTCGCTGTAAGCCTCCCTTAGGAGCTTCTTCGTCTTTTACTTAGACGGTATCAGCGTTGACTTTTCGCTGTAAGCCTCCCTTAGGAGCTTCTTCGTCTTTTACTTAGACGGTATCAGCGTTGACTTTTCGCTGTAGGCTCTGCATTCCTTTAGGAACGACTTCTGAGCAGAAAACTTACGCTGCGCTCCCTTTGGAACGACTTTTTGTGACTTTATAAACTTACTCTGCGTTCCTTAGAACGACTTTTTGTTACTCCGAAGGATTTTTAGTCCGAAGGTCCTTCTTGGTAACGGAAGAAATTTTAGGCTTCGGCAACTTAGGCCTGTGAATCAAATAAATTTTTCTCGTGGAAACAACGAAATTATTACATGGAAACTATCAATGTTTTTTGCTTCACAGAAAATAAAACTGAATAGAAAAGACTGCTATCAAAGGTAGGATATGTCAATAAATGTGCTTCGACTCTGGCACAGTGCTGTTGACTGTGCGAGCTTCGGACTGTTCTCTGAAGTCCCTCTGCTGTGGAGCGTATTGACTCCCTTCTGGCTGTTGACCTTGCTGCAATGGAGGTGGAGGCGGAGGCTGCTGCCAGGAAGCTTGAGGTTGACTTGCCGAAGCTACAGAAGCCGCAGGGTGGTTGTCTATGTATTGTGGGACATAAGGCGGATGAAACGAAGCAGTATGCATAACCTGCTTCGACTGAGCTTGTTGAGATGCAGCTTCGGCTAGTTCCTTTTGCTTCTGGATTGTAACATGGCACGTCCTAGTGGTGTGGCCCTTGCCCTCTCCACAGAATAGGCAAAACAGTCTCCTTGGCTGATCTCCGAATCTTCCGCCGAAGCCCCTGGCGCCTCTGCCTCTTGGAGCTGGTGGCCGAAAGGAAGTTTGTTGTTGCCCCGAAGCCTGTGAGGAGCACTGCGGCCTGTTTTGCTGACTCCCCTTATCATCATTCTGAGTGTTGTGAATGGAACGGACATGCCTCGGGTAGTATCTTCCTCCGAAGCCCCTGGTCATCTCAGAAAATCTGAAGGCCTCCTCCCTTCTTTGGCGAAAGTCATTGTCAGCACGAATGTACTCATCCATCTTTTGGAGCAATTTCTCCAAGGTTTGAGGAGGCTTCCGAGCAAAGTATTGAGCTGCAGGTCCAGGACGAAGCCCCTTGATCATGGCTTCGATAACGATTTCATTGGGCACCGTTGGTGCCTGCGCCCTCAATCGTAAGAACCTTCGGACATACGCCTGAAGGTATTCTTCGTGATCCTGAATACACTGGAAGAGAGCTTGAGCTGTAACTGGCTTCGTTTGAAATCCTTGAAAGCTGGTCAGTAACATATCCTTCAGCTTCTGCCATGAAGTGATTGTTCCTGGCCGAAGGGAGGAATACCAGGTCTGAGCAACATTCCTGACGGCCATGACGAAAGACTTCGCCATGACTGCAGCGTTGCCCCCGTACGAAGACACTGTTGCTTCGTAGCTCATCAAGAATTGCTTCGGGTCGGAGTGGCCGTCAAACATGGGGAGCTGGGGTGGCTTATAGGATGGAGGCCAAGGTGTAGCCTGCAGCTCAGCAGACAGAGGAGAAGCATCATCAAAAACAAAATTTCCCTGATGGAAATTATCATACCAGTCGTCTTCGTTGACGAAGCCCTCCTGATGAAGGTCTTTCTGATGAGGCCTTCTGTTCTGCTCATCGTGAGTGAGATGGCGAACTTCCTCAGAAGCTTCGTCAATTTGCCTTTGCAACTCAGCTAGGCGGGCCACCTTCTCCTTCTTCCTCTGCACCTGTTGATGTAGCATCTCCATCTCTCTGATTTCTTGATCTAGCTCTTCTTCCTCAAGCGTCGGGCTAACAGCTTTTCTCTTCTGGCTTCTGGCCTCCCGAAGAGAGACGGTCTCCTGGTTGTGGTCCAGCGGTTGTAGTGCTGCAGCCCCAGCCGCTGAAGCTTTCTTCGGCGCCATAGCGAAGGCCTATAGCTTCCGAAGGTGTTCACGAAGACTCGAAGTGGAAGTGAGTTCACCGGAGGTGGGCGCCAATGTTGGGGACTTGTTCTCAAGTGCTAAGAGTTAAGAACAAGGCAACATAAAAAGTGTTAAGTGTTAAAATCCTTCGTCCTTCGAAGCATTATGTCCCTTCGGGAAATAATGAGTCTCGGACGAAGGTCATGAAAGACATACCTTCGTAAACATGACAAGTAATGACGAAGGACTCACATAAAGCATGAAATATGATATAAGCATCACCATAGAATCATTTCTATTTTATTGACATGGAAAAACAGAAATGATTCCAAATTACAAATGTACCTTCGGTCCTGAGAGAAGGTGAAAAGTACGAGCGTGATGCCAAAAGCAAATGCCAAGTCAGCGTGTCCAGTACGGGAGTACTGTTCATCTATTTATAGACGCGGGACGCAGCCCACGTAAAATTACATCCATGTCCATTACATTTGTTAACGGCTTATGGAAATCTGTCGAGGCCCCCGAAGTCTTTTCATCTTTAAGTCGGTTCCCCCTTCTGCCATCGCGCCGAAGCTTCCCTGCGCACAGCTTCGGCTACACTCGACCTTCGTCTGGTTCAGGCTTCGTCCTGGCCGTGCTCCATATTCATAATTCTAGATCCGAAAATACCTGTTCACATAATCCACTCGGAAAACATTGTCAAATCATGTTTTTGAGGACCTTCGGAGGACGAAGGCCCCCAACAATATCTAATTACTTTGGATTAGATCATGGTTGTTACTAGTGTGGGGGTAAATATCCTTATTAGGGCAAGATGAATCCATGAGGACAAGGTAGAATCTTTTGAGACCAGTTAGATCTATTAGGATAAAGATAACATCTTTTCAAGGTAAGATGAATCTATTAAGGTAAGAGAGAGACTTTTAAGATAAGAGGGATCCATTATGGTAAGGAAGAATCTTTTAAGGTAAGAAGGGTCCATTTAAAATAGATACACTTTAATGGAGAATAATCTAGGTTGTTTAGTTATCTTATGAATTCTATTTATGTTTATATGTATATGCAGATATAATTGTGGACATTACTCCACAACTCATCACACTCAATCATAGATCCAAATCAAACAAGTATCATAAGAACAAGCATTCAAGCATATAGTTACCTATAAAAATAGTTTTGTTTTTTTGTTCCTAAGAGTAGGTCTACTATTCCTAAAGTTACTTTAGGAACAGGATTTCAAAGTGTGAAATCCACATCTGTCTTTAGAAAGAAAAGGTAAGAATAATCAGAGTAAACACTACACCAAAACTTTGAACTTCCTACGGCTTTATAACTTCCTACGGTTTCTATCGAGAACCGTAGGAAGTTAATAACTTCCTAGAAGCCCTAGTTGCCTCTCGGCAGTTTATTCAACTTCCGACGGTTGTAACTGTAGCCTCTCGGAAGTTTATTTAACTTCCGACGGGCTCTCGGAAGGCTCTTAACTTCCGACGGCTACGGACCGGGCTCTCGGAAGTTAGACTGCGGACCGGGCGTAGGGTTCCTTACGGCTACGGACCGGGCCCCGCCCTGTTAACTTCCGACGGGCTGACTCAAAGCTCTCGGAAGCTAATTTTGTAAAGTAACGGCGCCGTCGGGTTTTTTCCCAACAGGCGCCTCGCATCTCCTCTCGCCATTGACGTTGCTCGCTGCTCCTCTCGCCCCGCGCTGCCGCCCGCCGTTCCCCGGCGGCCGCCCCGCGCTGCCTGCCCCGCCGCCCTGCACCGCCGTGCCCGGCCCCACCCTGCACCGCCCCGCCCCGCCCTGCCCCGCCGTGCCGGGCGCTCGCCGCCCCGCCCAGCCGGCCGTACAGGCCGCTGCCCCGCCGTGTCGCCCCGCCAGCCCCGCCCCGCCGTGCCGGCCGCTCGCACGGTCTCGCCGGCCACCGCGGCAACACCGCCCTGCGCGGGGCTCGCTGCTCACTGCGCCGGCCGCTACCCGTCCCGTGTGGCTCATCGCTCCCTGCGCCGAGCGCCGCCTCTCCTCCACGCAGCACCATCTTCGCCATCGAGCTTCGCATCGCTACAGGTAACTTCCGAGTGTTTGTACTATAGTTTTTTATATTAAATATACTAACTTCCGAGAGTTAACTGTTTTTAAACCGTAGAAAGTTATGTTAATAGGGTTAATTAACTTAATAAGCTAGGTGGTGCATATAATTTAATTATGTTAGTCTCTTATTTGTTGCGTGCTAGTAATATTTTTGGTGCATATAATTTAATTATGTTAGTCTCTATTACACCATTTATGGGCATGCAAATAGAGAACAACGGGGTTATGCTGCTAAAATTCGTTCTGACTCGTTGCTCGTAATAAATTGTTGCTCTATACGGAATAAATTTATGAATGATGTGTTTTACTATTTTAGCATCAAATATAGTGGGTGAGGACCGTCGATGGATGTATGAAGGTTGGCGTATGAATGATCCCTCGGTGGATTGGATAAGAAAGACAGAGGATTTTATTGATCGTGCTTTTGCTATATCAAGAACCGGCACGGATGTGCGTTGTCCATGTAGTATGTGTCGGATTTGTAGATGTCAAGACAAGAGAACTCTATCGGGACACCTTTGCAAATATGGCTACATGCCTGACTATGAAGTCTGGGTGTATCACGGCGAGGACTTTCCCCGTGAAAATTCGCCGGAAGCCAACAACACTGACGACGTGGAGTGCGATAGAATGGACGAGATGCTTGAAGATTTAAGGGAGGATCCTGATTTTGTGTTTCCACCAAATCATGAGGAGCCGCCTCCTCCAGAGGTTAAAAAGTTCTTCGACCTCCTTAAGGCTGCAGAAGAGCCTTTGCACGAACACACAACAGTTTCAGTCCTCGCTTTCGTGACTCGACTTATGGCTATCAAGTCCAAGTTCGTGTTCTCGAACAATTGTTATAACGAGCTCTTGAACTTAATCAGCGAAGTGTTTCCACCAAATCACAAGATGCCGAAAGACGTGTATCAGTGCAGGAAACTGCTCTCTGGTCTAGGTATGGACTATCAGAAAATTGATGTATGTCCAGATAATTGTATGCTGTTCTGGAAGGATCATGAGAATGATAGTAAGTGTCTAAAGTGTGGCAAGTCGAGATATGTAGAGGTTAAAAATGATGATGGTGAAATGGTCACATCAACGGTAGCCCAAAAGCAACTTCGTTACATGCCTCTTGCACCTCGTGTTAAGCGTTTGTTTCTTTCGAGGAACACAGCTAGGCACATGAGATGGCATAAAGAACGTGAACGGGAGGACACTCATGTGATGACGCACCCGTCTGACAGTGATGCGTTGAAGGCTCTAGATGACTTTGATCCAGAATTTGCTAGTGAAGCGAGAAACATTCGAATTGGGTTGGCGACAGATGGATTCACACCTTTCAATACAAACGCGTCATCATATTCTTGTTGGCCTGTATTTGTTATTCCATACAACCTTCCACCTCATCTGTGCATGAAATATGATTACATGTTTCTTTCCCTAATTATTCCTGGTCCAGACCATCCTGGTAAAGGGTTGAATGTGATGATGCAACCCTTGATTGATGATCTCAAAAAGTTATGGAAAGGAGTTGAAGCATACGATTGCTACAAAAATGAGAGATTCACACTTCGAGTTGCGTATTTGTGGTCCATTCATGATTTCATGGCATACAGTTTATTTGCTGGATGGAGTTGCCATGGAACTCTGACATGCCCAATATGTGGCAAGGATACAGATTGTTTCCGCCTAGAGTTTGGAGGGAAGATCTGTTACTTTGACTGCCACAGATGCTTCTTGCCCCAAAAACACCCGTATAGGTTCGAGGTTAACACCTTTAAGAAGGGCACTATCGTGACAAAGGGACCGCCCAGACGTCTGAGCGGAATAGAGATTGAGGCTATGCTTAATAATTTGAAAGAGAATGAAAGTGGTGATGGATACATAGGTTTTGGAACCGAGCATAACTGGACACATAAATGTGGTTTATGGGAACTCCCTTATGTTAAGGCATTGATTCTGATGCATAACATTGACGTCATGCATCAGGAACGTAATGTTGGTGAAAGCATTCTAAGTACTTGCATGAATCTAGGCGACAAAACAAAAGACAATATAAAGGCCAGGAAGGACTTAGCAAAACTTTGTAACCGACCAACCCAGGAACTCGACGAAAATGGAAAAAAGCCACGTGCTCAATTTTGTCTAAAACCTAAACAGAAAAATGAAGTAATGGAATGGTTGAAAAAATTGAAATTCCCAGATGGTTATGCGGCTGGGTTTAGGAGAGCTGTGAACTTGAAGACAAAGAAAATAACTGGATTGAAAAGCCATGATTATCATATAATGATGGAAAGGCTCCTCCCTATAATGTTCCGTGGGTACTTGAAAGTCAGTATCTGGAAGGCGTTAGCTGAGTTAAGCTACTTTTATAGGCAACTTTGTGCTAAAGAAATAAAGAAAGAGGTGATGGAGAAGTTGGAGACAGAAATTCCTGTCCTTATATGCAAGTTGGAAAAAATATTCCCCCCAGGATTCTTCAATCCAATGCAACATCTACTTGTCCACCTTCCATATGAAGCTAAGGTTGGTGGACCTGTGCAATACAGGTGGATGTACCATATTGAAAGGGCTTTAAAGAAGCTTAGTTCAATGGTTGGTAACAAAGGAAGAGTTGAAGGGTGTATAGCTGAAGAATTCAAATATAAAGAGGTAGCAGCCTTCACGAGTGTATACTTTGCAGACGAGCACAATATCAATGCCCCTACATTGAGGTATCATGATGCCAAAGTACGGACTCGCAGCAATCTCCAAATTTTTGAGATTGAGGGCAAGACTGTTGGAGCATCCACGGAATATCATCCTGAGTGCGAAGAAAAGTTGGACGCTTTGCTCTATATGTATGAAAATATGGATGAGATGACCCCATATTTCAAGTAAGATGAAATTTAATTTGTCATTTGTGTATCTATATAGTAATCGTGTTCCGCACCTCATTTGTTTACTTGTTGTAACAGAGAATTCCAATCGCAACTTAATGAGAAATTGTCCTCGAGGCAGTATGAAAACGCACTTCGAGGAAGACATGGGAAGCCCAATTTCATTAATTGGTTGCGAGCTTATGTAAATAACCTAACACTCTTGTTCTACTTTATATATTTTTTTAGAAATCTAATTTCACCATCTGATTGGCAGTGTGACAAAATTCCAAATTTAGACGAGGACTTGCTTCAGATGTCTTACGCAATCGTAAAAGTCAGAAGCTACGGTCGTTACGACATTAAGGGGTTTCGTTTTCGTTCGACCAAATTTGAATGTACTCGTCCATTTGCGGCGACAAAAAATACTGGAGTTGTATGCAGGGCAGTCGATGATCGTGGAAGAGAGATGAATTATTATGGAGTTATTAATGACATACTCGAGTACGACTTCGCTGGGAGCAAAAATCTTAAGGTGGTGTTTTTCAAATGTGATTGGTTTGATCCCAATCAAGGGACTGTAGAAAACCAATTTGGCATGGTAGAAGTCAAACATGAGCTCAAAACAAGTGCATGTAGCAAATTTGTTCTTGCTCACCAAGTTGACCAGGTGTACTACATACCATATCCATCTATAAAGCTGGAAGCCACATGGGTAGTGTACAAAGTTAATCCTCGTGAACAGTTACACAACAAGGGTGAATGGTTTGAGGCGGAAGTTGAAGAAATTTACCAAGAAGATGAACTTCCGGCCAATTTTAATATAGATACTGAGGTTTTGCCAGAATCATTAGTGGGAGATCCTGAAGATGTAGTAAGTCCCAAAAAACGGAAACGGAAGTCAAAGAAGATAACATCTAATCGAAGAAAACAATTTGATCCTGATTTTGAATACGACTAAAAAGTAATTATTTATTTATTGTTCATTTCAATATATTATGCTCATTTACTTTATGTTCATTTACTAATTTGATTTTGTTTTAATAACAGGATGTCTAAAAAGGTCAAGCAGCTCGCTAAGGGACTAGCGAGGAGAGCCTCCATTTTTGGGAGAAAGGAGGACTTAGTGTTCCAGGGCACTAGTTCAAGCTCGAGCAGGCATAGAGCTTTGTTGGAGCATGTTCCAGAGTTGCAGGGCCAGCCAGTCGGCGTACTAAGGGATGAGGTAACCAATATATTTGTTTTGTAATGTAATATTTGTATGATTTCGAATAACTAAATTATTAATTTTGTTCTGTAGAATGAGTCTGAAGATGAGGTAGAGACAGAGGAGGGGATACAAGTGGAAGATGTTGAGGATGTCCAGGGTAGGGAGGCGGAGAGAGGGTGGGATGAATGGCCCAAGGATGCAAGTGGGTGGGCAGGAGATGGAGGGTCGGGAGTTGGGGGAGCTAGTGGAGGAGGTTCTGGAAGCGGCGGAGTTGTAGGGTCTTCACGGGTCCGGAAGCCACGAAAGACTAGTTGGGTCCCCCCTCCTAAAGAACCAGTTAACAAGGTTGAGATAATACCGTATGGAGATGGGTAAGAGCATCTTTGCTTTGTTCTTATGTCTTACACATTGAGGATAAACAATTATTTTTTGATTTTGACAATTGTGCTTGTGTTGTTAGGGGTTGGGTGGATAGTAGTTTCACCGGCAAAGATCGTGTAAGGCAAGTAAATAAAGTGTTGGGCAATATCTGTCGTATGAGATGGCCTGGATTGGTGATTGAGAATGGTAATGAGGTCCCTGTCACAAGATGGGATCAATACGGCCTTGCTGTTAACGCGCAACATGGGAATGCGCAAGGTGCAGTTTGGCACGACTTCTGGGTATGTTTATCTATCTTCTTGCCAAGTTATCAGCTCAATGATTGATTCATATTATGGATTCTTGACTATGTTTTTTTTCAGAAACATTATAAGTTGCCTGATGGAGATACTCATACCGAGCATGCACACTCCGTGTTCCATAGGAACGCGGCAGATGTTGTTGCGGATATGATGTACTATGTTCGAATCCAGGTGATTAATCAAGCTATGTTGAGTAGTGAAGGACGACGTGCAGCCACTAAGAGCGAGGCGACACAGTATGGACTTTCTATGACTGAGCAAGATTTTCTTCAGGTAATTGATGTTTGTGCTCGTGTTAGAAATTTTTTTGTTGCTTGTATATGATACAATTACTTGTAAATGAATTGTGTTTCCGTAGCATTCGATTCCATGGATAGCCGCCAATGATGCTGCTTGGCGTGCCTTATGCCGTTATTGGGCTTCTGATGATTTCAAGGCAAAGTCTATGCGACAAAGTTCCAATCGTGGAACCGAGTCGTATCACAAGTATGGAGGTGATGATCACTTTCGTTTGGCAAAACGAATGGTAAGTGCAATTTATTTCATTTTTGTTGATTGTAGTTGACTTGCTGTAATTTCTGATTATAATGTTTGTCAAATGTACATACAGGAAGCTAGCAGTGGTGTAGTGCCCAGTGATATTCAAGTATACCTGAGGGGGCACAGAGGACCAGATCCTGCAAACCCAGATGTGTTGTGTAGCCAAAAGGCAACAGATTGTCTGGTGAGTGTTTTGAAATGCTTGATACATTTTGTTCATATGAAATTTTGTATGTAAGATGGCATTGTTCTTTTGTATGCAGGCTGCATATGGTGAGGCGATGTCTAGTCAGCATGGATCGGACTATGACTGGAGGACCGCACCTATTGATCCTCAGGTTGTGTATGCGAGTGGTGGAAAACCCCATGGAAGGTATGGACTCTACATACCTTATCTTGTTTCATCGGTTTAAGTACAATACATTTATTTTGAATCTGTTGTGATGTTACTTGTTTGAAGGTACTCGATGTTCGATAACGTCATCGACTCGAGCCAGGTGACGGTTCAGAGGGGAGGTTCGTCGAGGTCTGCTGCTCGTAGCTCCCGTCGCTCTACTCAGGATACTGCAGAAGTTGAGCGACTACGAGAAGAGCTTAGGCAACATCAGGAGCGGCAAAGGGTTCAGGAGGAATACTTGAGGCAACATGCTGCGCAACAAGAATACTATGCTACTCAGTTTCAACAACAGCAAACACTGATACAAGTAAGTTCAAAAAGATCTTTCATTTTAAGTTATGTATTGATTTAAAACACTGGCATTAATGTGTTCGTCGATTTGATAGCAACTAGCACAAGCCCAAGGGATACAGGTTCCGATGGCCCCCCCACCTCCACCTCCCATACATTTTCCTTGGCCATCACCTCCACCTCCACCTACCGAACATCAGGTTTGCAAATTTTTCATTATTTACTTGTTATATTATGGTGTAACTTCATGAATGTCATTTGTTCAGGTATATGAGACCCCTCCAGCTACCTTGTCGGTGCAGCAACAACATGATGGCTTAGACTTTGTCGATGCGTTGTTCGCCAGTGGAGGTAGCGAGCATCACTTTTCGCTGATTCCTGATGCTGATCGACAGTAGTGGACTTCCATTCTGTGTTTTGTGAGACTTGAAACTTATGTCTTGTGAGACTATTATGTGGATGTAACTTGTGTCTTGTGAGACTTGAAACTTTGTGGACTGTTCTGGCCAGACTTTTATGACTTTATATGTGACATGTGGTATATTGTGGCTTTTAAATATATTGTGGTATATTGTGGCTGTCATTTTTGTACATTGTGATATATGTGGCTGTTATTTTGATATATGTGGCTGTTATTTTGATATATGTGGCTGTTAATGTGGTGAATAATGAAAATTAAATTGCATTGTTTGTGCTGGTCATTTTAACTTCCGAGAGGACAACCAAAACGGTCGGAAGTTAGCCTTCACACGGCGTCAGCGCAAAACAAACGGCGTCAAACTTTAACTTCCGAGAAAACTGCCTTGGCTCTCGGAAGTTAGCGTAACTTCCGAGAGGGATCTTTGGCTCTCGGAAGTTAGCGTAACTTCCGAGTGTCTCTCGGAAGTTAGCGTAACTTCCGACAAAAATGTTACGAGAGCCAAACTTCCGACGGATTTATCTATCTTCCGACGGTTTATATAACTTCCGAGAGTTTAGCTCTAACTTCCTACGGTTTAGGCCCTAGGAAGTTAAGTATTTTGGTGTAGTGAAAGCGGAAATAGATGAGAAAAGATTAAGATAAGTTTAGAAAAGAATCAAAGTAGCAGAGGTAAGTAGACAATGGTTGTCCAGTTCTATCTAGGTTTCGTCCTACAGTCAACATTCCTCTGATACCACTTCTGTCACACCCGGGTTTCGGGGCACCAAGGCCCGGGCGCGAACATAATCACCAGGTGTGCTAGGACCAAGTCTCACACATATGATGAATCATGGCACAGGATCGAATGTCACATCTTTACTATATAACAGGAGTTCTATACAAAATAAATAATTACATTATAAGGAGACAACAGTCCAGCAACCCAAAGTTGACTGGGAGACGACGACCTAGACCTCTCACGAACACATCGTCGCATCCTCCATGCGCCTCATCCTGCGGTACCTGTTCTTGACCTGTGGGGGGGTGTGAGACAGCAAGAGTGAGCTCACATACGTTCATCGCTCAACAAGTTGTGGGGAATAATGTGCATGAACTTGCCAAAGGTGGGAGCTCACGTGAAGTGTAAGGCTTACCAAAGAGGATGGTTAGAGCTGAGCATTGCTTTTAAAGTTGGTCAAAATTTTATTAGCAATTACTAAGTATAAGTAAATACCAACCTAATTAAATAGTAGAACAAAAGTAACAACCTCACCTGCGATGCAATGCATATGACAAATTGAGTTTAAGTTTCATAATTTAATCATGTGAGGGTCCGAGCTGCTCATGACCGTGAGCACGGCTAGTATACCAGTTTTACACTCTGCAGAGGTTGCGCATCTTTACCCACAAGTCATGTTACCCATCTGCCAAGGGATCACGACTTCCCATACACCTCTACCGAGGAGGCGAGGCAGGGTAACACTACGAGGCCTTTACAAGGTTCCACTAGCTTCAGAAAACCCGCTACAGTTTATAGGAAGCTCCAATGCAGGGTTCTTGCCTGACCGCCATCGCAGCAAAATCAACCAAGGACCTCCCTACACTGATCACTCCCCTACTGCCCCTTGCCCCTTTCGGGTAAGGTAGTCCTCCACTAGCTTTCCTAATTAATCAGCCAAGGGCGTCCATAAACCCTTGTGGTAGCACTGTTTTCCCGGGTGGTTCTCCATGTTCCAATTAACATAATGATCTTATCATGAACAGTAAATAACAACTGATAATAAAAGTATAATCATGAATAAAATGTATCTCCATACCCATAACCACATAAAGCAATAGCAGGTACTACCCAAAAAGTGTGGTGGTAATCAAGGTATAAAGATAATCAAACTGGGGTAACCTATTGGGTCCCATCAAAATTAACCTATGCAGATCATTATGATTAATCAGAACATGACTGGGTAAAAAGAAGTGATCAAGGGCACAACTTGCCTAGGACTTGAGATTCCAGGTACCAACTTGCTCTTCGGGTGGCTCGTGACCTCGCACTAGTCGTAGTAATACAAACAAACATGGCATAGGCAAAACTAACATTACACCAAACATGAGAATAAACTACATAATAATAATCTACGCGTCGCTATGAGATCGTGAGTTCGAGAACCGCTAAATTCGGAGTTACGGTTATTGAGTTATGAATTCCTGGAGTTATTGTGTACATGGTATAGATTATTTCAGATAAATTATTTTAAGTCATATTTCATTGCTAAATAGAGGTACTAAATGGTAGACAATAATAAAACAAAATTAATGCAACTGGAATGACTCAATTTGGAGTTAAAATGAATTTAATATGAATTATACAAGTCTCGTGATTTATTTTTGAATTAAAAATCTATTTCTAATATTAATTTCCTATTTTTCCCTATTTTCTAGACTGGGCACCAAAAATAGAGAAGCACGGGGGTCACGGTGTAAAATTCCTAAGACTCAGTGAACAGCCGCATAGGACGGCAGGTTGAATAGCTAAAAGCATAGGGTCTCTACTGCAAAATGCGCAGGCCGAAAGGGTATCGGGGAATCCTATCCGCCCGATCATCCATCTATGGCCCCGATTAGATCATCGAGCCCCAGGCTGGTCCGCGACATGGCCCGCTAGATCGGGAATCAACGGCCAGATTTTTAAATACACCCGATCCGTTCACTTAGCGATCGACGGCTAGGATCGAACCCCGTCGAGTGTGTACACCAGTTTTAATCTCGGCCGATCACATCCGAACCAACGGCCAGGAGATCACCACCAACCTCCCAGCAGTCAAGCTCGGACGCGCACACCCCTCCCGCGGCGGCGCGCGTACGGGCGCGGTGGCGCCATGCCCGGATTCCCCCCAGACAGCGACGGCGGCGGTACCTCCCCACGGCGGAGCGCCATAACCGCGATTCGGCCCGATCCACGCAGTAATCAAGCTTCAAGTAGGAACTACTACACGATATAGAGATAAGGGAGAGACTAGCTGCGGGGTCCTCACCGAGATTCGCCAGCACAGGAGGACCGCCAACGACACAAGGTGGTCCATAGCGGTGCCCAGTAACTCCGGCGAGGAAATCTACTTCAACCAGCCATCCTCCTGACTTGGCACGGCCCTGAGCACCGCGAGCGCCGGCGAGACCAAAAGAGTCATCAAGGAGCATGGCCGAGGGCACGGGATGGCTAGGCGAGATCTGGTGGTCACGAGCTGGTTTTATGCACCGGGACGCGGAGTCCGAACTCAGTCCTAACAACCACCACGACTGAGCCAAACGCAGCGGCACCCGATCCGTTTTCTCTATCTCTCTCATCCGTCGAGGCTCTCTGCTCCACGAGGTATCCGCTATGGCTCCATGGTAGTTCGGCAAAGGGGCAGCACCGCCAAGCTTTATAGGAGGGCAGGAGAGTCCAGATCCGAAAGAAAGGGGGCGGCCGAGGGGGTTTCTCCGGTGACTACGGCTGGGTTTGTTGGAACGGCCAGCGACATCCACGCGGATCCCGGGGTTCAGTTCATGCGAACGCGAGGGGGAAGGGACGATTCCGACTGCTGGCCCCCACGCAGCAGTGGCCGAACCAGTGCACGGAAATGGAGCCAGGCCGTGGAGGCTAAGGAAGCAAGTGGCCGTGGATTTGAGAGAGCCGGCCCAAGTCGAGTTCTGGTGTTTTTTTTTCTTTTTTTTTCATTTTCATTTTCTATTTAACTTCAAATTTGTTTCTAGTTCCAAGTTCAATTATTCAAACTCACATTTATACTCCTATTTTATTTATTTATTTTTCAGATTTTCCAAATGTCTCATTTGAAATCCAAATGTGAATATCAACCATATAATTTTCAAGATTACTATTTTATTCTCCTTCTCATATTTGATCCTAACAATATTGATTTTATTACAAGTTTCTTTTCTCATTCCCTAATTCCCAAAGCATTATAATAACTATATTTGTTTATTTATTTTATAATTATATTATTTATTTATTTTTACTAATTTTGGGTCTTACAGTGTTTGAAACTGATATATCAGCCATGCTCGCGGTTATGAGCGGCCAAGGGAGCTCCAGTGATTAGTGGTACTTGATGAGAGATGTTCGGATTTGTAGGTGGCAATGAGATTGATGGTTCTTGGTTTTGACTCTGGTAATGGTAAGTGGTACTCTTTCCGTTTGGAAAGGAGTACGTTTGGGTTAATAACGTGGGTTAAATCTAAAACTTGGCTTTCTCTACTAGACATAATAATCTGACCAACTAAAAGCAACTGCTTGACTTACCCCCACATAAAGCCAGTCCACTACAGCCAAACAGGATACTTGCTGAGTATGTTGATGTGTACTCACCCTTGCTCTACACACCAAACCCCCCCTCATCCCCAGGTTGTCAGCATTGCAACCCCTGCTCAGGAGAAGATGAAGCTGTGGAAGGAGACCATCAGGAGTTCCAAGATTATGATGAGTTCTAGGCGTGGGTTAGCGGCAACCCCCAATCGGCTGCCTGTGAAGGCCGCGTTTATCTACGTTTCTTTTCCGCACTTTGATTTATTGTAAAGACTATATGGATGTCTTAGACATATGATGTAATCAACTATTATTTCCCTTTTAATACTATTTGAGCACTGTGTGATGATGTCCATGTTATGTAACTGCTGTGTACGTGAATTGCTGATCTTGGCACGTACATGGTTCGCATTCGGTTTGCCTTCTAAAACCGGGTGTGACATAGGTGGTATCAAAGCCGTGTTGACTGTAGGACCGCTAACCTAGAGTAGAATGGTCGTTCTAAGGATTATAGACCTCTGTCCCTGCCTTGACTTTGGTATCCCTTCAAAAGTTGGTCATATCGACCAAACCTATGTTTTACTATATATTATACCTTGCTGAAAATTGTGTTCTATTCTAATCCTTCATTTATTTATGGTTCATTACTTGCTGGTCATACTAGTTCTGTTCTCACTCTTTTGCTTGTGGTGTCTTTTGTAGATGGCTTAGACACACTGCACGGAAGTCTGTCATCCCCTTCTTACCCTCTCGTCTCGCGGAGCGTCCGCTTCGCCGTCCCGTGGCCGGTCAGTCCAGTCACTTGGAGAGGCTGCACCACCGCCTGCATGAGGAGCAGGAGCGTCGACGACAGGAGCAGGAGCAGCAGGGCTCTTCTTTCTCGCTCCAGCAGGAGATAGAGTCTGTGAGGAGCTGCTCCCCTGTGCTTCCCCTGGAGGCGCCCCCTGCACCACCACTGGATGCCCCAGCCTCTGGAGTAGCTGCTGGAGGAGACCCAGACGATGGAGGTGGCGACGACAGCTCGAGCCACGACACCGACTTTTCTGCTGACTAGGAGTCGGAAGGATGGGTTGCTCGACCCATCACTCGCGACGCTGCTCGCGGGTGTCACTTCCATGATGCACTCGACACCCTGCGACGTCGGGCACTTGACCAGCGTACTTGGTCTATCGAGTATCATTGTGTGGTCTTCCAGCATAGTCGTGGGGTCAACTCGGACCGCTAGGAGGCGACCAGCTTAGTGCGCCGTCCGGAGAATAGTCTCTGGGGTGCGGAGGCCTGCTCGGAGCACTATTCCATCTCTGAGCGGGACTCAGCTGAGGATGCCATGCAAGATGCCGCACGGCATGCGCTTTCGCACTACTGCTCAGTGCTCGGTGGGGTAGCTGACGGTCTCAACCTGAATTATTACCCCCGCCGTCCATCTAGCAGCACAGGAGGCGTGATTGTATCACCTGTTGGTGAGGACAATCCTAGGTTGAGCAGCACAGTCAACCTAGCCGCCGTGCTAAACACGGAGCTGGACCATGCACTAGACGAGCTGAGTAGGGCTCGTGCTGAGATCGCCCGGCTACGGGCTGAGCGCGTGGAACGTCGTCACCTGGACGATGGTTCCCCCGCTCCCGTCGGGACTCAGCACCCGTACCGCTCACCTCGGCGTGGACACCAGTCTTATGGAAATCCCGACTGCAAGACCAGGATAAATGTAGAACCATAGGTCGTTAGAGTCGGATTTTGTGATTAATACGAAATATATACGTAGAGGCTACAGTCTTAGTGTTAGTCTCGCTCTTAGTTAGTCTTAGTTAGACAGGGTAGTTTGTTATATCCTGTGCATTTATGTTTTGGCATGATGAACTATGTTTGATTTGAATCTTTGTAATGACTGTCACCAGAGTGTGGGTATCCCCTGCATTTTGGTTTACCTGTTATATGTTAAAGGAGTTAGCTATTTAGTTGGGAAGCCTTTCATTCCACTTTCCTCTTTATCTGAGAAGTTGTGTAGTCTATGTTGGAGATCAGTGAAGATGCTCATCTGTTCAGTGTTGTGGAGAATTCTATACTCTTTTCTCATGTTGCAAGCTTTGCAAGATCAATTCTGATGTGTGATTGCATTCTGCAGATGTCAGAAAACAGACGCAGAGGAGGAAGGCGTGCTCAGCAGGAGCGGCCAGCTCAACAGGATGAGGCGCCCCAGCAACAGCAACTGCCGCCCCTGCCCCCGATGTCCATCGAGCAGATGTTCCTGATGCAGACTCAGGCAGTCCAAGCCATCGGTCAGACTCTAGCCACCATTCAGCAGCAGCATCAGCAGCAGCCACCACCTCAGCCTCAGATGCCTCAGATGCCCAGAGACAAGCGTGCTGAATTCATGAGAGGTCATCCCCCAATGTTCGCTCACTCTTTTGACCCCATGGATGCTGAAGACTGGCTGCGCACTGTGGAGCGGGAGTTGCATACCGCTCAGTGCGATGACAGGGAGAAAGTCCTGTATGGTCCTCGTCTGTTGAGAGGAGCAGCTCAATCTTGGTGGGAGTCTTATCTCGCCACCCATGCCAACCCCGACACCATCACCTGGGAAGAGTTCAGAGGTAGCTTTCGTCAGTATCATGTTCTTGCAGGTCTGATGACAGTGAAGAAGGAGGAATTCCTGGCTCTCAAGCAAGGGTCATCGTCTGTCAGTGAGTACCGGGACAGGTTTATGCAATTGTCTCGCTATTCTCCTGAAGATGTCAACACCGACGCCAAAAGACAGTATCGTTTCCTGAGAGGCTTGGTTGACCCTCTGCAGTATCAACTGATGAATCATACCTTCCCAACATTCTAGCACCTGATTGACAGAGCAATCATGACAGAGAGGAAGCGCAAAGAGATGGAGGATCGCAAGCGCAAGATCAGTGGACCTCAGCCTGGAAGTAGCAATCGTCCTCGTTTCTCAAGCAATCAACCTCAACAGTTCAGGCAGAACCAGCGTCCACCTCAGCAGCAGTAGTTTCGAAGGCAGTTTCCTCAGCATCAGCATCAGAATCGCCAGAACAATCAGTCAGGAGGAGGTCAGTTCCAGAGGTAGAATCAGCAGGCACCTCGTCTTCGTGCCCCAGCAAACCAGCAGAACAGTCAGGCAGCACCAGCTCAAGTTGGAAACAGAGCATGTTTCCACTTTGGAGAGCAAGGCCATTAGGTGATGCAATGTCCGAAGAAGGCAGCCCAGCAGCAGTCAGGTCCCAATGCCCCAGCAAAGCAGAATGTATCTCAGCCTGGAGCAGGCAACCGCTCTCAACCGCGCTATAATCATGGGAGACTGAACCACGTGGAGGCTGAAGCAGTTCAGGAGACCCCCGGCATAATAGTAGGTATGTTCCCAGTCGACTCCCATATTGCAGAAGTGTTATTTGATACTGGAGAAATGCATTCTTTCATTACTGCATCATGGGTAGAAGCACATAATCTTCCAATAACTACCATGTCAACCCCCATTCAAATTGACTCAGCCGGTGGTAGAATTCGAGCCGATAGCATTTGTTTGAATATAAGTGTGGAAATAAGGGGGATAGCGTTTCCCGCTAACCTTATAGTAATGGGTACTCAGGGAATAGATGTCATCCTAGGGATGAATTGGCTAGATAAGTATCAGGCAGTTATCAGTTGTGATAAGAGGACAATCAAGTTGGTGTCCCCACTAGGAGAGGAAGTGGTGACCGAGTTAGTCCCGCCTGAGCCGAAGAAAGGAAGTTGTTATCAGATGGCTATCGATAGCAGTGAAGTAGAACCAATTGAGAGTATCAAGGTTGTGTCCGAGTTCCCAGATGTGTTTCCAAAGGACCTACCAGGTATGCCACCAGAGCGGAAGGTTGAGTTTGCTATAGAACTTCTTCCTGGAACCGCCCCCATCTTTAAGAGAGCTTACAGAGTATCCGGACCTGAGTTGGTTGAACTTAAGAAGCAGATCGATGAGTTGTCAGAGAAAGGTTACATTCGGCGAAGCACCTCGCCTTGGGTCGCCCCTGTCCTATTCGTGGAGAAGAAAGATGGCACCAGAAGGATGTGTATCGATTATCGAGCTCTGAATGAGGTCACCATCAAGAACAAGTACCCTTTGCCCAGAATAGAAGATCTGTTCGACCAGTTGAGAGGAGCCAGTGTGTTCTCCAAGATAGATCTGAGGTCAGGTTATCATCAGTTCAGGATCCGACCTTTAGACATTCCGAAGACGGCATTCATTACCAAGTATGGGTTGTATGAGTTCACTGTGATGTCTTTCGGTCTAACCAATGCACCAAACTTCTTCATGAATCTGATGAACAGTGTATTCATGGATTATCTTGATAAGTTTGTGGTGGTATTTATTGATGACATTCTGATATACTCTCAAAGCGAAGAAGTGCATGCAGATCATTTGAGGATGGTATTGCAGAGATTGCGAGAGCACCAGTTGTATGCAAAGTTGAGCAAGTGTGAGTTCTGGATCAGTGAAGTTCTGTTCTTGGGTCACATAATCAACAAAGAAGGATTGGCAGTGGATCCGAAGAAAGTGGCAGACATTCTAAACTGGAAAGCGCCAACAGATGCCCGAGGAATTAAGAGCTTTATTGGAATGGCCGGATATTATCGGCGATTCATTGAAGGGTTTTCGAAGATTGCGAAACCAATGACAGCTTTGCTAGGCAACAAGGTTGAGTTCGAGTGGACCCAGAAATGTCAAGAGGCCTTCGAAGCGCTGAAAGAGAAGTTGACTACAACGCCTGTCTTAGTCTTGCCTGATGTGCACAAGCCCTTCTCGGTGTATTGCGATACTTGTTACACAGGTTTGGGATGCGTGTTGATGCAAGAGGGAAGAGTTGTGGCTTACTCGTCTCGACAGCTGAAGGTTCATGAGAAGAATTACCCAATCCATGACCTAGAGTTGGTAGCAGTGGTTCACGCATTGAAGACATGGAGGCACTATCTGTATGGACAGAAATGTGATGTTTACACAGACCACAAGAGTCTGAAGTACATATTCACTCAGTCAGAGCTGAATATGAGGCAACGAAGATGGTTAGAGCTGATCAAAGATTACGAATTGGAGATCCATTACCACCCAGGCAAAGTGAACGTAGTGGCAGATGCTTTGAGCAGAAAGAGTCAAGTCAATCTGATGGTCGTTCATCCGATGCTTTATGAGTTGGCCAAGGAGTTTGACAGGTTGAGTCTCAGATTTCTGAACAACACGCGAGGAGTCACAATTGAGTTGGAACCTACCCTGGAGCGGGAAATCAAAGAAGCACAGAAGAATGATGAGAAGATCAGTGAGATCCGGCGACTGATTCTGGATGGCAGAGGCAAAGATTTTAGGGAAGATGCAGAAGGCGCGATATGGTTCAAGGACCGCTTGTGTGTTCCCAATGTCCAATCTATTCGGGAGTTGATTCTCAAGGAAGCTCATGAGACAGCCTATTCGATTCACCCCGGAAGTGAGAAGATGTATCAGGATCTGAAGAAGAAATTCTGGTGGTACGGAATGAAGAGGAAAATCGCAGAGCATGTGGCTATGTGTGATAGTTGTCGACGGATCAAAGTAGAGCACCAGAGACCCGCTGGATTGTTGCAACCGTTGCAAATTCCTCAGTGGAAATGGGATGAAATCGGTATGGATTTCATAGTCGGATTGCCTCGCACTCGAGCCAGCTACGATTCCATTTGGGTAGTAGTGGACCACTTAACCAAGTCAGCCCACTTCATACCAGTCAAGACCAACTACAGTAGTGCAGTATTGGCAGAATTGTACATGTCTCGGATCGTTTGTCTTCACGGTGTGCCAAAGAAGATAGTGTCAGATAGAGGAACGCAGTTCACCTCTCATTTCTAGCAGCAGTTGCATGAAGCCTTGGGCACACATCTGAATTTCAGTTCTGCCTATCATCCACAGACAGATGGTCAGACCGAAAGGACCAATCAAATCCTCGAAGACATGTTGAGAGCCTGTGCCTTGCAAGATCGGTCCGGATGGGACAAGCGATTGCCCTATGCAGAGTTCTCTTATAACAACAGCTACCAGGCCAGCTTGAAGATGTCACCATTTCAGGCGCTCTATGGAAGGAGTTGTAGAACTCCATTGCAATGGGATCAGCCTGGAGAAAAGCAAGTGTTCGGGCCAGACATTTTGCTTGAAGCTGAAGAGAACATCAAGATGGTTCGAGAGAGTCTGAAGATAGCGCAATCAAGGCAGCGAAGCTATGCAGACACAAGAAGAAGAGAGCTGAGTTTTGAGGTTGGAGACTTCGTCTATCTGAAAGTGTCACCGATCAGAGGAGTCAGAAGGTTCGGAGTGAAAGGCAAGCTAGCACCCCGCTACATTGGTCCGTATCAGATTCTCGCAAGGCATGGAGAAGTGGCCTACCAGCTCAGCCTGCCAGAAAATTTGTCTGCTATGCATGATGTCTTTCATGTGTCTCAGTTGAAGAAGTGTTTGCGTGTGCTAGAAGAGCAGTTGCTAGTTGAAGGTTTGGAGGTCCAGGAGGACTTAACCTACACAGAGAAACCAGCGCAAATCCTTGAGACTGCAGACAGAGTCACCCGAAGGAAGACCATCAGAATGTGTAAAGTCAGATGGAATCACCACTCTGAGAAAGAAGCAACCTGGGAGCGCGAAGATGATCTGATGGTCAAATACCCTGAGCTTTTTGCTAGCCAACCTTGAATCTCGAGGGCGAGATTCTTTTAAGGGGGATAGGTTTGTAACGCCCTGAATTTGGGGGTAGAATTTTTCCTTCTTTTCTCTCACCAAATTCGGGCGTTACTCTCTTTTCTCTTCCTGTTTCGCTCTTTCTTCCCAATTTCAAACCAGTATAGTGACAGGTGTCTGTGTCATGTATAAACCGAAACCTAAGTGTCATGGGTGTTGCATCATGCCGAAGCGCATTTCTTTGTTTGATGTCGCGTGTTCGTCTCGTTCCGTCTCGGATTTCGATTCGCGATTGGAGCCCGTTTGAGGGCCGTGCGTGTCGTGGGTTTCGATCCACGAAGTGGCCCGGCCTAGCCCAGCCCAACCCAGCCCAACCCGGTCTGCCCGGCCCGGCCCGCGCGCCCCTGGCGCCCCTGCCCACCTCCCCATGCGCCCCCCTCCTCCTCTCCCTCTCTCATTTGGATTTCCCGCGCAGCAACCTCTCTCTCTTCCACCTCTCCCTCTCTCCTCGTGGTGCCCTAGGGTTTGGAGTCGTGATCGCCGGAATTTGGATCCCCGGAGGTGAGTTTTTTCCCTCTCCTTTCCTTTTCTCTCTCTCCTCCCCCTCCTTTTCTTCTTCCCCCACGCGGCCTCCCTGCTCGCGCGCTCCCCGCGCCCTAGCGCCGCGCCGCCCCTCGGCCCGCGCGCCCCGCGCCGCCCTCGGTCCGCGCGCTCGTGCCCTCTCGCGGCCACGCCGCCCTCGGCTCGCGCTGCCCCGGCGTCCCCGCACCGTCCCGGTGAGCCCTTCCCCTCCCCGCGCCCTTCCCCGGCCTCGGCCCCGCCCAGCGGGCCGCGCCCTCACCCGCGCGCGCTCGACCCCGGCGAGCCGCCCTGTCCCGCGCGCCGGCGAGCCCGGCCACGCCCTCCCCGCACCCGCCCGGTGAGCCGCGCCCTCCCCCGCGCGCGCTCAGCCCCGGCAAGCCACCCCCGTCTCGCGCGCCGGCGAGCCCGGCCGCGCCCTCCCCGCGCCCGCCCCCGGCGGCCGCGCCCCAGCAGCCGCACCCGCCCCGGCCGAGCCCCTGCCCTGGCGTGCCCCGCGCCCTGGCTGCGCCCTCGGCCGCGCCCCTATCCGCGCCCGTGCCCCGGCGACTCTCGTCCTGCGTGCCTCACGGTTCGCGTGCCTTCGGCACTCTTAACGTGCTTTCGCGCGTGCGACCGTAGTGGCACTACGCTTAATCTTGTTTTATTCTATTTTAAATTGTTTAGTCGACGTGCTGCGTCGTGCGCTTCGTCGCGCGACGATTCTTTTAATTTATAAATATTAAAGTGTTGTGTCGCGCGACAATCTATTTTAGTTTCAGGTTGATTAAGGTGCGATGTCGCGCGTCCAGACGCGCGACGTTCCACTTTAAACCCAGCCCTGTTGACGTATGTCATCGTGCGCTTCGTCGCGCGATGCTTACCGTCTCTTTAAAATTAGTGCAAGTGTCTCGTTGTGCGCTCTGTCGCGCGGCGAGTCGTTTACCTCTTAATTTAATCTAAATGTCGTGTTGTACATGTCGACGTGCGACCGCTCCCTTTCATTCACCTTCAATTGTTTACAATAATTAAATGTGGAGCTCGACTTTACTTTATGTTGAACGTAGTGTCCAAATTAATTCCCTTCCATTGAGCGAGTAATTTAATTCATAATCATGTAACGTGATCGTTTCTCGACTGTCTTTTTTCTCTTTCTCTCTTAGCCTTAATTGCGAGCCCGTGTGGAACGTCTGTTTATTTACTGCATTCTATTGTATGGTGTATTGTTCTTTTGTATTAAATGTGTGGATGTATGTATGTTTGCGCTCGCATAGAGAACGATCTGGTTGAGGAGCCCGAAGAACTCACAGGAGAAGCCCCTGAGCAGCAGTCGGTTGGTGGAGGCAAGTGTCCCTTGACCTATCTTTGTCCTATACATTCTTTAATTCACCTCCCGCATTACACATTTATACCTAAGGATTTACTAGCTTTGGTTATCGATGTCCTTGTTTACCTATTTGGGTTGGATTATTATCGTTTAGCTTTATGCTAATGCTCAACTCTAATCAATGAACATGATGAGAATTATCAATGATACGCTGTTTTCCCCTCTTTTATTATGATGTTATACTTGTGTCCTTCACGGGGGCTCGAGCTATTTCTCGAGTGCCTCTCCGTAAGGACCTGTTCGTTGGATGACCGCCCAGGAAAACAGTGCAACTATGAGGGTGGAATGGGGTGCCCTTAGCTGAATAATTAGAGGATCCGGGGTGTAGTTCGCTTAGCCGTCGTGCCGTCAATGGGGCTCGGTGTATGCGGCTCGCTCTGCCAAGCTTGGGTTCGCCCCTTGGGGAGGAGTGCGGTGCATTTAGGAAACCTAACGGGCGGCTACAGCCCCGGGGAATCTTTGTAAAGGTTACGTAGTGATACCCTGCTGGGCCACCTAGGTAGTGGTCAATGGGGAGTAGCTCTCTCCTGGCAGAAAGGGAATCACGGCTTGTGGGTAAAGTGCACAACCTCTGCAGAGTGTTTGAAACTGATATATCAGTCGTGCTCATGGTTATGAGCGGCCAAGGGAGCTCTAGTGATTAGTGGTACTTGATCAGAGATGTTCAGATTTGCAGGTGGCAATGAGATTGATGGTTCTTGGTTTTGACTCTGGTAATGGTCAGTGGTACTCTTTCCATTTGGAAAGGAGTACGTTTGGGTTAATAACGTGGGTTAAATCTAAAACTTGGCTTTCTCTACTAGTCATAATAATCTGACCAACTAAAAGCAACTGCTTGACTTACCCCCACATAAAGCCAGTCCACTACAGCCAAACAGGATACTTGCTGAGTATGTTTATGTGTACTCACCCTTGCTCTACACACCAAACCCCCCCCATCCCCAGGTTGTTAGCATTGCAACCCCTGCTCAGGAGAAGATGAAGCTGTGGAAGGAGACCATCAGGAGTTCCAAGATTATGATGAGTTCTAGGCGTGGGTTAGCGGCAACACCCAGTCGGCTGCCTGTGAAGGCCACGTTTATCTACGTTTCTTTTCCGCACTTTGATTTATTGTAAAGACTATATGGATGTCTCAGACATATGATGTAATCGACTATTATTTCCCTTTTAATACTATTTGAGCACTGTGTAATGATGTCCATGTTATGTAACTGCTATGTACGTGAATTGCTGATCCTGGCACGTACATGGTTCGCATTCGGTTTGCCTTCTAAAACCGGGTGTGACAAGAATACATATCTCTAACAAGCTCATTATCTTTCATAGAAAAAGAATTGTACTCATTTAACACTAGGCAATGTTTTTTATCACGGACATTGGATGTGCCATCATGGAGCTCATGCAATTTTAGCGAAATCTCATTAGCAGTTTTCAATGTAAACAATTGATTAAAAATATCCATGCTAAGAGATTCATACAAGCAATTTTTGGCTCTAGCATTTAAATGAATATCTTTTTCCTCACTCATGGTGGGTTTCTAGGATTCTTGGAGAGTTTCATCCCGTCACGAGTGACTCTCCAAACACCTAGATCAACAACCTCTAGGTAACAAGCCATTCTAGCACTATAATATGGGAAGTTAGTGCCGTCAAAGTGTGGTGGCCTATGGGTATCCATCCCTTCCTCTGAAAAGCATCGACTCTTTTAGTGGTGAAGCTAAAGTGTTTCAAATGAGCCATGCCAGGCTCTGATACCAATTGAAGGAAACAGGTGATGCCTAAGATGGGGGGTGAATTAGGACTTCTAAAACATTCACTAAACTAGGCCACAATTAAATCCCTAGAGCAAAACCTATGCAAATTGTCATGGAACCTCCCAAGGTATTAGGCCCACCTACAAATGTCCTTGTCCTAAGGACCTCGGACAACCATGTAGATGCACATAATCACTTGACAAGTTCGGTCTTCTGTATCAACATCATACCGCCCAGGAGCGCTTCACTCATCATGCAGACATTACATCACATCGGAGGATAGAATAAGCGGAAGCGGATTACAATAACTTAATTTACATTCATATAATATATATAGAGAGAGTATTATTACAGTACCGGGTGTTATGAGTGCATAAAATATTATTACATACTAGGGAGGCAAAACACCCTCCCGCACAAAAGTTTAGTGTTTTCAAACTGGGAAGCAAACATCCTCCTGCACACACGATCTCTGATTTGGCTCCTCCTTTGGTACCACCTTCAAGCAGAAATAGCAAACTCCGCTGTTTCCTCACCTACAACAACATGGGTTTGAAAACCCTGAGTACGAAGTGTACTTTTGCAAGTCTTACTCGACAAAGGAAAAGACTCTCAAGGATATGCTGGCTTGTGGGATTCAAGGTAAAGCTTGTCAAGGTTCAAAGACTCTATTTGCAGAAATGCTTACTAACATTGGATCCTTAAAAACCCAGTTTTATTATCAAGTTAAGTCATTACCTGCATCTAGAGTTCTTTCTATCCTAGTTCAATCAATTGGCCTATGCTAGCCGTCTTTTATAACCCCTTCACTTTACTGGATTGCTACGTGTAGGGCAGTGACCAAGTCTTCATATCCGAGAAGTAACGGCGATCCGAATCGATTGATACCCAGCTGGGGATCTCCAACCACACGACATATGTAGCACTTAACCCATGCATATGTGAGCTCGCCACCGGTTTTCTCAAGACCAGACCGGGTTCACGCAAACCGAGAGCACAGATACACCACCGTCCAGCCTCTTGCCACAAAGAGTACACACTACTCTTGCCATCTCTCCACTCCCATTGCGTGTTGGCCTTTCTTGTATTGGTCCGACCGAGGAAAAGCTTACCCATGACGAGGCATGTGGCCAGTTAAAAGGTCCTCAATCAGCAAGCCTACATCGACACGGTCCTTAATTGACTCAGATAGAGACACTTCACCGAGACTTCCTTCTCGTGCAAGTCACTCGCCCGGTCTCGTCTTTATCATTTAAAACCCAAAGTTTGGTACTTGTCAGAGGTACATCTTTTCCGATGTTGAACCCATCATGGCCATGATGGATTCACCATCAAGTCTTTTCTTTGAAAACTTCCCATCCCATATGAAGCATCATCTTTGTTTAAAACAAAACATTTTGTTTTCTAAGGCGAGACTAAGCATCAGAAAACCCTTTAAGTAAAACAGGTATCAAGGAATGATAAATAGTTCTAAGGATGAAATGCAGCAATTGTTTAGCACTCAACTCCTATCACCTAATGCATCATTTCAAGTGATAAAGGGTTTAAAACAACAAGGAAAGGGGTAAATGCACTGGGGCTTGCCTTGTGTTGTAGGAGACTCAGGATCTGTTCGAAAAATATCAAAGTAGAAATTGTTCTCGACAGGTGGAATTTCAGCTTGTGGGGCAGTTTCTTCTTCGACTATCGCTCCTTCTTCGTTTTCTATACATAACAATACATATACATGAATGCTCATGTGATGTTATGCATATGCAGTTATAATAGAAACACACTAAGTTGTATCTTGAATATAACTTCCCTTCACGGTGCCCACCAGCTACTAGAGTTTCCTAGTTTAGTGTTGTATTAAAGTTAAGTATTTGAACTCTAGAACGATAGTTTCTTGGGTTTGGGATCAAACAATGTCCAAAGCATGCCAAACTTTGCCCAAGGGTTTTAATTATCATATTAAGTTTACCCAAAAAGTTTTACTATTTTTGGAGCTACCATTTAAATTCTAAAAGACTAGATTTAGGCATCCTTATATGCTAAATAATTCATGGTTGGGACAAAAAACTTGGAACTATTTTTATTAAATACTAGAGAAATTTAGGAGTCTAGTAAAATTGGTCCCATGATTTTATCATTTTTCTAGAATTTTCTATAAATTTCCTAAGCATGGCATACAAAGAAAAAGGAAATGAATGAATAGTGTTGGGCTGAATTTAGCCCAAACTGGCCCGAGAACGGAGGAAACACGTGCGCCCGCGTCCGCGCTGGCAAGCTTGCGAAGAGACCCTTGTCGATTTGAAAAACTAGTAAAGAAGCCATGGCACTATTCACATGTTTCTCTAACATTCGCACTTAAGCCCTTGCACTTCTATTTCTTCACTGCACTCGGTCCACGATAGTGAATGGTGATGAGCGCGCCCTCCGGCGAACTTATACCGGCCGGGATGCGCAACGACCGATGCCCTAACTCGGTCGACACCTAATTCTACTCCTAGCGATCGTAATCTGACCCTCAATTGCACGAATCCGACCTAGAGTTCATCTGTTCACGACAACGACGAGACCCGAGGGAAAACTGAGGTGTTCTAGATGACTCAACGCGGTCTAGTTCAATCAATCGGGTCTACGGGCAACAGGGGACTCATGGGGTGCTAGAACACCAAACAGAAAAGCATGAACTAACCTGCAAATGCCTGGCCACGATGAGAAGCTCACGGCGGCGCGGAAAACTGATTTGGGGGAAATCCCGAATTAAGGTGCTACGGTGGACGATAGGAGGCGAGGAGCAATGCACTGGGCGAGTAACAACCTAGCAGAGCATGCTAAACACTCAATTTATAGTGATCAACAGCGGTGACGCCCAATTTGGGGAAGACACGCTTGCGGTCGGAGAGAGGGGGAGGTACTAGTGCGAGCTATCGTGGCTTTCACTAAGGCAATGACTCAGGCGATAGACAGGCTATCTACTGCGGCCTACTGCGACGTGGTGAAATGGCTGACGATGTGGCATAATCGAGGGAAACGGCGACACGACTGCGGCGGTCGCGCAGCCACGTCGCCGGTGCAAGTGGGTACGGCAAGGCTGGTTCTATCCTCTCCCCGTTGATTTTTTCACGTCTACGGTAATATCCTGCCTGAGCTGAGCATAAATTGCGGCAGACCACACGGATCGCAGCGCGGCGATCACTGGTGGCGAGGTTAAGTGAACCCAAGATCTTCTTCAGACTACTGTACAATCAGAGTCTTCATCAGAGCGCCTGACAAAGGTAGTTAGAGGGCTTGGTTCTCCAATTTTTGTGTGGCAATTAATCATCCGTCTGTAGCAAAGCTATTGATCTATAATCCAGATTTGATTTTGCTATAGCAACCATAATCAAATAATCACTGGATCCTACTTAAATTGATCTCAAAGTTCATCTCAGGTCACTGATAGTCAAATTTCAGCTTCAATGATAACTGACAGCCCAACTCTAGGTCCATTTATCTCCCTTTTCCATGCAGCACCAAGGCTTAGTTACTTAATCAAAGTTGTACTCCTATCATAGCTCTACAAGATTGATGTATTTACCTAGGGCAAAACCCTCATGAATAAAAAAATACAAGGCTCCAAAGTTGGCTCAATCTCTTTGAAATTCAGAGTTAGCCATATTGGTGTTCTTAGGACTTTTTACACTTAAGTCCAATTTACTAAACATTACATGAAAATCCTCCAATGTAAAAGGTGCTTGGTTCTTGGTGTTCTACCACTTTGATATTTACATTTTGGTCCAAAAGTGTAAAGAATTTGAATTCATCCCCTAGGGTACAAATTAGGGTTTTCTAGGGTGCCTTTTAGGGTTTTGAGCACTCTAGGGTTTTTATGCCAATCAAATCCATCACTCTTGATCTCTTATGAGTATTTCCAATGACTTTTGAGGTATTACCCATTTTGGCTTTACTTTTACCCATATGCCCAAATACCAGGGTTAAATACCCTACCCTAGGGTTAAGAATACCCCAAGCCACTATATCACACTTTTTTTGAGGTTTTACCTAGTGAATGCATTCTAGATGTGACAAACAAAATGAAATGTCAATGCATATGACGTAGTGCTCAAGTTTTAGTGCCAGTAACACTACAGGTGTTACACAAATAATCAATTCACAATGTGCAAACTAGGTTTAGTCTAAGTGTTACTATCTCTACCGTGAAAGTTAAGTTTCAATCTAAACAATCTAACTAGAAAGACAAGATGGAAACTTAAATTCTTAATGTAAATGAAGAAGCTAAAGAGAAGGTAGAGATGCAAACTCTTGTGGATGACGCTGGTATTTTTACCAAGGTATCCAGAACCATGCAAGGTCCCGACTAATCCTCGTTGGTGCCCCTATGCAAAGGGAAGCCCACGCAAGGGCCAAGCACCTCGGTCGAGTAACTCTGTTGAGAGCCGCGTGGCTTCTCCACGCCAAGTGGTGCTCCGCTTCTGTCTCCTCTCGGACGCTCCCCGCCGTCTCCACTATCGAGCTTCTGGCCGAAAACGCCGCATGCCTCGTTCCCTCAGGTACACGATGGCGGTCGTGACACAAACGCGGTTGTCACGGTCTCACAAGACTCTTGCCCCACTCGGTACAATTACAACGACTCACGCAAGAGGCGAGGCATTGTGTGGTTTATCTAAACTCACTCAACTAACTAGGATTCACCAAGAGCAAGCGCTTGAGCGGTCTAACTAACTAAGCACTTCGCAAAGCACCTACGCTATCGAGTGATTCTATTAACCACTTGGGTGTAAGAGCTCTTGGAAATGTGAACTATGTGCCTTGGTATGTCTCTTTGGCTCCCACGCCTCCAAATGGCCGGTTGGGTGAAGTATATATAGGCCCCAACTCAAATATAGCCATTGGAAAGCAGTTCTGCAGCTTTATGTGGCACACCGGACAGGTGCACCAGACTGTCCGGTGGTGCACCGGACATGCCATGTGTACTATACGTTCAAGGTAGCCATTGGAGCTTCCAAAGATGGCGCACCGGACATGGCGCACCGAACTGTGCGATGTGCATTGGATAACCCATGCTTGCTTGTAGTATTTTGGCCATAACTCTTAGCTCCGAACTCCTATTTTGATGATCTTGTACTTTTTGGGAAGCTTATGAAATTTTCTACATCCCAAAGTTGAAGTCATTCCAGTTTGAGCAAATTTGGCACACGGGACAGTCCTGTGTGCAACGTACATCCCATATGCTGCTGCAGTTTTTTCAGTAATTCCGACTTTGTATTGTGGGCATAACGTTTAGCTCCGAATTCCGATTTTGATGGTCTTGGAATTTTTGGAAATCTTATAAAATTATCTACATGTCAGAGTTGAAGCCATGTTAGTTTGAGTAGATTTGATTTTGTGAAACACATCCAATTCAGTCAGCCCTTCCTCTCAACTTTGTCAACATCACTTTTGTTTTGTAGCTTTGTATCTCACTTCTACTTCTTGTTGTGTTGGACTCTTAGCATGTATAAAGTATCTTCAATATGACTATGAAATGTCTTCTATGGGTCTTATAATGTCTTCTTTGAGGTGTTGCATCCACAGAGCCTCAGTCCAATCTACTTCGCATCCTGTGAACTACAACACACAAACACTTGGGAAATACATTAGTCCACAGGTTATGTTGATCGTCAAACACCAAAACCTATTGAACTAAATGGTCGGGGTCCATTTTCCTTACACGGTGCACATCGGGTAGTCCGTTGCACCGAAGGCTTGTGCAAGTCTAGCTGGACTTAGCCAAACTTCTCCAATCCGATTTCGCTCGATTTGACAAGGTTCCTAGCACTTAGTAGAATAATGTTAGTACCAAAAATAATTTACTAAGGCTATAATCATACCTTGATTTTCCATTTGAATCTCTTTGACACTTAGCACAAACCAATATGTGTTGAGCATCTATTCACCAAAACATTTATAGAAATGGCCCAAGGGCACATTTCCCTTTCAAATCCTCTTTCTCTTCAGGAACAGATAGATGATCTGAAATCTTCTAATGATGTTGAGATTTTTGCTGCTACTTCTTGCTGACTTTTCTTATTTTTGGTCTACATACTTGATGGTGGCTAGTTATTTCATCAACTTTGACTCAGTGATGCTCTGATGTTGAGGAGAGATGTGCTCGAAAGCAAGCGGAGCTTGATCAAGTAACCAAGTTTCTTGACGGTGCCCGTGCCATGAACTCCTCCCTCTAGTCGAAACTGGACTTGGAGAAGAAAATCCATGAGGTAACTTGTTAGGAGCTTCAGGTTGCTTATTCCATGTTTTTGACCTATTGCCAAAGATTCTCACATCCATAGGAGGAGATACTGAAAGGGAAATGTGCTCTTGGGCCATTTCTATAAATATTTTGGTGATTAGATGCTCAACACATATTGTTTTGTTTGATACAAGCTAAGTGTCAAAGAGATGCGAATGGAAAAGTAAGGTATGATTCCAGCCTTAGTAAATTGTTTTTGGTAATAACATTATTCTACTAAGTGCTAGAACCTTGTAAAATCAAGAGAAATCGGACTGGAGAAGTTTGGCTAAGTCCAACTAAACATGCGCCAGCCTGTGGCGCACCTGATTGTCTGGTGCTCAGGCTGGCACGATCAGCAAACTGGCCGCTCTTGGGAAAAACTCAGGGTGTCGTCGCTATAATTCACCAGACTATCCAGTATGCACCAGACTGTTCGGTGTGCCAGCCGTGCGCCTAGCCAACGGTCATCCACGCGATCAGCGGGTGACATGTGGCTTAGCCAATGATTAGGAGGCGCCACCGAACTATCCGGTGTGCCACGTGGCACGTGGCTGGCAACGGTTGGCTTCGCCAGAAAAGGAAGGAAATCGTGCACTGTTCACTGTCCGGTGGTGCACCAGACTGTCCGGTGCGCCCAAGGACAAAAGGCAACCAGGGCCTTCCAAATGGAGCTCCAACAGCTCCTAGCTTCCTTGGGGCTATAAAAGGGACCCCTAGGCACATGGAGCACTACACCAAGCCCCCATTGAAAATCCTACAACGCCTAGACTCTGCAAGCACGCATTCGGTTCATTGCGTTTGAGATTTGAGCACTTCTTTGAGTTGTGACTCCACTGCGTTGTTTTGTGTGCTCAGTTCTTGACTTGTGTGTTTGTTGTTGCTGTGACTCTAGTTCTTGTGTGTGTTTCTATTCCCTCCCTTACTCTTGTGGTTCTTGTGATCAATGATCAATCTTGTAAGGGTGAGAGACTCCAACTTGTGGAGGTTCCTCAAAAAGGGAACACTTGATAAAAGGAAGAAAACCATGGTACTCAAGTTTGATCGTTGGATCACTTGGCCGAAGGAGGTCACTACAACGTGGAGTAGGCATTGGCCGAACCACGGGATAAAATCACCGTTTCACTTGTGCATCTTTCTTTGTGATTATTTTCTTACATAGAGTTCTCATATATTCACTTGCGCTATTATTCCTAAGTTCAATACATATTCTAAAGGAACAATCAAGTGAAGAGTTCTCTCCTCTCTATTCACATCACCTTGGTTTTGATCTCACTAACATTTATTATAAACCAAGTTTGTGTTGTTTAGACTTGATCTTTTACAGGATCATCTATTCACCCCCCTCTAGGTGCTCTCAGATACATAAGCTACTTGCCTCTCGGAACAACCTTGATAAGCTGTATAGGGACGCCTCCAGCTCTCTCACTACTTTGGAGAGGAACCACCAGTTTACCATGGAGGAGCTAGAGCGCAGGAGGAATGAACTGAAGGAATCCCAGGATGAGGCATTGACGGTTAGCGAGTCCCTGCCTTCCAAAGATTCCACCATCAAGGATCTTTGTGTCTCGAAGAAGCTTGTGTCGTAGGAGTTGGAAGCTGCTCATCGAGATATCAAGGTCTTAGAAAACGACCGTGAGGTCATGAAAGTGTGGTGTGATAAGGAGATGGACAAGGCGGTCCAGGCTGGCCATATTTTGATGAAGAGGTCCGGCGTCGTGGTTCCTGAAGAAACCATTGTTGATGTTCTTACCGCATCAGGTACTTCTACCAAGGCTCTAGCTTCTAGCAATCCCGCGACTGATGCCCCTCTTGAAAATGCTCCTACATGACACACTGTAATGATGGGAAGTGGAATATTGGTTGGTTAAGCAAGGATGCGCTTCCTCCTTTGATGAATGTACTTGACAATTTAATTTGAATATGAGATCTAGAACTGCTTTGCTTGTGTTCCATAATGAGTTTTGGGGAGAAAAGGAATTTAGTGTTTTTCCCTGTATTTTGCTTTGTTTTCTTTGGTGGGATTTAGCATGCATTCTTTTTCGCATACAATTGTATCTGTGTGTTTGAAGCATCGACTGAACCATTTCTTGATTCGAGCTGATGCCATTGTTGGTTGGGCATAGTATGCGCCCTTTGTTTTGTAAGCGTGAGCATGTGACACCAACTTAAGCCGTTCCCGACTCAAGCTGATTGCTCCATTAGTAGGGCTAGTATGCACCTTTGCTTTGTAAGCGTGAGCTAGTTGCATCGACTTAAGTCGATCTGACTTAAGCTATATGCTCCATTAGAAGGGTATATACCCTTTGTTTTGTAAGCGTGAGCATGTAACACCGATTTAAGTCAATTCGACTTAAGCCGATTGCTCCGTTAGCGGGCTATAGTATGCACCCTTTGTTTTGTAAGCATGAGCATGTAACACCGACTTAAGCCGATCCGACTTAAGTCGTTTGCTCCATTAGTAGCATGTGAGAGTACACTTGTATGTGGAGAGAAAATAGAAGCTTTATTGAGAGTGAAGTCGTCAAATTACAAGTGGTAGCCTACCATCTAGAGTTTATGGTGCTATTATGGATAAAACTTTCTTGAGGTGCTTGATGTTCCATGAATTCCCTACTGGGGTACCATCCATATGAGTTAGCCGATATGATCCAAGCCAAGTGACTTATGCAATCATGAAAGTCGTCCTTCTCCCGATTGTATGCAGCGGAGCACCAGGTCTCCTACTGCAAATGTTCGGTGATGTACAACTTTGTCATGGTAGCACCTCAGGGTCTGTTGATATCTGGCCAACTAAATAACAACATTTAAATGCTCCTCTTCTAACACATCAATCTCCTCAAGCCAGGTTGCTTCTACCTCTATGATGCATTTGAAGGTTAATCTGGGTGCCCCGAAAGCTAGGTCTGCTGGCAATACTGCCTTCGATCGATACACCATAAAGAAAGGAGTGTTTCCCTCCAAAGCTCAGTTGTGCTGCGTTCGCAAACTCCATACTACATAAGGTAGTTCCCTGATCCATTTTCCTGCAAACTTTTCATTTTTGTCAAAGACCTTATTTCTGAGCGCTTCTAATATCATTCCATTTGCTCTCTCTAGTTGCCCATTAGCTCTGGGGTGCGCTACTGAAGCATACTTGAGCTGAATGCATTTCTGTTCACAAAAATCAAAAAATTCAGCACTAGTGAAGTTCGATCCCAGGTCTGCGATGATGCTTTTAGGTATCCCGAATATGAAGTTGATTTCATGGATGAACTCTACCGCTTTGGCTAAAGTCAGGGTCACAATCGGCTTGTATTCTATCGATTTTGTGAATTTGTCAATGGCTACCAGCACATGTGTGTACCCTCCGTGAGCTTTCTTGAATGGCCCTTTGCGAAACCTCCCAAGGTATTAGGTCCACCTACAGATGTCTTTGTCCAAAGGACCTCAGACAGTCACGTATGTGTGCATAATGACTCAACAAGTTCAAATCTGTATCGCCCAAGAGCACTTAACCCATTACGCAGACATTACACATCATTAGAGTAAGGAATAAGCGGAACAGATTACAATAACATAATGTACATTCATAACAAAATATAGTAGAGTAGTTACTACATATCCGGGTACATGAATGTGTAAACTTATTATTACATCACCGGGAGGCAAAACACCCTCCCCAAATAAGTTTTAGTTTTCATCCTCGTGCTTGGGAACCACCTTGCAACAGAAACAGCAGAACCCAACTGTTTCATCACCTACAACAACATGGGTTTGAAAACAATGAGTACGGAGTGTACTTTCGCAAGTCTTACCCATCAAAGGAAAAAGACTCTCAAGGATATGCTGGCTTTTAGGAATCAAGGTAAAGTTTATCAAGATTCAAAGACTCTTTTTACAGAAAATCTTACTATGAGTGGATCCTTAAAATTCATTTACTTATCAGGTTAAGTAGTTACCTGCATCTAGATTTATTTCTACTATAGATCAAGCACTTGGCCTATACTAGCTGTCTTTTATCATCCCTTCAGTTTACTCGATTGCTACGTGTAGGGCAGTGACCAAGTCTTCATGTCCAAGAAGTAACGACGATCAGAATCGATTATTACACAGTTGGGGATCTCCAACTACGCGACATATGTAGCACTTAACTGTAACACCCCAGGTGTTACCATGACCATGGTACATTTATGCACTAATGACTGTGATCACATGTGGAAGAGAAGAAGAGCATAAAACCTTGGAAACATGGGTTAACTAAGAGAAGGGAATGGCAAGGGTTTCAACCACACAAGTGGAACAATGGTCATTTGGAGCCAAGAAGATTAAACCCTAAAAATGGCACCTAAGAGCACTAGACTTCCAAGCCAGGGATTAGTGGATAAGTTAACCAAATTGCCAAAGCATGATCTTAGTTCTTAAACAAGTTTTAGTAGCCTTGTAACCTAACAAATGCAGGGAGGGAACATTGCAAAAAGACCCCTTGAAGACCCCAATTTTACCCCTTAAGAAGAAAGAGCACTAGAGCTCTCAAATTCTTTCTAAGTTAAATTTTGAACCTAATCTAAAGATCCACCGTGTTCACCTAGTAAATGGCACCAAAACCACTTGGGTTGTATACCAAAAAGGTGTCATACCACCTAAGGCACCCACTGGAAAAGTTTGAAACCGAGCCCAAGACGTTTGACAAGATTTGGCATGGTTTTTGTCGCAAGGTGGACAGAGGGACAAGCCAGATTTGGCGTCCGCAAATCTCCCTGCCTAGGGCATATCTGCCATGGGAACTCACATACAAGAGACAGCCCTAGGTGCTAGGAGGAGGCCTGCGCCGGATTTTTGCCAAGATTCGCACACTTGCAATCTCGGCGAGCTGTTGAACAAGGGCAGAAGAACACTATCACGTGTTCGACGTGCTCTAAGCACGCCAGAGCACGCCCAGCGCCTGACCCCGCGCGGCCCGCGCCGCGCCAAGCCGTGCCCGTGTCTCCTGCTCGCGCCCGCGCCTATAAAGCCCACCGAAGCTTCAACCGTACTCCCCCGCGTGCTCTCGACCTCACCGGAGCCAGAGATCACCGGCATTTGCCCTGCAAACGACGTGCCCACGGCCACCCGATCCCCCGTCACCGTAGACCGATCAGCAGAGCCTCTCCCAGCCACACCCGACCCTTGGAGTAGACCGTGCATGCCTTGGTGAAGCTCCCCGAGCAAAGAATCAGACTTTGCCTCGCTGGAGAAGCCAGTCCACGGTCGTCGAACTTCACACGATCGCCGGTGAACGTAGACTGGGTAAGTCTCTGCACCATTTTCCGATTCCCTGCACACATAGCCTCTACGTCATCCCGTGGAGCTCATCGTGTCGTTTAATTGAACTAGATCGCCTTGGTTAGGCCAGAGCACTCGCCACCGACGAGTTCACCCGCCTGCGCACGTGGACCGGTCGATTCCGGCCACCACCGCCGTCGAGCCGTACCTCGCTGTGACCGCCAGGACCTCCTGTAACGCCCCGAATTTTGCAGTTGAATTTTTTCTTTTCTTTACTCGCCAAAATTCGGGCGTTACCTTTCCTTTTCTTTTTCCCTCGCTAAACCTTGACCTTTTCCAAAGTTCTAGCGGGATTCGGTTTGGATTTCCCGTGTAAGAAAAACCCTAAATACTTTATGTTGTTTGATGCACCATGCCGAACCTTGCATTTCCTTTGATTGCTTTGAAAGTGCAAATGCATTCATGTAGAAGAATCGGATTTCGAAAATGTTTTCTTTCTCTTTTCTTTCTCTTTTCTCTCTCTCTTCCTTTTTTTTTCTCTCTCCCGCGCCGTGGGCCGACCCCGGCCGGCCCAGCCGCCCCTGCGCGCCCCCCCCTGGGCCCAATAGGCCCAGCCGCCCCCCCCACCTCCCCTTTTTCCCCAAACCCTCTCCCTCTCCCTCTCATTTTCTCTCATTTTCTCTCCCTCTCCCTAAGCCGCCGCCCCTACCCCTGCCCTAAGCCGCCGCCGCCCCCTGCCCAACCGCCGCCCTCGGCCGCCCCTGCCGCCGGCCGCCCCTCGCCGTCGCGCCCCTCCCCGGTGAGCTCCCCCTCCCCCTCTCCTCCCTCCCCCATCCCCTCTCCCCTTTCCCCATGGCCGGTTCGGCCGCCTCCCTGCCCGCCGGTTCGGCCGCCCCGCCCCCCGGCTCGGCCGCCCCCTGCGCCGCCTCCCTGCCCGCCGGTTCGGCCGCCCCGCCCCCCGGCTCGGCCGCCCCCTGCGCCGCCTCCCTGCCCGCCGGTTCGGCCGCCCCGCCCCCCGGCTCGGCCGCCCCCTGCGCCGCCCCCTGCCCCGCCGGTTCAGCCGCCCGCGCCCGCGCCCCGCCTAGGGCCGGTTCAACCGCCCTAGGGCCGGTTCAACCGCCCCCCCCCCTTCTGTTTTTTTTATTTTTTTTATTTTATTTTATTTACTTTCTGTAATCATAATTACTGTATTTTAAGTAGGCTAATCACTGTTCATGCTATGGGAAAATAGGAAGTTTAATTTAAAATTCCGTTATGCTATTGATGCACGTAGTTAATTGTTTACCCTGTGCAATGTTGATCAACTAAAAGTGATTAGGTTTCCATTAGTGTATATGTAACAGAATTCTTTTGTTAAAAACCAATTGTGTCATTAAGTGCATAAGATTTAACCCCCTGCGAGACCTTTCCCGTTTCTTTCTAACCATAACAAATGCGTTATCGAATGTCATACTTGATGCATATTCGCTTTATTTGTTATCTTGTATGGTGTACTGTTCTTTTGTATTAAATATGTGGATGTATGTATGTATGTTTGCGCTCGCATAGAGAACGATCCGGTCGAAGAGCCCGAGGAATTCGCAGGAGAAGCCCCTGAGCAGCAGTCGTTTGGTGGAGGCAAGTGTCCTTTGACCTATCTATGTCCTATTCATTCTTTAATTCACCTCCCGCTTTACACATTTATACCTAAGGATTGACTAGCTTTTGTTATCCATGTCCTTGTTTACCTATTTGGGTCGGATTATTACTACTTAGTCTGATGCTATTGCTCAACTCTAATCAATGAACATGATGTGATTATCTATGATACGCTGTTTTCCCGCTCTTCTTTATGATTATACTTGTGGTTTTCAAGGGGACTCGAGCGGTTTCTCGAGTGCCTCTCCGTAAGGACCTGTTCTATGGATGACCGCCCGGGAAAACAGTGCAACCATGAGGGTGGAATGGGGTGCCCTTAGCTGAATAATTAGAGGATCCGGGGTGTAGTTCACTTAGCCGTCGTGCCGTCAATGGGGCTCGGTGTATGCGGCTCGCTCTGCCAAGTTTGGGTTCGCCCCTTGGGGAGGAGTGCGGTGCATTTAGGAAACCTAACGGGTGGCTACAGCCCCGGGGAATCTTTGTAAAGGCTTCGTAGTGATGCCCTGCTGGATCACCTTGGTAGTGATCAATGGAGAGTCATGATCTCCGGGCAGAATGGGAATCACGGCTTGTGGGTAAAGTGCACAACCTCTGCAGAGTGTTATGAAACTGATATATCAGCCGTGCTCGCGGTTATGAGCGGCCAAGGGAGCTCCAATGATTAGTGGTACTTGATCAGAGATATTGTGGTACAGGTGGTTATGAGACTGTTGAATCTGGTTATGATTATGGTGCTGGTAAGTGGTATTCTTTCCGTTTGGAAAGGATACATTGGGCTAATAACTTGGGTTAATGTTAAAACCTGGCTTTCTACTAGTAAGTAATAACCTGACCAACTAAAAGCAACTGCTTGACTTATCCCCACATAAAGCTAGTCCACTACAGCCAAACAGGATACTTGCTGAGTATGTTGATGTGTACTCACCCTTGCTCTACACACCAAACCCCCCCCCCCAGGTTGTCAGCATTGCAACCCCTGCTCAGGCGAAGATGAAGCTGTGGAAGGAGACTTCCAGGAGTTCCAAGATTACGACGAGTTCTAGGTGTGGGTTAGCGGCAACCCCCAGTCGGCTGCCTGTGAAGGCCGCGTTATCTACGTTTCTTTTCCGCACTTTGATTTATTGTAAGAACTATATGGACGTCTCAGACGTATGATGTAATCGACTATTATTTCCCCTTTTAATACTATTTTGAGCACTGTGTGATGATGTCCATATTATGTAACTGCTGTGTACGTGAATAACTGATCCTGGCATGTACATGGTTCGCATTCGGTTTGCCTTCTAAAAACCGGGTGTGACATAAGTGGTATCAAAGCCGTGCTGACTGTAGGACCGCTAACCTAGAGTAGAATGGTCGTTCTAAGGATTATAGACCTCTGTCCCTACCTTGACTTTGACATCTCTTCAAAAGTTGGTCCTACTGACCAAACCTATGTTCTACTATATATTATATACCTTGCTAAAAATCATGTTTTATTCCAATCCTTCATTTACTTATGATTCATTACTTGCTGGTCATATTAATTCTGTTCTCACCCTTTTGCTTGCGATGTCTTTTGTAGATGGCTCGACTTAGACACACTGCACGAAAGTCAGTCATCCCCTTCTTACCCTCCCGCCTTGCTGAGCGTCCGCTTCGCCGTCCCGTGGCCGGACAGTCCAGCCACTTGGAGAGACTACACCACCGCCTGCGTGAGGAGCAGGAACGTCGACGACAGGAGCAGCGGAGCTCTTCCCTCTCGCTCCACCAGGAGATAGAGTCTGTGAGGAGCTGCTCCCCTGTGCTTTCTCTGGAGCCGCCCCCTGCACCACCACTGGGCGCCCCAGCTTCTGGAGTAGCTGCTGGGGGAGACCCAGACGACGGAGGAGGCGACGACAGCTCGAGCCACGACACCGACTTCTCTGCTAATCCTGAGCCGGAAGGATGGGTTGCTCGACCCATCACTCGCGACGCTGCTCGCGGGTGTCACTTCCATGATGCGCTCGACACCCTGCTACGTCGGGCATTTGACCGGCATACTTGGTCCGTCGAGTATCGCTGTGTGGTCTACCAGCATAGTCGCGGGGTCTACCCGGACCGCTGGGAGGCGACTTGCTTGGTGCGCTGCCCGGAGGACAGTCTCCAGGGTGCAGAGGCCTGTTCAGAGCACTATTCTATCTCTGAGCGGGACTCAGCTGAGGCAGCCATGCAAGATGCTGCACGGCGTGCGCTTTCGCACTACTGCTCGGTTTTCGGTGGGGCAGCTGACGGTCTTGACCTGAAGTATTACCCCCGCCGTTCATCTGGCAGCACAGGAGGCGTGATTGTCTCACCTGTCGGTGAGGGCAATCCTAGGTTGAGCAGCACAGTCAACCTAGCCGCCGTGCTAAACACGGAGCTGGACCATGCATTAGACGAGCTGAGTAGGGCTCGTGCTGAGATCGCCCTGCTGCGGGCTGAGCGCGCGGAACGTCGTTTTCTGGACGGTGGTTCCCCCGCTCCCGTTGGGACTCAGCACCCGTACCGCTCACCTCAGCGTGGACACCAGTCTTATGGCAATCCCGCCTGCAAGACCAAGATCAACCTAGAACCATAGATCGTTAGAGTTGGATCTTGTAATTAATACGAAATATATACATGGAAGCTTCAGTCTTAGCGTTAGCCTCGATCTTAGTTAGTTTTAGTTAGACAGGGTAGTTTGCTATATCCTGTGCATCTATGTTTGTCATGATGAACTATGTTTGGTTTGGATCTTTGTAATGATTGTCACCAGAGTGTGGGTATCCCCTGCATTTTGGTTTACATACTATGTCAATAAAGTTAGTTATATAGTTGGGAAACCCATTATTCTCCTTTCCTCTTTATCTGAGAAGCTGTGTGGTCTGTGTTGGAGATCAGTGAAGATGCTCATCTGTTCAGTGCTGTTGAAGAATTCTATTCTCTTTTCTTATGCTGCAAGATTTGCCAGATCAGTTCTGATGTGTGGTCGCATTCTGCAGATGTCAGAGAACAGGCGTAGAGGAGGAAGGCGTGCTCAGCAGGAGCGAGCCGGTCAGCAAGATGAGGCGCCCCAGCAGCAGCAGCTGCCGCCCCCGCCCCCGATGTCGATTGAGCAGATGTTTCTGATGCAGACTCAGGCAGTTCAGGCCATCGGTCAGACCTTGGCCGCCATTCAGCAGCAGCAGCAACAACAGCAGCAGGCGCCACCTCAACCTCAGATGCCTCAGATGCCTAGAGACAAGCGTGCCGAATTCATGAGAGGTCATCCACCAACGTTCGCTCATTCTTCTGACCCCATGGATGCTGAAGATTGGCTGCGCACTGTGGAGCGGGAGTTGCAAACCGCTCAGTGCGATGACAGGGAGAAAGTCTTGTATGGTCCCCGTCTGTTGAGAGGAGCAGCCCAGTCATGGTGGGAGTCTTACCTCGCCACCCATGCCAACCCCGACACCATCACTTGGGAAGAGTTCAGAGGTAGCTTTCGTCAGTACCATGTACCTGCAGGTCTGATGACAGTGAAGAAGGAGGAGTTCCTGGCTCTCAAGCAAGGGCCATTGTCTGTCAGTGAGTACCGGGACAAGTTTCTGCAATTGTCTCGCTATGCTCCTGAAGATGTCAACACTGACGCCAAGCGACAATACCGTTTCCTGAGAGGCTTGGTTGACCCTCTGCAGTATCAGCTGATGAATCACACCTTCCCGACATTCCAGCACCTGATTGATAGAGCAATCATGACGGAGAGAAAGCGCAAGGAGATGGAAGATCGTAAGCGCAAGATCAGTGGACCGCAGCCTGGAAGCAGCAGCCGCCCTCGTTTTTCAGGCAATCAACCTCAGCAGTTCAGGCAGAACCAGCGTCCACCTCAGCAGCATCAGCAGTTTCAAAGGCAGTATCCTCAGCATCAGTACCAGAACCGTCAGAGCAATCAGTCAGGAGGTCAGTTTCAGAAGCAGAATCAGCAAGCACCTCGTCTTCCTGCCCCAGCAAATCAGCAGAACAGTCAGGCAGCACCAGCTCAGGTTGGAAACAGAGCATGTTTCCACTGTGGAGAGCAAGGCCACTGGGTGATGCAATGTCCGAAGAAGACAGCCCAGCAGCAGTCAGGCCCCAATGCCCCAGCAAAGCAGAATGTGCCTCAGCCTGGAGTAGGCAATCGCTCTCAACAGCGCTATAATCATGGAAGGCTGAACCACTTGGAAGCTGAAGCAGTTCAGGAGACCCCCGGCATGATAGTAGGTATGTTCCCAGTCGACTCCCATATTGCAGAAGTGTTATTTGATACTGGAGCAACGCATTCTTTCATTACTGCATCATGGGTAGAAGCACATAATCTTCCAATTACTACCATGTCAACCCCCATTCAAATTGACTCAGCCGGTGGTAGAATTCGAGCCGATAGCATTTGTTTGAATATAAGTGTGGAAATAAGGGGGATAGCGTTTCCCGCCAACCTTATAGTAATGGGTACTCAGGGAATAGATGTCATCCTAGGGATGAATTGGTTAGATAAGTATCAGGCAGTTATCAGTTGTGATAAAAGGACCATCAAGTTGGTGTCCCCACTAGGAGAGGAAGTGGTGACCGAGTTAGTCCCGCCTGAGCCAAAGAAAGGAAGTTGTTATCAGATGGCTGTTGATAGCAGTGAAGCAGACCCAATTGAGAGTATCAAGGTTGTGTCTGAATTCCCAGATGTGTTTCCAAAGGATTTACCGGGTATGCCACCAGAGCGGAAAGTTGAATTTGCTATAGAGCTTCTTCCTGGAACCGCCCCCATCTCTAAGAGAGCTTACAGAATATCTGGACCAGAGTTGGATGAACTTAAGAAGCAAATTGATGAGCTGTCAGAGAAAGGTTACATCCGGCCAAGCACCTCGCCTTGGGCCGCCCCTGTCTTGTTTGTGGAGAAGAAAGATGGTACTAAGAGGATGTGTATCGATTATCGAGCTTTGAATGAAGTCACGATCAAGAACAAGTATCCTTTGCCCAGAATAGAAGATCTGTTCGACCAGTTGAGAGGAGCCAGTGTGTTCTCCAAGATCGATCTGAGGTCAGGTTATCATCAGCTCAGGATCCGACCTTCGGACATTCCGAAGACGGCATTCATTACCAAGTATGGTTTATATGAGTTCACAGTGATGTCTTTTGGTTTGACCAATGCGCCAGCATTCTTTATGAACTTGATGAACAGTGTATTCATGGATTATCTTGATAAGTTCGTGGTGGTATTCATTGATGACATTCTGGTTTATTCTCAAAGTGAAGAAGAGCATGCAGATCATTTGAGGATGGTGTTGCAGAGATTGCGAGAGCACCAGTTGTATGCAAAGTTGAGCAAGTGTGAGTTCTGGATCAGTGAAGTCCTGTTCTTGGGTCACATAATCAACAAAGAAGGATTGGCTGTGGATCCGAAGAAAGTGGCAGACATTCTGAACTGGAAAGCACCAACAGATGCTAGAGGAATCAAGAGCTTCATTGGAATGGCCGGATATTATCGGCGATTCATTGAAGGGTTTTCGAAGATTGCGAAGCCAATGACAGCGTTGCTAGGCAACAAGGTTGAGTTCAAGTGGACCCAGAAATGCCAAGAGGCCTTTGAAGCGCTGAAAGAGAAGTTGACAACAGCGCCTGTCCTAGTCTTGCCTGATGTGCACAAGCCCTTCTCGGTGTATTGTGATGCTTGTTACACAGGTTTGGGATGTGTGTTGATGCAAGAGGGAAGAGTTGTGGCTTACTCGTCCCGACAGCTGAAGGTTCATGAGAAGAACTACCCAATCCATGATCTAGAGTTGGCAGCAGTGGTTCACGCACTGAAGACATGGAGGCACTATCTGTATGGACAGAAATGCGATGTTTACACAGACCACAAGAGTCTGAAGTACATATTCACTCAGTCGGAGTTGAACATGAGGCAACGAAGATGGTTAGAATTGATCAAAGACTATGAGTTGGAGATTCATTACCATCCAGGAAAAGCAAACGTAGTGGCAGATGCTTTGAGCAGAAAGAGTCAAGTCAATCTGATGGTTGCTCGCCCGATGCCTTATGAGTTGGCCAAGGAGTTTGACAGGTTGAGTCTCGGATTTCTGAACAATTCGCGAGGAGTCACAGTTGAATTGGAACCTACCTTGGAGCGCGAAATCAAAGAAGCGCAGAAAAATGATGAAAAGATCAGTGAGATTCGGCGATTGATTCTAGATGGCAAAGGCAAAGACTTTCGAGAAGATGCAGAAGGCGTGATATGGTTCAAAGACCGCTTGTGTGTTCCCAATGTCCAGTCTATTCGGGAGTTGATTCTTAAGGAAGCTCATGAGACAGCCTATTCGATTCACCCTGGCAGTGAGAAGATGTATCAGGATCTGAAGAAGAAATTCTGGTGGTACGGAATGAAAAGGGAAATCGCAGAGCATGTGGCTATGTGCGATAGTTGTCGAAGAATTAAGGCAGAACACCAGAGACCAGCTGGATTGTTGCAACCGTTGCAGATCCCTCAGTGGAAATGGGATGAAATTGGCATGGATTTCATAGTCGGATTGCCTCGCACTCGAGCCGGCTACGATTCCATTTGGGTAGTAGTGGACCGCTTGACCAAGTCAGCCCACTTCATACCTGTCAAGACCAACTACAACAGTGCAGTATTGGCAGAATTGTATATGTCTCGGATCGTTTGTCTTCATGGTGTGCCAAAGAAGATAGTGTCAGACAGAGGAACGCAGTTCACCTCTCATTTCTGGCAGCAGTTGCATGAAGCCTTGGGCACGCATCTGAATTTCAGTTCAGCTTATCACCCGCAGACAGATGGTCAGACTGAAAGAACCAATCAAATTCTTGAAGATATGTTGAGAGCCTGTGCGTTGCAAGATCAGTCCGGATGGGACAAGCGATTGCCTTATGCAGAGTTTTCCTATAACAACAGTTATCAGGCCAGTTTGAAGATGTCACCATTTCAAGCGCTCTATGGAAGGAGTTGTAGAACTCCGTTGCAATGGGATCAGCCTGGAGAGAAGCAAGTGTTTGGGCCAGACATTTTGCTTGAAGCCGAAGAGAACATCAAGATGGTCCGAGAGAATCTGAAGATAGCGCAATCAAGGCAGCGAAGCTATGCAGACACAAGAAGAAGAGAGCTGAGTTTCGAAGTCGGAGACTTTGTCTATCTGAAAGTGTCACCGATCAGAGGAGTCAGAAGATTCGGAGTGAAAGGCAAGCTAGCACCCCGCTACATTGGTCCGTATCAGATTCTTGCAAGACGAGGAGAAGTGGCTTATCAGCTCAGTTTGCCAGAGAATTTGTCTGCTGTGCATGATGTCTTTCATGTGTCTCAGTTGAAGAAGTGCTTGCGTATGCCAGAAGAGCAGTTGCCAGTGGAAGGTCTTGAAGTCCAGGAGGACTTGACCTACGTTGAGAAGCCAGCTCAGATCCTTGAAGTTGCAGATAGAGTCACCCGAAGGAAGACCGTCAGGATGTGCAAAGTCAGATGGAGTCACCACTCTGAGGAAGAAGCAACCTGGGAGCGTGAAGATGATCTGATGGCCAAGTACCCGGAGCTCTTTGCTAGCCAGCCCTGAATCTCGAGGGCGAGATTCTTTTAAGGGGGATAGGTTTGTAACGCCCCGAATTTTGCAGTTGAATTTTTTCTTTTCTTTACTCGCCAAAATTCGGGCGTTACCTTTCCTTTTCTTTTTCCCTCGCTAAACCTTGACCTTTTCCAAAGTTCTAGCGGGATTCGGTTTGGATTTCCCGTGTAAGAAAAACCCTAAATACTTTATGTTGTTTGATGCACCATGCCGAACCTTGCATTTCCTTTGATTGCTTTGAAAGTGCAAATGCATTCATGTAGAAGAATCGGATTTCGAAAATGTTTTCTTTCTCTTTTCTTTCTCTTTTCTCTCTCTCTTCCTTTTTTTTTTCTCTCTCCCGCGCCGTGGGCCGACCCCGGCCGGCCCAGCCGCCCCTGCGCGCCCCCCCCTGGGCCCAATAGGCCCAGCCGCCCCCCCCACCTCCCCTTTTTCCCCAAACCCTCTCCCTCTCCCTCTCATTTTCTCTCATTTTCTCTCCCTCTCCCTAAGCCGCCGCCCCTACCCCTGCCCTAAGCCGCCGCCGCCCCCTGCCCAACCGCCGCCCTCGGCCGCCCCTGCCGCCAGCCGCCCCTCGCCGTCGCGCCCCTCCCCGGTGAGCTCCCCCTCCCCCTCTCCTCCCTCCCCCATCCCCTCTCCCCTTTCCCCATGGCCGGTTCGGCCGCCTCCCTGCCCGCCGGTTCGGCCGCCCCGCCCCCCGGCTCGGCCGCCCCCTGCGCCGCCTCCCTGCCCGCCGGTTCGGCCGCCCCGCCCCCCAGCTCGGCCGCCCCCTGCGCCGCCTCCCTGCCCGCCGGTTCGGCCGCCCCGCCCCCCGGCTCGGCCGCCCCCTGCGCCGCCCCCTGCCCCGCCGGTTCAGCCGCCCGCGCCCGCGCCCCGCCTAGGGCCGGTTCAACCGCCCTAGGGCCGGTTCAACCGCCCCCCCCTTCTGTTTTTTTATTTTTTTTATTTTATTTTATTTACTTTCTGTAATCATAATTACTGTATTTTAAGTAGGCTAATCACTGTTCATGCTATGGGAAAATAGGAAGTTTAATTTAAAATTCCGTTATGCTATTGATGCACGTAGTTAATTGTTTACCCTGTGCAATGTTGATCAACTAAAAGTGATTAGGTTTCCATTAGTGTATATGTAACAGAATTCTTTTGTTAAAAACCAATTGTGTCATTAAGTGCATAAGATTTAACCCCCTGCGAGACCTTTCCCGTTTCTTTCTAACCATAACAAATGCGTTATCGAATGTCATACTTGATGCATATTCGCTTTATTTGTTATCTTGTATGGTGTACTGTTCTTTTGTATTAAATATGTGGATGTATGTATGTATGTTTGCGCTCGCATAGAGAACGATCCGGTCGAAGAGCCCGAGGAATTCGCAGGAGAAGCCCCTGAGCAGCAGTCGTTTGGTGGAGGCAAGTGTCCTTTGACCTATCTATGTCCTATTCATTCTTTAATTCACCTCCCGCTTTACACATTTATACCTAAGGATTGACTAGCTTTTGTTATCCATGTCCTTGTTTACCTATTTGGGTCGGATTATTACTACTTAGTCTGATGCTATTGCTCAACTCTAATCAATGAACATGATGTGATTATCTATGATACGCTGTTTTCCCGCTCTTCTTTATGATTATACTTGTGGTTTTCAAGGGGACTCGAGCGGTTTCTCGAGTGCCTCTCCGTAAGGACCTGTTCTATGGATGACCGCCCGGGAAAACAGTGCAACCATGAGGGTGGAATGGGGTGCCCTTAGCTGAATAATTAGAGGATCCGGGGTGTAGTTCACTTAGCCGTCGTGCCGTCAATGGGGCTCGGTGTATGCGGCTCGCTCTGCCAAGTTTGGGTTCGCCCCTTGGGGAGGAGTGCGGTGCATTTAGGAAACCTAACGGGTGGCTACAGCCCCGGGGAATCTTTGTAAAGGCTTCGTAGTGATGCCCTGCTGGATCACCTTGGTAGTGATCAATGGAGAGTCATGATCTCCGGGCAGAATGGGAATCACGGCTTGTGGGTAAAGTGCACAACCTCTGCAGAGTGTTATGAAACTGATATATCAGCCGTGCTCGCGGTTATGAGCGGCCAAGGGAGCTCCAATGATTAGTGGTACTTGATCAGAGATATTGTGGTACAGGTGGTTATGAGACTGTTGAATCTGGTTATGATTATGGTGCTGGTAAGTGGTATTCTTTCCGTTTGGAAAGGATACATTGGGCTAATAACTTGGGTTAATGTTAAAACCTGGCTTTCTACTAGTAAGTAATAACCTGACCAACTAAAAGCAACTGCTTGACTTATCCCCACATAAAGCTAGTCCACTACAGCCAAACAGGATACTTGCTGAGTATGTTGATGTGTACTCACCCTTGCTCTACACACCAAACCCCCCCCCCCAGGTTGTCAGCATTGCAACCCCTGCTCAGGCGAAGATGAAGCTGTGGAAGGAGACTTCCAGGAGTTCCAAGATTACGACGAGTTCTAGGTGTGGGTTAGCGGCAACCCCCAGTCGGCTGCCTGTGAAGGCCGCGTTATCTACGTTTCTTTTCCGCACTTTGATTTATTGTAAGAACTATATGGACGTCTCAGACGTATGATGTAATCGACTATTATTTCCCCTTTTAATACTATTTTGAGCACTGTGTGATGATGTCCATATTATGTAACTGCTGTGTACGTGAATAACTGATCCTGGCACGTACATGGTTCGCATTCGGTTTGCCTTCTAAAAACCGGGTGTGACACCTCCCGAAGCCAACCCCGCCCCTCGCCGGACCTCTCTCGCTGCAGGTAAGCTGCGCCACCCTTTTCCTTTCCGCGGTCACTGTTTACATAAGGGGAGGGACCTCGGGGGAGAAGAAGAAAAGGCCAGGGGGTTTTGTGTGCTGTCAGTGACTCAGGGGAATAGTAGCGCAGGGGTATAACTGAAGGAAATGGTTTAGAAAGAACCCAGGATCTTCGATGCAAAGTAGTTTTCCTGGAAACCTTTTAAATATTCTAATTTAAATCCAAACAGAACTTGAAAAATTAATAACTTCAGTTTGGTTTACCCAAATCGAGTCAAACCAATTTTGCCAGATCCTAAATAATGTAAACTACTTAGGAAAAATATAAAACCCCTAAGTGTTACAGAAAACTTTAAAGTTTTGATTTAAATGATTAATTGGTCAAAAGCTAAAAGAAATAAGGAAAAATAGCTACACTATTTGACTGGGGTTAAGAAAATTTAGAGAGGTACTTAATCATTTTCTAACTTGTTTAAAAATAAAAAAACCCCTCTGTACACCCCAGTAAGGTAGAGTTTGCCATTTAAATCACTTTTTGCTTGAAGTTAAAGAAAATATAAAAGGTGGTTTAAAATAAGAACCAGGGAGCACCCACATTTTTGTTAGCTCCCTTATTCAGTGTAGTTCACTGGAAAATTTTATTATACCCTTGTTTAGTACAAAATAAAGGAGATACCTTTTAATTTAGAAAAACAAGGAAACCTTAGAAAAACCCTAGATAAATAACCCTGAGGAGAAAACACCCCAAACCTTGGGATAACTAACGTTTTGTTATTATAAACATAGGAAAAATATGGAATCTGATGTTTGATATTTTTCAAATAACAAGTTAGTTATAAGCACCTTTTTGGCATAAAACTTTAGAAATTCACAACTAAATACCCAGTAGGCCTTTTTCTGTGATTTTTAACACAGAGGCCTAATATCACCTATGTATCTGGACAAAAATAAAATTTGGTACAGAAACCTCAATTAAATCACAGCTATAGTGTAAAATGCCCTTTTAAAACTTATTTTTGTTAATTTTGCACAAGTAGTATCTCTATCAGTATCCATGTAACGCCCCGAATTTTGCAGTTGAATTTTTTCTTTTCTTTACTCGCCAAAATTCGGGCGTTACCTTTCCTTTTCTTTTTCCCTCGCTAAACCTTGACCTTTTCCAAAGTTCTAGCGGGATTCGGTTTGGATTTCCCGTGTAAGAAAAACCCTAAATACTTTATGTTGTTTGATGCACCATGCCGAACCTTGCATTTCCTTTGATTGCTTTGAAAGTGCAAATGCATTCATGTAGAAGAATCGGATTTCGAAAATGTTTTCTTTCTCTTTTCTTTCTCTTTTCTCTCTCTCTTCCTTTTTTTTCTCTCTCCCGCGCCGTGGGCCGACCCCGGCCGGCCCAGCCGCCCCTGCGCGCCCCCCCCTGGGCCCAATAGGCCCAACCGCCCCCCCCCACCTCCCCTTTTTCCCCAAACCCTCTCCCTCTCCCTCTCATTTTCTCTCATTTTCTCTCCCTCTCCCTAAGCCGCCGCCCCTACCCCTGCCCTAAGCCGCCGCCGCCCCCTGCCCAACCGCCGCCCTCGGCCGCCCCTGCCGCCGGCCGCCCCTCGCCGTCGCGCCCCTCCCCGGTGAGCTCCCCCTCCCCCTCTCCTCCCTCCCCCATCCCCTCTCCCCTTTCCCCATGGCCGGTTCGGCCGCCTCCCTGCCCGCCGGTTCGGCCGCCCCGCCCCCCGGCTCGGCCGCCCCCTGCGCCGCCTCCCTGCCCGCCGGTTCGGCCGCCCCGCCCCCCGGCTCGGCCGCCCCCTGCGCCGCCCCCTGCCCCGCCGGTTCAGCCGCCCGCGCCCGCGCCCCGCCTAGGGCCGGTTCAACCGCCCTAGGGCCGGTTCAACCGCCCCCCCTCTTCTGTTTTTTTTATTTTTTTTTTATTTTATTTTATTTACTTTCTGTAATCATAATTACTGTATTTTAAGTAGGCTAATCACTGTTCATGCTATGGGAAAATAGGAAGTTTAATTTAAAATTCCGTTATGCTATTGATGCACGTAGTTAATTGTTTACCCTGTGCAATGTTGATCAACTAAAAGTGATTAGGTTTCCATTAGTGTATATGTAACAGAATTCTTTTGTTAAAAACCAATTGTGTCATTAAGTGCATAAGATTTAACCCCCTGCGAGACCTTTCCCGTTTCTTTCTAACCATAACAAATGCGTTATCGAATGTCATACTTGATGCATATTCGCTTTATTTGTTATCTTGTATGGTGTACTGTTCTTTTGTATTAAATATGTGGATGTATGTATGTATGTTTGCGCTCGCATAGAGAACGATCCGGTCGAAGAGCCCGAGGAATTCGCAGGAGAAGCCCCTGAGCAGCAGTCGTTTGGTGGAGGCAAGTGTCCTTTGACCTATCTATGTCCTATTCATTCTTTAATTCACCTCCCGCTTTACACATTTATACCTAAGGATTGACTAGCTTTTGTTATCCATGTCCTTGTTTACCTATTTGGGTCGGATTATTACTACTTAGTCTGATGCTATTGCTCAACTCTAATCAATGAACATGATGTGATTATCTATGATACGCTGTTTTCCCGCTCTTCTTTATGATTATACTTGTGGTTTTCAAGGGGACTCGAGCGGTTTCTCGAGTGCCTCTCCGTAAGGACCTGTTCTATGGATGACCGCCCGGGAAAACAGTGCAACCATGAGGGTGGAATGGGGTGCCCTTAGCTGAATAATTAGAGGATCCGGGGTGTAGTTCACTTAGCCGTCGTGCCGTCAATGGGGCTCGGTGTATGCGGCTCGCTCTGCCAAGTTTGGGTTCGCCCCTTGGGGAGGAGTGCGGTGCATTTAGGAAACCTAACGGGTGGCTACAGCCCCGGGGAATCTTTGTAAAGGCTTCGTAGTGATGCCCTGCTGGATCACCTTGGTAGTGATCAATGGAGAGTCATGATCTCCGGGCAGAATGGGAATCACGGCTTGTGGGTAAAGTGCACAACCTCTGCAGAGTGTTATGAAACTGATATATCAGCCGTGCTCGCGGTTATGAGCGGCCAAGGGAGCTCCAATGATTAGTGGTACTTGATCAGAGATATTGTGGTACAGGTGGTTATGAGACTGTTGAATCTGGTTATGATTATGGTGCTGGTAAGTGGTATTCTTTCCGTTTGGAAAGGATACATTGGGCTAATAACTTGGGTTAATGTTAAAACCTGGCTTTCTACTAGTAAGTAATAACCTGACCAACTAAAAGCAACTGCTTGACTTATCCCCACATAAAGCTAGTCCACTACAGCCAAACAGGATACTTGCTGAGTATGTTGATGTGTACTCACCCTTGCTCTACACACCAAACCCCCCCCCCCCCCCCAGGTTGTCAGCATTGCAACCCCTGCTCAGGCGAAGATGAAGCTGTGGAAGGAGACTTCCAGGAGTTCCAAGATTACGACGAGTTCTAGGTGTGGGTTAGCGGCAACCCCCAGTCGGCTGCCTGTGAAGGCCGCGTTATCTACGTTTCTTTTCCGCACTTTGATTTATTGTAAGAACTATATGGACGTCTCAGACGTATGATGTAATCGACTATTATTTCCCCTTTTAATACTATTTTGAGCACTGTGTGATGATGTCCATATTATGTAACTGCTGTGTACGTGAATAACTGATCCTAGCACGTACATGGTTCGCATTCGGTTTGCCTTCTAAAACCGGGTGTGACATAAGTGGTATCAAAGCCGTGCTGACTGTAGGACCGCTAACCTAGAGTAGAATGGTCGTTCTAAGGATTATAGACCTCTGTCTCTTCCTTGACTTTGATATCCCTTCAAAAGTTGGTCCTACCGACCAAACCTATGTTCTACTATATATTATACCTTGCTGAAAATCATGTTTTATTCTAATCCTTCATTTACTCATGATTCATTATTTGCTGGTCCTATTAATTCTGTTCTCACCCTTTTGCTTGCGATGTCTTTTGTAGATGGCTCGACTTAGACACACTGCACGAAAGTCAGTCATCCCCTTCTTACCCTCCCGTCTTGCTGAGCGCCCGCTTCGCCGTCCCGTGGCCGGACAGTCCAGCCACTTGGAGAGACTACACCACCGCCTGCGTGAGGAGCAGGAACGTCGACGACAGGAGCAGCGGAGCTCTTCCCTCTCGCTCCACCAGGAGATAGAGTCTGTGAGGAGCTGCTCCCCTGTGCTTTCTCTGGAGCCGCCCCCTGCACCACCACTGGGCGCCCCAGCTTCTGGAGTAGCTGCTGGGGGAGACCCAGACGACGGAGGAGGCGACGACAGCTCGAGCCACGACACCGACTTCTCTGCTAATCCTGAGCCGGAAGGATGGGTTGCTCGACCCATCACTCGCGACGCTGCTCGCGGGTGTCACTTCCATGATGCGCTCGACACCCTGCTACGTCGGGCATTTGACCGGCATACTTGGTCCGTCGAGTATCGCTGTGTGGTCTACCAGCATAGTCGCGGGGTCTACCCGGACCGCTGGGAGGCGACTTGCTTGGTGCGCTGCCCGGAGGACAGTCTCCAGGGTGCAGAGGCCTGTTCAGAGCACTATTCTATCTCTGAGCGGGACTCAGCTGAGGCAGCCATGCAAGATGCTGCACGGCGTGCGCTTTCGCACTACTGCTCGGTTTTCGGTGGGGCAGCTGACGGTCTTGACCTGAAGTATTACCCCCGCCGTTCATCTGGCAGCACAGGAGGCGTGATTGTCTCACCTGTCGGTGAGGGCAATCCTAGGTTGAGCAGCACAGTCAACCTAGCCGCCGTGCTAAACACGGAGCTGGACCATGCATTAGACGAGCTGAGTAGGGCTCGTGCTGAGATCGCCCTGCTGCGGGCTGAGCGCGCGGAACGTCGTTTTCTGGACGGTGGATCCCCCGCTCCCGTTGGGACTCAGCACCCGTACCGCTCACCTCAGCGTGGACACCAGTCTTATGGCAATCCCGCCTGCAAGACCAAGATCAACCTAGAACCATAGATCGTTAGAGTTGGATCTTGTAATTAATACGAAATAAATATATACATGGAAGCTTCAGTCTTAGCGTTAGCCTCGATCTTAGTTAGTTTTAGTTAGACAGGGTAGTTTGCTATATCCTGTGCATCTATGTTTGTCATGATGAACTATGTTTGGTTTGGATCTTTGTAATGATTGTCACCAGAGTGTGGGTATCCCCTGCATTTTGGTTTACATACTATGTCAATAAAGTTAGTTATATAGTTGGGAAACCCATTATTCTCCTTTCCTCTTTATCTGAGAAGCTGTGTGGTCTGTGTTGGAGATCAGTGAAGATGCTCATCTGTTCAGTGCTGTTGGAGAATTCTATACTCTTTTCTTATGCTGCAAGCTTTGCCAGATCAGTTCTGATGTGTGGTTGCGTTCTGCAGATGTCAGAGAACAGGCGTAGAGGAGGAAGGCGTGCTCAGCAGGAGCGAGCCGCTCCGCAGGATGAGGTGCCCCAGCAGCAGCACCTGCCGCCCCCGCCCCCGATGTCGATTGAGCAGATGTTTCTGATGCAGACTCAGGCAGTTCAAGCCATCGGTCAGACTTTGGCCGCCATTCAGCAGCAGCAGCAGCAGCAGCAGCAAGCACCACCCCAGCCTCAGATGCCTCAGATGCCTAGAGATAAGCGTGCTGAATTCATGAGAGGTCATCCACCAACGTTCGCTCACTCTTCTGACCCCATGGATGCTGAAGATTGGCTGCGCACTGTGGAGCGGGAGTTGCATACCGCTCAGTGCGATGACAGGGAGAAAGTTCTGTATGGTCCCCGTCTGTTGAGAGGAGCAGCCCAGTCATGGTGGGAGTCTTACCTCGCCACCCATGCCAACCCCGACACCATCACCTGGGAAGAATTCAGAAGTAGCTTTCGTCAGTACCATGTTCCTGCAGGTCTGATGACAGTGAAGAAGGAGGAGTTCCTGACCCTTAAGCAAGGGTCATCGTCTGTCAGTGAGTATCGGGACAGGTTTCTGCAATTGTCTCGCTACGCTCTCGAAGATGTCAATACCGACGCCAAGCGACAGTACCGTTTCCTGAGAGGCTTGGTTGACCCTCTGCAATACCAGCTGATGAATCACACCTTCCCGACATTCCAGCACCTGATTGACAGAGCAATCATGACAGAAAGGAAGCGCAAGGAGATGGAAGATCGTAAGCGCAAGATCAGTGGACCCCAGCCTGGAAGCAGCAGCCGTCCCCGTTTCTCAGGCAATCAACCTCAGCAGTTCAGGCAGAACCAGCGTCCACCTCAGCAGCATCAGCAGCGTCAGCAGTATCAGCAGTTCCAAAGGCAGTATCCTCAGCATCAGTACCAGAACCGTCAGAGCAATCAGTCAGGAGGTCAGTTTCAGAAGCAGAATCAGCAAGCACCTCGTCTTCCTGCCCCAGCAAATCAGCAGAACAGTCAGGCAGCACCAGCTCAAGTTGGAAACAGGGCATGTTTCCACTGTGGAGAGCAAGGCCACTGGGTGATGCAATGTCCGAAGAAGGCAGCCCAGCAGCAGTCAGGCCCCAATGCCCCAGCAAAGCAGAATGTGTCTCAGCCTGGAGCAGGCAATCGCTCTCAGCAGCGCTATAATCATGGAAGATTGAATCACTTGGAAGCTGAAGCAGTTCAGGAGACCCCCGGCATGACAGTAGGTATGTTCCCAGTCGATTCCCATATTGCAGAAGTGTTATTTGATACTGGAGCAACACATTCTTTCATTACTGCATCATGGGTAGAAGCACATAATCTCCCAACTACTACCATGTTAACCCCCATTCAAATTGACTCAGCCGGTGGTAGAATTCGAGCTGATAGCATTTGTTTAAATGTAAGTGTGGAAATAAGGGGGATAGCGTTTCCCGCCAACCTTATAGTAATGGGTACTCAGGGAATAGATGTCATCCTAGGGATGAATTGGTTAGATAAGTATCAGGCAGTTATCAGTTGTGATAAAAGGACCATCAAGTTGGTGTCCCCACTAGGAGAGGAAGTGGTGACCGAGTTAGTCCCGCCTGAGCCAAAGAAAGGAAGTTGTTATCAGATGGCTGTTGATAGCAGTGAAGCAGACCCAATTGAGAGTATCAAGGTTGTGTCTGAATTCCCGGATGTGTTTCCAAAGGATTTACCGGGTATGCCACCAGAGCGGAAAGTTGAATTTGCTATAGAGCTTCTTCCTGGAACCGCCCCCATCTCTAAGAGAGCTTACAGAATATCTGGACCAGAGTTGGATGAACTTAAGAAGCAAATTGATGAGCTGTCAGAGAAAGGTTACATCCGGCCAAGCACCTCGCCTTGGGCCGCCCCTGTCTTGTTTGTGGAGAAGAAAGATGGTACTAAGAGGATGTGTATCGATTATCGAGCTTTGAATGAAGTCACGATCAAGAACAAGTATCCTTTGCCCAGAATAGAAGATCTGTTCGACCAGTTGAGAGGAGCCAGTGTGTTCTCCAAGATCGATCTGAGGTCAGGTTATCATCAGCTCAGGATCCGACCTTCGGACATTCCGAAGACGGCATTCATTACCAAGTATGGTTTATATGAGTTCACAGTGATGTCTTTTGGTTTGACCAATGCGCCAGCATTCTTTATGAACTTGATGAACAGTGTATTCATGGATTATCTTGATAAGTTCGTGGTGGTATTCATTGATGACATTCTGGTTTATTCTCAAAGTGAAGAAGAGCATGCAGATCATTTGAGGATGGTGTTGCAGAGATTGCGAGAGCACCAGTTGTATGCAAAGTTGAGCAAGTGTGAGTTCTGGATCAGTGAAGTCCTGTTCTTGGGTCACATAATCAACAAAGAAGGATTGGCTGTGGATCCGAAGAAAGTGGCAGACATTCTGAACTGGAAAGCACCAACAGATGCTAGAGGAATCAAGAGCTTCATTGGAATGGCCGGATATTATCGGCGATTCATTGAAGGGTTTTCGAAGATTGCGAAGCCAATGACAGCGTTGCTAGGCAACAAGGTTGAGTTCAAGTGGACCCAGAAATGTCAAGAGGCCTTTGAAGCGCTGAAAGAAAAGTTGACAACAGCGCCTGTCCTAGTCTTGCCTGATGTGCACAAGCCCTTCTCGGTGTATTGTGATGCTTGTTACACAGGTTTGGGATGTGTGTTGATGCAAGAGGGAAGAGTTGTGGCTTACTCGTCCCGACAGCTGAAGGTTCATGAGAAGAATTACCCAATCCATGATCTAGAGTTGGCAGCAGTGGTTCACGCACTGAAGACATGGAGGCACTATCTGTATGGACAGAAATGCGATGTTTACACAGACCACAAGAGTCTGAAGTACATATTCACTCAGTCGGAGTTGAACATGAGGCAACGAAGATGGTTAGAATTGATCAAAGACTATGAGTTGGAGATTCATTACCATCCAGGAAAAGCAAACGTAGTGGCAGATGCTTTGAGCAGAAAGAGTCAAGTCAATCTGATGGTTGCTCGCCCGATGCCTTATGAGTTGGCCAAGGAGTTTGACAGGTTGAGTCTCGGATTTCTGAACAATTCGCGAGGAGTCACAGTTGAATTGGAACCTACCTTGGAGCGCGAAATCAAAGAAGCGCAGAAAAATGATGAGAAGATCAGTGAGATTCGGCGATTGATTCTAGATGGCAAAGGCAAAGACTTTCGAGAAGATGCAGAAGGTGCGGTATGGTTCAAAGACCGCTTGTGTGTTCCCAATGTCCAGTCTATTCGGGAGTTGATTCTTAAGGAAGCTCATGAGACAGCCTATTCGATTCACCCTGGCAGTGAGAAGATGTATCAGGATCTGAAGAAGAAATTCTGGTGGTACGGAATGAAAAGGGAAATCGCAGAGCATGTGGCTATGTGCGATAGTTGTCGAAGAATTAAGGCAGAACACCAGAGACCAGCTGGATTGTTGCAACCGTTGCAGATCCCTCAGTGGAAATGGGATGAAATTGGCATGGATTTCATAGTCGGATTGCCTCGCACTCGAGCCGGCTACGATTCCATTTGGGTAGTAGTGGACCGCTTGACCAAGTCAGCCCACTTCATACCTGTCAAGACCAACTACAACAGTGCAGTATTGGCAGAATTGTATATGTCTCGGATCGTTTGTCTTCATGGTGTGCCAAAGAAGATAGTGTCAGACAGAGGAACGCAGTTCACCTCTCATTTCTGGCAGCAGTTGCATGAAGCCTTGGGCACGCATCTGAATTTCAGTTCAGCTTATCACCCGCAGACAGATGGTCAGACTGAAAGAACCAATCAAATTCTTGAAGATATGTTGAGAGCCTGTGCGTTGCAAGATCAGTCCGGATGGGACAAGCGATTGCCTTATGCAGAGTTTTCCTATAACAACAGTTATCAGGCCAGTTTGAAGATGTCACCATTTCAAGCGCTGTATGGAAGGAGTTGTAGAACTCCGTTGCAATGGGATCAGCCTGGAGAGAAGCAAGTGTTTGGGCCAGACATTTTGCTTGAAGCCGAAGAGAACATCAAGATGGTCCGAGAGAATCTGAAGATAGCGCAATCAAGGCAGCGAAGCTATGCAGACACAAGAAGAAGAGAGCTGAGTTTCGAAGTCGGAGACTTTGTCTATCTGAAAGTGTCACCGATCAGAGGAGTCAGAAGATTCGGAGTGAAAGGCAAGCTAGCACCCCGCTACATTGGTCCGTATCAGATTCTTGCAAGACGTGGAGAAGTGGCTTATCAGCTCAGTTTGCCAGAGAATTTGTCTGCTGTGCATGATGTCTTTCATGTGTCTCAGTTGAAGAAGTGCTTGCGTATGCCAGAAGAGCAGTTGCCAGTGGAAGGTCTTGAAGTCCAGGAGGACTTGACCTACGTTGAGAAGCCAGCTCAGATCCTTGAGGTTGCAGATAGAGTCACCCGAAGGAAGACCGTCAGGATGTGCAAAGTCAGATGGAGTCACCACTCTGAGGAAGAAGCAACCTGGGAGCGTGAAGATGATCTGATGGCCAAGTACCCGGAGCTCTTTGCTAGCCAGCCCTGAATCTCGAGGGCGAGATTCTTTTAAGGGGGATAGGTTTGTAACGCCCCGAATTTTGCAGTTGAATTTTTTCTTTTCTTTACTCGCCAAAATTCGGGCGTTACCTTTCCTTTTCTTTTTCCCTCGCTAAACCTTGACCTTTTCCAAAGTTCTAGCGGGATTCGGTTTGGATTTCCCGTGTAAGAAAAACCCTAAATACTTTATGTTGTTTGATGCACCATGCCGAACCTTGCATTTCCTTTGATTGCTTTGAAAGTGCAAATGCATTCATGTAGAAGAATCGGATTTCGAAAATGTTTTCTTTCTCTTTTCTTTCTCTTTTCTCTCTCTCTTCCTTTTTTTTTCTCTCTCCCGCGCCGTGGGCCGACCCCGGCCGGCCCAGCCGCCCCTGCGCGCCCCCCCCTGGGCCCAATAGGCCCAACCGCCCCCCCCCACCTCCCCTTTTTCCCCAAACCCTCTCCCTCTCCCTCTCATTTTCTCTCATTTTCTCTCCCTCTCCCTAAGCCGCCGCCCCTACCCCTGCCCTAAGCCGCCGCCGCCCCCTGCCCAACCGCCGCCCTCGGCCGCCCCTGCCGCCGGCCGCCCCTCGCCGTCGCGCCCCTCCCCGGTGAGCTCCCCCTCCCCCTCTCCTCCCTCCCCCATCCCCTCTCCCCTTTCCCCATGGCCGGTTCGGCCGCCTCCCTGCCCGCCGGTTCGGCCGCCCCGCCCCCCGGCTCGGCCGCCCCCTGCGCCGCCTCCCTGCCCGCCGGTTCGGCCGCCCCGCCCCCCGGCTCGGCCGCCCCCTGCGCCGCCCCCTGCCCCGCCGGTTCAGCCGCCCGCGCCCGCGCCCCGCCTAGGGCCGGTTCAACCGCCCTAGGGCCGGTTCAACCGCCCCCCCTCTTCTGTTTTTTTTATTTTTTTTTTATTTTATTTTATTTACTTTCTGTAATCATAATTACTGTATTTTAAGTAGGCTAATCACTGTTCATGCTATGGGAAAATAGGAAGTTTAATTTAAAATTCCGTTATGCTATTGATGCACGTAGTTAATTGTTTACCCTGTGCAATGTTGATCAACTAAAAGTGATTAGGTTTCCATTAGTGTATATGTAACAGAATTCTTTTGTTAAAAACCAATTGTGTCATTAAGTGCATAAGATTTAACCCCCTGCGAGACCTTTCCCGTTTCTTTCTAACCATAACAAATGCGTTATCGAATGTCATACTTGATGCATATTCGCTTTATTTGTTATCTTGTATGGTGTACTGTTCTTTTGTATTAAATATGTGGATGTATGTATGTATGTTTGCGCTCGCATAGAGAACGATCCGGTCGAAGAGCCCGAGGAATTCGCAGGAGAAGCCCCTGAGCAGCAGTCGTTTGGTGGAGGCAAGTGTCCTTTGACCTATCTATGTCCTATTCATTCTTTAATTCACCTCCCGCTTTACACATTTATACCTAAGGATTGACTAGCTTTTGTTATCCATGTCCTTGTTTACCTATTTGGGTCGGATTATTACTACTTAGTCTGATGCTATTGCTCAACTCTAATCAATGAACATGATGTGATTATCTATGATACGCTGTTTTCCCGCTCTTCTTTATGATTATACTTGTGGTTTTCAAGGGGACTCGAGCGGTTTCTCGAGTGCCTCTCCGTAAGGACCTGTTCTATGGATGACCGCCCGGGAAAACAGTGCAACCATGAGGGTGGAATGGGGTGCCCTTAGCTGAATAATTAGAGGATCCGGGGTGTAGTTCACTTAGCCGTCGTGCCGTCAATGGGGCTCGGTGTATGCGGCTCGCTCTGCCAAGTTTGGGTTCGCCCCTTGGGGAGGAGTGCGGTGCATTTAGGAAACCTAACGGGTGGCTACAGCCCCGGGGAATCTTTGTAAAGGCTTCGTAGTGATGCCCTGCTGGATCACCTTGGTAGTGATCAATGGAGAGTCATGATCTCCGGGCAGAATGGGAATCACGGCTTGTGGGTAAAGTGCACAACCTCTGCAGAGTGTTATGAAACTGATATATCAGCCGTGCTCGCGGTTATGAGCGGCCAAGGGAGCTCCAATGATTAGTGGTACTTGATCAGAGATATTGTGGTACAGGTGGTTATGAGACTGTTGAATCTGGTTATGATTATGGTGCTGGTAAGTGGTATTCTTTCCGTTTGGAAAGGATACATTGGGCTAATAACTTGGGTTAATGTTAAAACCTGGCTTTCTACTAGTAAGTAATAACCTGACCAACTAAAAGCAACTGCTTGACTTATCCCCACATAAAGCTAGTCCACTACAGCCAAACAGGATACTTGCTGAGTATGTTGATGTGTACTCACCCTTGCTCTACACACCAAACCCCCCCCCCCCCAGGTTGTCAGCATTGCAACCCCTGCTCAGGCGAAGATGAAGCTGTGGAAGGAGACTTCCAGGAGTTCCAAGATTACGACGAGTTCTAGGTGTGGGTTAGCGGCAACCCCCAGTCGGCTGCCTGTGAAGGCCGCGTTATCTACGTTTCTTTTCCGCACTTTGATTTATTGTAAGAACTATATGGACGTCTCAGACGTATGATGTAATCGACTATTATTTCCCCTTTTAATACTATTTTGAGCACTGTGTGATGATGTCCATATTATGTAACTGCTGTGTACGTGAATAACTGATCCTGGCACGTACATGGTTCGCATTCGGTTTGCCTTCTAAAACCGGGTGTGACAATCCACCTCAAATTTATAGGATAGATTACAGTGACAACTAGTAACCCACTGTAATTTTTACAGAATTTTTGGAAAAAGTTAAACCACTATTGTAGTTCAAACCCACACAAGAATTCATAAATATAAAATGAAAAAGGGGAATTAATAGTGGAGATTAATGTTACCCTAACCCAACCAGCAAAACCCCTTAAATGCCTACTAAAACATCTAAGGGAAATCCAAGTTTCAATCCACTGTGCTTATCCCTAGACAAAACCCAAACCTAAATTGATAAGCATAAACCACTAAGAGCCCCGTATGACCAGGAAACCCTAAGTTACTAACTAACTTACTTTTTCTTCACTTAGCATAATGAATACTAAATCCTGCATAATCATTGCATACATATTCTTATTCATTGTATTCAATAGATTGCAACCTCACTGACGGAGAGTACGTCCTCGTGCCGGAGCAAGGAGTTGCTCAGGAGGTAGCCCCGGATCCAGCACCAGAGCCTGCCCTAAAGGATCTGCCTGCCCCAGCTTTGGAAGGCAAGCCCCGGTTTATGCATAACCAGTTCTATATATTATTTTACTGCACTTAATGATTGTAGGCTTGCATTGTGCACTTAAGTGTAGGAGTTGTTTGAAACCCTAGTTGCATGATCTCAGGAATCCTTTTGTGATGGATACTAGTATGCTAGGTCGAGTAGCTGCTTTACTAATTAGAGATCTCGGTAGAAGTCGAGTGATATTTCTAGCACTCGCGCGAGGTCAGGAAGTGCTTGTATCCATTTACATATCGTATTGATGATTATCTGTTGACAACGGTCCAAGGGGATGCGTTGTCTACGAGACGGAAATTGGAATAAGGATTAAGGTGTGGTACCGTGTGTCAAGCGTTTGAACCTACTAAGCACATGCCGAGAAATATGGTAAATCAGTAAGCCTAGTACCTGAGTGAACCTGCCCGCTGACTTTGCCCCTCACGCGACCTGAGACATGATCTCCCATTCTGGTTATGGTGGGTATAAGTGCGGTCACTGCACGACGGCAGTCGGGGTCAGTGAGGCATTGTACGCCAAGGCGGTGAGCCCTGATCTGTTGCCAGGGAATCGATGGGGACGGTTGATGTGTGTGGGGACGGAGGGCCTCGCCACGTCGTGTGTTTAGGTTTACCTTGCAAGGTTTAAAAACTCGATTCGGATCGTCTGCTTCTCGTAGCTAATGAGACTACTTGATCCATGTTGCTACATTGAGTAACAAGTGGAAATGAGATGACTTGGCAAAAGTGGTTGATTGCTAAATGTTTGCTACCATGTATGATTAGATAGTTATATATATTCAGTCTTAAGAGAGTCACACTAAAACTTGACAAAGCTAAGACTTGATTTATAAACTCAGCTAGTGCTTTTGGCAACCAAACCCCTCAGCCAAACAGTTGCATGTCTAGAGGTAGAGGAGTAGACTCCTCACACCGGGTAAGTCTAGCTGAGTATTAGTATACTCAGCCTTGCTTGTGGCATAATTTTACAGGTTCTCTGGAGGACATGGTTGCTGGAGTGACTTGGCCGTCCATCTTGCCACCGGGTTGGACAGTCGAGTGGGACCCTGCCTCGACTGAGGAGGAGCATGAGGAGTGATGGGACAGGCTTCCCCATCTCTCTGTTTATTTATCGTTAGTTTTATTCCGCTGCATTTCGAACAATGATGACTACTTTTGCTAAAACTCCGATAATGATATAATAAGTTTAATACTCCTTAATGTATGGTTTTATGCTTTATTGTATTTGCTCTGTGCCTCACCATCGAGTGAGTACGTGGTACTTGATCCTGTCAGTGGCCTAGTCGGACTAGATCCGAGGGATTGACGGGTTATTCCCATTTAAGTGTGGTCTAGCCTCTAAGGCGGGACTTATGCACTTAAGTTGGAATAATTCGGGCAGTTCCGCCACAGCTGGTATCGGAGCTCGTACCACCACAGAGGAATAAATAAACTATAAATACCATCCTTTTTCAAAATAAAACCTGGTAGAAACAAATGTTGGATAGATCGAAGGACGATCAAGATAGACCTAGGACGTGAAGCCTTAGGATGATAAGGGTATCTAGGTGGCTAGGTGAGTAAGCCCTATAGGCTACTATAAGGGATGGGAGTTTCTTCCTATTCCCTCTAAGTTAATGTGAGGTCGTTTAGGACAACATGCATACATCCTTAATTAAACTACTTGATAATTGGGTAAGAACTTAAAATACACAATGACGATAAATTAAGTACCCCAGTACCATCGTCGTAGTTATAGGGAGGCTGAGTTGCGATCCCTTTTCATTTTATAATTCTTTTTATTTTACTTACGCTTAACCGTACACAGATGACTTCTCACGGATCCTCGGATGAAGGGAATGCACAGTCCCACACTGACGGGCTTGCACGAGAGGGTTTCCCCCGTATGTTGTGGGAGGTACTATAGGGAGCTGGTTACACGACGCCTCCCCAGTACGCGGTGCAGTTGTTCAAGAAGCACCGAGTGCCCTGCTGTAGGGTGAGGATGACTTTGGAGCCTCATCCCCTACAGCCAGGCTGGCGTTCGCTGGACTCTGAGTCTTTTGGATACAGGGCTGGGGATACTATGGAGGCAATTGCTCTTCACGGACTGACCACCTTCCGCGGATTCCACCCCTTGGAGCTGTCCACTCACCCCATTGGTTTGTGCCCCGCTGAGAAGGAGGACGACCCAATGTGGAAGGACCGAGTGGAGCATGCCAAGGATATCTGGGCTATCTACCCAGGGCAGACTGCTCACTTGACGGTGCGGTGCATGAATGCCCTGTATCGTCTGCAAGTGATGCGTGGAGAGGCAATGTCCCATCTGATGGCATTGTTGGAGGCTACCAAAATTACCTTGGATAACAGAGAGGAACTTGTGGTAGACTTGTCCACTGAGATGGTGGAAAAATACTTACAAGTGGAGCAACTGTCAAATGAGATCCAAGAGCTTGAGGAGTTAGTAGGAACCAAGGAGAACACCATCAAGGTTCTCGAGGATCAGTTGATCAACACCTAACAGCAGCTTGCAGAGGCTAATCAGCACCTGGATATGCACCACCAGGAGATCCAGGACATGGAGGCCAACGAGGCTGTCGACATCGAGGGAGGAGAGGAGCCTGCCTCCATCTTGGACACTGCTGGCTCAGGGAGACCACCTTCCCCCGAGTCGAGCGTTGCCTCGTTTGCCCACTAGGTCGCAGGGATAGAGTTAGAAGTCGGTGACGGTAGAACTCCTCGAAGCTAGCTTAGCTTTTGCACCCTTGGGGTACTAGGCTAGATAGAGTTAAGTCTTTTGAGTTACTGATGTAATCATGACAAACTCTTTTGGAAGTATGGATGATGAATGATGCCAGTTTTAATTTAAGAAGAAAAGTTTATGCCATGTGCAATCAGTTATAATTATGCAAGAATATATTGGTTTTACCCTTTTGACTCTTTCGCCACGATTGAACCTTGAACCTCAGAAATGTGATGTTGAGAATGTACATGATTTTTCAGATGGCAGGAAGAGCGCGTCGTGGACAGAATGAGCGCATTCCTCCACCACCGCCACCACCTCCTACTCTACAGGAGCTGATGGCTCAGTAGAACGAGATTCTGCGACAGTTGGCGCAGCGTCAGCCGCCACCTCAGCATTATGGTGGTGGTGATCATCAGCGTCACCCCGCAGCAGCCACTTATCAGGAGTTCCTCAGTACCCAGCCACCGTTGTTCACCAGGGCCGAGGACCCACTTGATGCTGATGTATGGCTGAGAGTAGTGGAATTCAAATTCCCGCTACTCCATGGAATTTGTTCAGAGGTGACTAAGGTCAGATTCGCCACCCAGCAGCTTCGCGGACCCGCGCGGACATGGTGGGACCACTTTCTTGCTATGCAGCCAGCTGACCATGAGGTGGAATGGAGAGAGTTCAAGGCAGCTTTCAGGGGGCACCATATACCAGCAGGCATTATGGACCGCAAGCTCAATGAGTTTCTGGCACTCACTCAGGGAAACCGGACCGTGTTACAGTATGCTCAGGCCTTCAATGACCTGTGCCAGTATGCCGGATATCATGCAGACACCGATGAGAAGAAGAGGGACAGGTTCAGGAGGGGGCTCAGCACTAAGCTCTGTGACCGTCTCAGCACAGTTAGGGCCAACAGCTACAATGAGTTAGTCAACATGGCCATTTCTCAGTAGGACTGTATCACAGCTCGTCAGGCAGAAAAGAAGAGGAAGACCCCTGTGGCAGGACCTTCAGCTCAGCCACAGCGCTTCAGGATCGTATCTGACACTCAGAGCAGCCTCAACAGCAGCAAGGACGTTGGGTGATCCGACCACAACAGCAACAACAGGCACCCAACCGCACCCAGTTTTCAGTACAGAGAAACAATCAGCCACAGCAGCAGCAGTACCGCCAGGCCAATGACAACAATCAGTTTTCACTTGTGGTAACACCAGACATTATGCCAAGAATTGCCCCAGAAACCAGCAGAGGCAGGGACAGAATGCCAACCAGAATCAAGGCAAGAGACAGAAGGTGCAAGTGAGGCAGGGCAGGCTGAACTTCACCACCATGGCTGATATTTCAGAAGGAGCACCCGTCTTGACTGGTATCTTTTCAGTTTTGAATTGTCCCGCAATTATTCTTTTTGATTCTGGTGCATCACACAGTTTTATCAGTACCAAATTTAGTGCCAAGTGTCAGTTACCTTTTCACCACACCAATGGGGGTATCACAATTTCTACACCCGGAGGCAGGGTTGCCACCTATCAGATCAATAGACACGTACCAATTAAGTTGGGTAGTTTCATATTTAAAACCACTCTCTTGATAATGGGATTGGATAGTGTGGATATCATCTTGGGGACTGATTGGTTATCACGACACCACGCGGTGATTGATGTCGCAGCCAGAGCCATAGAAATCCACTCCCCACTGGATGGCGAGATCACCTTGTACCTACCCGACCAGGGATGTACCCGTTCCTATGCCTTCACCATGATAGAGTCACCTGTTGAGAAGATCCCCATAGTCTGTGACTACCCAGATGTTTTTCCGGATGAATTGCCAGGGATGCCACCTGATAGAGACATAGAGTTCGTGATTGAATTGTAGCCTGGGACTACTCCTATATCCAAGAGACCTTATAGGATGCCTCCAGCAGAATTGGCAGAATTGAAAAAGCAACTACAAGAGTTGTTGGACAAGGGGTTCATTCGCCCAAGTACTTCACCATGGGGATGTCCGGCCCTATTTGTGAAGAAAAAGGATGAGAGTTTGAGAATGTGTGTTGATTACCGCCCTGTCAATGCGGTAACCATCAAGAACAAATACCCATTGCCCCGCATTGATGTTTTGTTTGATCAGTTGGTGGGAGCCAAAGTGTTCTCCAAGATAGACCTTCGCTCGGGCTACCATCAGATCAAGATCCATGCCAGTGATATTTCGAAGACGACTTTCTTCACCAGATATGGGCTCTATGAGTTTTTGGTGATGTCTTTTGGGCTGACCAATGCCCCGGCTTATTTCATGTACCTGATGAACTCAGTATTCATGCCAGAGCTGGACAAATTTGTGGTGGTTTTCATTGATGATATTCTGGTCTATTCCAAGAATGAAGCTGAGCACACTAAACATTTGCATATTGTACTTCAGAGACTACGTGCCCATCAGTTGTATGCCAAATTGTCCAAATGTGATTTCTGGCTGAGGGAAATTAAATTTTTGGGTCACACAATTTCTCAGGATGGGATATTAGTTGATCCTGAGAAGGTACAAGAAGTAATGGATTGGAAACCTCCTACCACAGTGAGACAGATTCGGAGTTTTCTGGGATTGGCAGGGTATTATCGACGATTCATTCCAGATTTCTCTAGAATTGCCAAGCCAATGACTGAACTATTGAAGAAGGGAGTCAAGTATGATTGGAGCCAGAAGTGTGAGGATGCCTTTCATACACTAAGGCAACATTTGACAACAGCACCAGTGCTAGCTCAACCTGATAACACCAAGCCCTTTGAAGTTTATTGTGATGCTTCTGGTACTGGTTTGGGATGTGTCTTAATGCAACACAACAGAGTAATTGCTTATGCCTCCCGAGCACTTAGACCCCATGAGCAGAACTACCCCACACATGATCTGGAGTTAGCAGCTGTGGTTCATGCTCTCAAGATATGGAGACATTACTTGATGGGAGCTCACTGTAACATTTACACTGATCATAATAAGAGTCTCAAATATATCTTCACCCAGGCTGATCTTAATATGAGGCAGAGGAGATGGTTAGAGCTAATCAAGGACTATGATTTGGAGGTGCATTACCATCCTGGCAAGGCCAATGTTGCGGCACATGCCTTAAGCAGGAAGGCCCAGTGCAATTGTATGAACATGGATGCAAGAGTCACCACCCTATGTGATGAGTTGTGCAAACTAAACCTAGAAGTTGTTTCCTCCGGTGCTTTAAATTATATTTCAGTGGAGCCCACCTTACAAGAGCAAATAGTCATGGCACAGATTGGTGACAAGGGTGTTCAGGTCATTAAGGAAATGATCAAGCAGAAAGCAGAAAAATACAAATGCTTCCGTCAGGACAGCAAAGGAATCCTATGGTTTGGAGACCGATTGGTTGTTCCCAAGAACCCTGAGCTCAGAAAGAAGATATTGGATGAAGCGCACCTTTCAAAATTCTCCATGCACCCCGGTAGCAATAAGATGTATCATGACCTTAGATCTTTATACTGGTGGACCCGAATGAAGAGGGAAATTGCCAAGTATATATCTGAATGTGACACCTGCCAGAGAATCAAGGCCAGTCATTTGAAGGTAGCAGGCCCTTTGCAACCCCTTCCCATACCATCTTGGAAATGGGAGGATAGTTGCATGGATTTTATCGTGGGATTTCCCAATACCTCCAGGCACCATGATTCCATTTGGGTCATTGTGGACCGATTGACCAAGACAGCTCATTTCTTGTCGGTACACACCACCCACAGGACGGAGAAGTATGCAGAAATCTACATTGACCAGATAGTTCGCTTGCATGGAATACCAAGGACTATAGTATCGGACAGAGGAGCACCATTCGTGGCACGTTTTTGGGAGCAATTACAGGAATCACTTGGGACCCATGTAATAAGAAGCTCAGCATACAATCCTCAAACAGATGGCCAGACAGAAAGGGTAAATCAGATTTTGGAAGACATGTTGAGGGCATGTGTGCTACACTATGAAAAGGATTGGGACAAGTGTCTTTCCTTGGCAGAGTTCTCTTATAATAACAGCTACCAGTCCAGTTTGAAGATGGCACCTTTTGAAGCCTTGTATGGGAGAAGGTGTAGGACCCCGCTGAATTGGTCTCAAGCAGGAGAAAGGGAAATTTTTAGATCAGACTTGGTACTTGAAGCAGAGGAAAAGGTCAGAGTTATTAAGAATAACCTAGAAGCTGCCCAGGCCATGCAAAAGAGCTATCATGACAAGAGAAGGAAGCCTCTGCAGTTTGAAGTGGGAGATCATGTTTATCTTAAAGTGTCACCGACCAAAGGTGTCCAGAGATTTGGAATCAAGGGCAAGTTAGCTCCTCGCTACATTGGACCCTATGAGATCAAGGAAACTTGTGGACCTGTAGCATATCAATTGAAGTTGCCACCCCACATGTCAGCAGTTCATGATGTGTTCCATGTATCCCAGCTACGGAAATGTGTCCGCTTACCCGCTGAAGTGCTACCTGAACCAGAAATTGAGATAGAACCAGACTTGTCTTATCAAGAGCACCCCGTCAAGGTATTGGATCAGAAGGAGAGATCAACGCGGGCAAGGTCGATCAGAATGTATAAGGTTCAATGGAGTCACCATTCAGTAGAAGAAGCTACATGGGAGACTGAGGATTTTCTACGCTCTCGCTTCCCCGACTTTCTGCCCAACGGAGTCGGTACATAACCCAAAACCCCACCCCCACCTGCCCTTTGAATTCAAATATAAGAAAAACTTAGATGTTAAAGGTAGTGTAAGTTTTGGAAATGACTCGAAAAGGACTTCCTTCTGAAGTCGCAAAGATAATGACATTCGAAGAGCAGTTAACTAGAGGAACTTGGATAAAGGAAGGAGCAACACACCAACACACCTTCATGGCACCCCTCCAAAGGACTCTACCTAAAATCTCGGGACGAGATTCCTTTAAGGGGGGAGGGCTGTAACACCCCAGGTGTTACCATAACCATGGTACATTTATGCACTAATGACTGTGATCAAATGTGGAAGAGAAGAAGAGCATAAAACCTTGGAAACATGGGTTAACTAAGAGAAGGGAATGGCAAGGGTTTCAACCACACAAGTGGAACAATGGTCATTTGGAGCCAAGAAGATTAAACCCTAAAAAGGGCACCTAAGAGCACTAGACTTCCAAGCCAGGGATTAGTGGATAAGTTAACCAAATTGCCAAAGCATGATCTTAGTTCTTAAACAAGTTTTAGTAGCCTTGTAACCTAACAAATGCAGGGAGGGAACATTGCAAAAAGACACCTTGAAGACCCCAATTTCACCCCCTTAAGAAGAAAGAGCACTAGAGCTCTCAAATTCTTTCTAAGTTAAATTTTGAACCTAATCTAAAGATCCACCGTGTTCACCTAGTAAATGGCACCAAAACCACTTGGGTTGTATACCAAAAAGGTGTCATACCACCTAAGGCGCCCACTGGAAAAGTTTGAAACCGAGCCCAAGACGTTTGACAAGATTTGGCATGGTTTTTGTCTCGAGGTGGACAGAGGGACAAGCCAGATTTGGCGTCCGCAAATCTCCCTGCCTAGGGCATATCTGCCATGGGAACTCACATACAAGAGACAGCCCTAGGTGCTAGGAGGAGGCCTGCGCCGGATTTTTGCCAAGATTCGCATGCTTGCGATCTCGGTGAGCTATTGAACAAGGGCAGAAGAACACTTCCACGTGTTCGACGCGCTCTGAGCACGCCCAGCGCCCGACCCTGCGCGCCCCGCGCCGCGCTAAGCCATGCCCGTGTCTCCTGCTCGCGCTCGCGCCTATAAAGCCCACCGAAGCTTCAACCGTACTCCCCCGCGTGCTCTCGACCTCACCGGAGCTAGAGATCACCGGCGTTTGCCCTTCAAACGGCGTGCCCGCGGCCACCCGATCCCCCGCCACTGTAGACCGGCCAGCAGAGCCTCTCCCAGCCACGCCAGACCCTCGGAGTAGACCGTGCATGCCTCGGTGAAGCTCCCCGAGCAAGGAATCGGACTTTGCCTCGCAGGAGAAGCCAGTCCACGGTCGCCGGACTTCACCCGATCACCGGTGAACGTTGACCGGGTAAGTCTCTGCAACATTTTCCGATTCCCTGCGCACATAGCCTCTACGTCATCCCGTGGAGCTCATTGTGCCGTTTAATTGAACTAGATCGTCGTGGTTAGGCCGGAGCACTCGCCGCCGACGAGTTCACCCGCCTGCGCACGTGGACCGGTCGATTCTGGCCACCACCGCCGTCGAGCCGTACCTCGCTGTGACCGCTAGGTCCTCCCGAAGCCAACCCCGCCCCTCGCCGGACCTCTCTCGCCGCCAGTAAGCCGCGCCACCCTTTTCCTTTCCGCGGTCACTGTTTACATAAGGGGAGGGACCTCGGGGGAGAAGAAGAAAAGGCCAGGGGGTTTTGTGCGCTGTCAGTGACTTAGGGGAATAGTAGCGCAGGGGTATAACTGAAGGAAATGGTTCAGAAAGAACCCAGGGTCTTCGATGCAAAGTAGTTTTTCCAGGAAACCTTTTAAATATTCTGATTTAAATCCAAACAGAACTTGAAAAATTCATAACTTCGGTTTGGTTTAACCAAATTGACTCAAACCAATTTTGCCAGATCCTAAATAATGTAAACTACTTAGGAAAAAAATAAAACCCCTAAGTGTTACAAAAAACTTTAAAGTTTTGATTTAAATGATTAACTGGTCAAAAGCTAAAAGAAATAAGGAAAAATAGCTACACTATTTGACTGGGGTAAAGAAAATTTAGAGAGGTACTTGATCATTTCCTAACCTGTTTAAAAATAATAAACCCCTCTCTACACCCAGTAAAGTAGAGTTTGCCATTTAAATCACTTTTTGCTTGAAGTTAAATAAAATATAAAAGGTGGTTTAAAATAAGAACCAGGGAGCACCCACATTTTTGTTAGCTCCCTTATTCACTGTAGTTCACTAGAAAAATTTATTATACCCTTGTTTAGTGCAAAAGAAAGGAGATACCTTTTAATTTAGAAAAACAAGGAAACCTTAGAAAAACCCTAGAAAAATAACCCTGAGAAGAAAACACCCCAAACCTTGGGATAACTAATGTTTTGTTATTATGAACATAGGAAAAATATGAAATCTGTTGTTTGATATTTGTCAAATAACATGTTAGTTATAAGCACCTTTTTGGCATAAAACTTTAGAAATTCACAACTAAATACCCAGTAGGCCTTTTTCTGTGATTTTTAATACAGAGGCCTAATATCACTTATGTATCTAGACAAAAATAAAATTTGGTACAGAAACCTCAATTAAATCACAGCTATAGTGTAAAATGCCCTTTTAAAACTTATTTTTGTTAATTTTGCACAAGTAGTATCTGAATTAGTATCCACCTCAAATTTATAGGATAGATTACAGTGACAACTAGTAACCCACTGTAAGTTTTACATAATTTTTGGAAAAAGTTAAACCACTGTTGTAGTTCAAACCCACACTAAAATTCATAAATAGAAAATGAAAAAGGGGAATTAATAGTGGAGATTAATGTTACCCTAACCCAACCAGCAAAACCCCTTAAATGCCTACTAAAACATCTAAGGGAAATCCAAGTTTCAATCCATTGTGCTTATCCCTAGACAAAACCCAAACCTAAATTGATAAGCATAAACCACTAAGAGCCCCGTATAACCAGGAAACCCTAAGTTACTAACTAACTTAGTTTTTCTTCACTTAGCATAATGATTACTAAATCCTGCATAATCATGGCATACATATTCTTATTCATTGCATTCGATAGATTGCAACCTCGCTGACAGAGGTACGTCCTCGTGCCGGAGCAAGGAGTTGCTCAGGAGGTAGCCCCGGATCCAGCACCAGAGCCTGCCCTAGAGGATATGCCTGCCCCAGCTTTGGAAGGCAAGCCCCGGTTTATGCATAACCAGTTCTATATATTATTTTACTGCACTTAATGATTGTAGGCTTGCATTGTGCACTTAAGTGTAGCAGTTGTTTGAAACCCTAGTTGCATGATCTCAGGAATCCTTTTGTGATGGATACTAGTATGCTAGGTCGAGTAGCTGCTTTACTAATTAGGGATCTCGGTAGAAGTCGAGTGATTTTTCTAGCACTCGCGCGAGGTCAGGAATTGCTTGTATCCATTTACATATCGTATTGATGATGGTCTGTGGACAACGGTCCATGGGGATGCGTTTCTACGAGATGGAAATTGGAATAAGGATTAAGGTGTGGTACCGTGTGTCAAGCATTTGAACGTACTAAGCACATGCCGAGAAATATGGTAAATCGGTAAGCCTAGTACCTGAGTGAACCTGCCCGCAGACTTTGCCCCTCACGCCACCTGAGACGTGGTCTCCCATTCCGGTTATGGTGGGTACAAGTGCGGTCACTGCACGACAGCAGTCGAGGTCAGTGAGGCATTGTACGCCAAGGCGGTGAGCCCTGATCTGTTGCCAGGGAATCGATGGGGACAGTTGATGTGTGTGGGGACGGAGGGCCTCGCCACGTCGTGTGTTTAGGTTTACCTTGCAAGGTTTAAAAACTCGATTCAGATCGTCTGCTTCTCGCAGCTAATGAGACTGCTTGATCCATGCTGCTACATTGAGTAACAAGTGGAAATGATGACTTGGCAAATGTGGTTGATTGCTAAATGTTTGCTACCATGTATGATTAGATAGGTATATATTCAGTCTTAAGAGAATCACACTAAAACTTGACAAAGCTAAAACTTGATTTATAAACTCAGCTAGTGCTTTTGGCAACCAAATCCCTCAGCCAAACAGCTGCATGTCTAGAGGTAGAGGAGTAGACTCCTCACACCGGGTAAGTCTAGCTGAGTATTAGTATACTCAGCCTTGCTTGTGGCATAATTTTACAGGTTCTCTGGAGGACATGGTTGCTGGAGTGACTTGGCCGTCCATCTTGCCACCGGGTTGGACAGTCGAGTGGGACCCTGCCTCGACTGAGGAGGAGCATGAGGAGTGATGGGACAGGCTTCCCTATCTCTCTGTTTATTTATCGTTAGTTTTATTCCGCTGCATTTCGAACAATGATGACTACTTTTGCTAAAACTCCGATGATGATGTAATAAGTTTAATACTCCTTAATGTATGGTTTTTTGCTTTATTGTATTTGCTCTGTGCCTCACCATCGAGTGAGTACGTGGTACCTGATCCTGTCAGTGGCCTAGTCGGACTAGATCCGAGGGATTGACGGGTTATTCCCATTTAAGTGTGGTCTAGCCTCTAAGGCAGGACTTATGCACTTAAGTTGGAATAATTCAGGCAGTTCCTCCACATTAACCTTTGCATATGTAAACTCTCGATCGGGTTTCTCAAGACCAGAATGGGTTCACGCCAACCGAGAGCACAGATACTCCACCGTCCAGCCTCTTGCCACGGAGGATACATGCTACACTCGCTATCTCTCCACTCCCATTGTGTGGTGGCCTTTCTGGTATTGGTTCGACCGAGGCAAAGCTTACCCATGACGAGGCAAGTGGCCAGTTAAAAGGTCCTCGATCGTCAAGCCTACATCGGCTCAGTCCTTAAACGACTCAGACGGAAACACTACACCGAGACTCTTTTCTCGTGCAAGTCACCCGCCCGGTATCATCTTTATCATTTACAACCCAAAGTTTGGTACCTAGAAGAGGTAATATTTTCATATGTTGAACCCATCACGACCATGATGGATTCACCATCATAGTTCTTTTCTTTGTAAAAATCCCCATCCAATGTGAAGAACCACCTTTTGTTTAAAACAAAACATTTTGTTTTCTAAATCAAGTCTAAGCATCAGAAAACTTGTTTGAGTAAATCAGGTAACAAGGAATGTTAACCAATTTTCCAAGGAAGGGAATGCATCAATTGTTTAGCACATAACTCCTATTACCTAATGCATCAGACAAGGTGATAAAGTTTTTAAACAACAAGGAAAGGGATAATGCACCGGGGCTTGCCTTTTGTTGCAGGAGGTTTAGGTTCCACTCTGTATATGTCGATGTAAAAGTTGTTCTCCGCTGGAGGATTTTCAACTTGGGAGACAACCTCTTCTTCTACCACAGTTTCTTCCTCATGTTCTATACATGATAATACATGTATATGAATGCTTATGCTATGCAGTTACACAATTGAAACATACTAAGTTGCAACTTGAATACAACTTTCCTTCATGATACAAACTAATCACTAGGGTCTTCTAATTTGGTATTCTTTTAGGGTTAGGATTAAGTAATTTACCTTATGAGGCTAGTTATTGGGTTTCTGAGCAAACAATGTCCAAATCATTTCAAACTTTGCTTATAAGCTCTAATCATCATATTAAGCCTACTTAAAAAGTTTTATGATTTTTGGAATTACTAAACTATTTCTAAAATTCTAAAAGGCTTGGTTTAAGCATCCTACATAATTCTAGGTTCTTGGATAAAATCTTGGAACTACTTTTATTAAATACTATGTGATTTTAGGAGTCTAGCAAAATTAGTCTCATAATTTTATCAATTTTCTACTATTTTCTACAATTTCCCAAGTTAGCAGTAAAAAGAAAAGAAGAAAACATGAATAGAACGGGCCTAATTTAGCCCGACCGTCCCACAAATAAGAGGAAACACGCTCGCGTCCGCGCCTGCGCATGGGAATTTGCGCAAAGGTCCCTGACCATTTGGATAACCAGTAAAGAGCCCATGGCACTATTCACATGTCTCGCTGATAGTTGCAAAAAGGCCCCTGTTCTTTTGTTTCTTCATGGCTCTAGGTCCCTGATGGCACCGCGTCGAGCACTTGGCTGGAGTCGCGGTTTCCCGGCGACGGTGACCCCTACTGGAGGTAACAAGCACTGGGACATCGTGCACACGTCTACCTGAGCAAATGCCCTCACCCAATTGGACTGGTCTGATCGTAATTGATGCTTGTTCATGGCCACGGTGGCGCTTGAGCTCCGGTAAGCGTGTTCCAAGAAATAAAATGCGGTAGCATTTAAATTGAAGCTAGGGCGAGTTTCATTGACTCACCAGAGGTCGGGTACACACATGAATTTGGATGGAGCGGGTGTGGGAGAGTGGGTCGACGTGAGTGCACTCTCGGAAGTGTTCCGCGGCGGCGAGGTGATGTTCTCGATGCCTTGGCGCGGTAGTTGTCAATCGGTTGAGCCGACGAGCTTCGTTAACATTCATGAATGCTAGAACATGGCATAGAGAGGTGTGAACGGACCTGGGAACAGCTGATCACTGCAGGGTGTCTCACAGCGGCGTGAGTGGCCCGATTTGAGAAAAATCCAGTGACTGGGGGCTACGGTGCACGAGAGAGACTAACTGAGGGTGGTATGAGTGCATAACAGAGAGACGGAGCGAAGGTAGTGCTCAATTTAAAGGAGCCAACTACGTGCTTCGCCAGTTTGAGACGAAGGCGATCACGGAGGCGGTGAGATATTCCACTGGACGAGTTCGTCGTTGCACCCGCCGGTACAACGGCTCAAGGGCAGTGACTCCTTGCTTGCCACAGTTATAGCTACGTGGTGAAATGGTCACGGCGTGGCGCAACCACAAAGGACAGTTGCCACCACGGTGATGGTCGCCCCAGCCACGTCGCCGTGCAAGTGGGTACGACGAACTGAGCAATAACAGGACCCGAGCTCATCTCTACGCCAAGATCTTTTTACCTCTAGCAGTTATCCGCGCGCCACTGAGCATGAATCACAACACTGGCATGGATCGCGGCGCGGGTTCATCGACAGCGGGTGCACTGCACCTGGGATCTTCTTCAGTTTACTATACCATGCGGAGTTCATTCAGTGCGCCTAACAGAGCAATTTGAGGAGCTTTGTTCTCCGATTTTCTTGTGACAAACTGCTAATCTGACTGCATCAAAGTTGTTGCCCAATATACCAGCTTCAACTTTGTTATAGGTTTCTTGATTGGATACTCACTGGATCATGCGTAATTCGGCCTCAAAGTTCATCAGAGTTCACTGACAGTCAAGTTTCAGTGCGTGACCCGACTCACAGTCCAACTTATAGTCCATTTTGCTCTAGTTTCTGTACAGTTATAGGGCTCAATCCTTTAATAAAACTTGGATTACTATAATATCTCTACAAATTTGATGTAGTGACCCATGGCAAAATCCCCATAGATCAAGAGATGATATGACTTAAACTTGGCTTCATAACACTGTTTTTAGAGTTAGCCATATGGCTGCTTTTGGGACCTTTTGCAATTTACTCCAATTTGTTCCACAAAACTTGGAAATCTCCAAATATAAAAGTTACTTAGTTTTTGTTACTCTACCACTTTGATATATACACTTTTGTCCAAAAGAGCATAGAAATTGAAATCACCTTATAGAACACTAATTAGGGTTTTTAGGGTTTCTATTAGGGTTTTGAGTATTCTAGAGTTTAAGTGGCACTTAAACTCTCTAAGTTTAGCCTTTATTGAACATCTTTACTAACTTTTTAGATCATACTCTAATTCTCATCTCACACACCCTCATGCTTCTAATCCTTGGGAAAGTAACCTATCCTAGGGTCAAAGATCTCTTTGATCATGTCCAATCATCACATCACATGTTTGATTTGAGATTTTAGCCTAGTGGATGCACTCGAGGTGTAACATACATAATGAAATGCCAATGCATATGATGCCATGCCCAAGTTTTAGTTTTGGTAACACCAGGGGTGTTACATCCTCCCCCCCCCCCCATAAAAGAATCTCGTCCCGAGATTTAAGGCTCTAGGGTAAGTAATGGAAAAGGAAACGCGTCACAACTTTATTTCCTAATGTATCTTACAGGGCAGGGGGTGGGTGTGGGGGTTTGTTCTAACTTTACAACCATGTACATAAACATTAATGATTACAAGAAGCTAAGAACATGGGAAAATGTTTTTCTAAGAAATCTTCAGACTCCCACGTAGCTTATTCTTCTGTGTGTTGGTTCGACTGCACTTTGTAAAACTTGAGAGTCCTTCTTCAAGTAATTCGGTCTTTCTGCTCTAAGACTCGAACGGGATGTTCTGAGTAGGTTAAGTCTAGTTCCAAATTAACATCAGCCACTTCCATAGTTCGATCAGGAATCCGAAGACACTTCTTTAACTTAGGTAGTGTTTGGTTGAGGAGCCAAGTAGAACAGAGTTGTTCCATCCCTGATTCTAGGAACGGAGCTGCTCTATTCTATGTTTGGTAATCTGGAACGGAGCGGTTCTGTTTTTTGTTTGGTTGCAGAGTGAACGGAACGAAGCGTGACTGTGCGAGCGGGCTGGGAACGGAGCGGCTCCGTCCGGTTGATTTTTTGGAGCGGAATGGTTCCGGATCTGAGGAGAATATTCCCTAATTGGAGTCATTCTGTTCTAGTTACTTTGTAACCAAACAACAACAAAACTAGGACAGAACGACTCCGTTCTACTTGGCTCTTCAACCAAACACTACCTTAGATACATGGAACAGATTGTGCACAACAGACAGTGATTCTGGCAACCAAAGTGTGTACGCAACTTGCCCACATCGTTCAATAATAGGGAACGTGCCAATATATCGGGGTGCTAACTTTCCTTTGACCCCGAATTGACTAACACCCTTCATCGATGATACTTTCAGGTACACATGATCTCCGACTTGAAAAATTAATGGTCGACGTCGTTTATCCTCATAATTTTTCTGTCGGGATTGAGCTTCTTTCAAGTTATGTCTTATGCATTGGACCTTTTCCTCTGTTTCTTTAACCAAATCAGGCCTGAAAAACCACCGTTCTCCTGGTTCTGACCAATTCAAGTGTGTTCTACACGACCGTCCGTACAGAGCTTCAAACAGTACCGTTTTAATGCTCTCCTGATAATTGTTATTATAAGAAAATTCTACCAGCGGTACACAATCATCCCACTTTTGTGGAAACTCCAAGACACAGGCTCGTAGCATATCTTCAAGTACTTGATTTACCCTTTCGGTTTGTCCGCTCGTTTGAGGATGATAGGCCGAACTGTGGAGCTATTTAGTGCCCGAAGATTTGTGCAACTCTTCCCAAATCTTGGATACAAATTGTGGTCCTCCGTCCGACACTATCTTCTTTGGAACTCCATGCAAACTAAGAATATGAGCGATATAAAGTTCCACATACATAACCACTCGATATTTCACCTTAACGGTGAGAAAATGAGCAGTTTTTGTAAGCCGGTCCACTATGACCCAAATAGAGTCATATCCTTTACATGTCTTGGGTAATCCCACAACAAAATCCATACTAATGTCTTCCCATTTCCAAGTTGGGATCGGCAATGATTGTAAGGGTCGAACAGTTTTCATATGTACTGCCTTAACTCGTCTACAAGTGTCACTGTTGGGGGCCTTCATCTTCTGAAGGTCCTCAAAAATATGTCTAACCATATGTTTTCAGCATGATTATGAATAATTACAGGAAGCTTCGGCTTTGCGATGAAGAACTTCTCTTATGACGGAATGAAGGGAGATAAAGAGTGGGTGACGAAGCTAAAAGCCAAGGACCTTCAGCCTAACATATTGACGAAGCTCAAAGCATAACGATGACTGAAAGGGGGCTAAAGACCTTATAGTCCTCATTAATTCATGTTAGGATTATAGGCATTTACCAGGGATATAAATGTACTTTTATCTGGGCTACATTATGTGCCTATAAATATATGAACAGTAACACCGTACTGTTCACGCTGAATTGTAATCACTATCGCGCTCTCCTCGCTCTCTCACCTTTTGGCAAGCCGAAGGTACCATTGTAATATGAATATTGTTAATGTTATTCATATTTAATGAAGATAATAATAAAATGAATTATTGATATATACCAGTTGTTATCTTCATTTATCTGTATTCCTCCATTTTTCTTATTTATGTCCATATTTATATGATAAAATGATGAAGGCATGTCCTTCATGACCTTCGTCCGAAGATCATTATGTCCGAGAGGAAATCATGCTTCGAAGGACAAAGGTCTTTAATCATTGATGATTGTGTTGCCTTGTTCCTGATTTATAGCTTTTAAGAACAAGTGAACAACATTTGGCGCCCACCTTCGGTGAACTCACTTACACAATCTTTGGAAGAGCATCCATCTTCGATATGCCACCGAAGAAGGCAACGGTGCCAGGGGCGCTCTGCAACCACTGGACATCAAGATGCCCTCTCTCTGTGAGAGGCTAGGAACCAAAAGAGAAAGGCCACCAACCCAACTCTTCAAGTGGAGCAAATTGATCAGGAAATCAGGGACCTAGAGGTCATCCATCAGCAAGTGCAAAGGAAAAAAGGAGAAGATGGCCCGGCTGGTCGACCTTCAGAGGAAGATTGATGAAGCCGCTAAAGAAATGTGTCATCTTACACAAGATGACTAGGACTGAAGGTCTCAACACAGGGAGCTTCGTCAGGAGAGCTCATTCAACGAAGATGAATGGTACGATGACTTTCATCATGGTAACTTTACTTTTGATGATGCTTCTCCTCTGGCAGCAGAATTGCAGGCTATCCCATGGCCACAATCCTACAGGCCACCCAGTTGTCCATGTATTATGGGCATTCAGATCCATAGCAATTCTTGATGACCTACGAGGCAATAATATCCTCGTATGGGAGTAATGTCGCTATCGTGGCAAAGTCCTTCGTCATGGCAGTACGAAACGTGGCCCAGACATGGTACTCCTCTCTTTGGCCAGGAACAATTACTTCATGGTAGAATCTCAAGGATATGCTGGTTACCAGTTTCCAAGGTTTTCAAACAAAGTCAATCACTGCTCAGGCCTTGTTTCAATGCTCGCAAGACCATGAGGAATACCTTCAGACGTATGTCCGCAGGTTCTTGCACCTAATAGCACAAGCACCCATAGTGCCCAATCAAATTGTCATTGAGGCCATGATCAAGGGACTTCGGCCAGGGCCCACAACTCAATAATTTGCCAGGAAGCCTCCATAGACCCTGGAGAAGCTCCTTCAGAAGATGGATGAGTACATCCGGGCCGATAATGATTTTCGCCAAAGAAGGGAGGAAGCCTACAGGTTTTCTGAAATGACCAGGGACTTTGGAGGGAGACTTCATCCCATGCATGTCGGATCAATTCACAACTCCAATGCCAATGATGAAAGGGCCAGCAATGTTCAGCATAGCCATCACAGTTCTCAGTCTTCAAGCATGCATCAGACTTCTTTCAGACCACCGGCTTTGAGGGGCAGAGGAGGAAGAAGTTTTAGTGGAGGAAGGTTTGGCAATCAACCCAGAAAGTTGTAATGTCTTTTTTGTGGCAAGGACAAGGGCCACACAACAAGAACATGCCAGGTCACAATTCAGAAGCAGAAGGAAATTGCCGAAGCTGAGGCGCGACAGAATCAGCCAAAGCAAGTCCTCCACACTGCTTCATGTTATTCCCCATAAATCCTAGAATACGTAGGCAATCAACAACCTACGGCTTTTGTTGCTTTGGTAAGTCACTCCCCAGCTTCCTGGCCCTAGTTGCCACCACCACCACCACTGATCCACAATCAATAGCCAGAAGGGCGCAATCATACTCAGCAACAACGCGACCTTTGGGAGGAGTCCGAAGCTTGCACAGTCAACAACATTGTGCCTGAGTCAAAGCATATTTACTAAAAGGACTATATTGGCTCGGCCAAGGAATATGATGATTTGATGTATCTTAACTCTTTCTGCCTTTTTATTTTCTTGAAAGAAAAGCAATATAGGAGGGATAAATTTTCAATTTGATGTAATAATATTGTAATTACATCATTGAGTGTGACAGAATTAAGTTCCAAAGCTACAAAGTCGTTCCTAAGGGAGCACAGAGTAAGTTCAGAAGATACAAAGCCGTTCCTAAGGGAGCGTAGAGTAAGTTCCAAAGCTCAAAAGTCATTCCTAAGGGAATGCAGAGCCAAAATACCACCTAAATTAAAGTTCAAGAAGCTCCAAAGTCATTCCTAAGGGGATGCAAAGCTTAAATACCACCTAAATCAGAGGTGAAGAAGCTCCAAAGTCGTTCCTAAGGGGATGCAGAGCTTAGCTCCAAAGTCGTTCCTAAGAGGATGCATAACTAAAATACCACCTACGTAAAAGGTGAAAAGACTCCAAAGTCGTTCATAAGGGAATGCAGAGTCTGGATGTGTCTTCGTGTGGGTGCTTATCTTCGACATAAACATCATATTGCATCACATCATTTCGCATAGCATTACATCATACATCATATCACATCAGCAAGAAAATTGTGCAAAAGGAAAAATGCTCCTCCGGAAATATTCGATGGATTATGAAACAATGTACTGAAGCACAAAGTATACCTTCGGCAGACATAATTTTACACAATAGGGAAATCTTCTTCAGCAATGTTATTATACAACAGCCGTGGCAAAGTATGAGGCATTCAATCAATAGAGAGGGCAATTTTTCTTTGCGAAGCATGAAAAGAAGGGAAGGTGTTTTTTCGCCGAAGGCTCAAAAATTGTATGTACACAAATTTCATGCATCACAAAGAAATATATTACATACAAATATTTGATGTTTGACCCATATACAAATATTACATTTCCTAGTACACAAGAATTTAGTCTTCCTTCAGTATCCTCTCGTCGGCTTCATATAAAAGTTTGTCGACGACTTCGTCAACAACTTCGTTAGCAATCTTCATTACATCTAAAGCCTCTTTCATTATTGGATCCGCCTCAGGATTGTATGGCTCTAGTGGTGGCGAAAGGCCGGCTGTAATAAAAAGCATAATGATGAATTTTCGAAGCTATAAACAAACAACGAGACAAAGTTTTTTAAAAAGGATACCTATAATCAATGCACATTCAGTAGCTTCTTTAGCCTTCTTTGCCTCCACTCATGCATCGTGAGATTCTTTTTCATTCTTTTTAATAGCTTCATCGGCCATCTCACAGTCGCCCTTCATCCAGATATCGAAATAGAATTTCCCGCCCACCAAAGTAGCTTCGGTTGAAGGTTCCTTCGTATCGTCTACAGAGAGGATGGCTTCTGCCTAGGCTACAACCTTAACATGTTCACAACCAGTTTTCTCCAAAACTGCAACCCCTCGGGCACCGGCGAAGGCACAAAAATCTCCACGGTCACTGAGTATTTTTTCAAAAGCTTCGACCTCTTCGCCGATCCATTGAATAACTCCTTCGGGATCGCTGTGGATAAATCTTTGCTCCAATGAGTATGCACCACCTTTGCAAAGTTATCTTTAAGTTTCTTCGCACAATTCATGGATACTTCATAGCACTTTTCTTTGGAGTCCCGAAGTTCTTCAATGTTTTTCTGCACTCTTGCTGTTTCCATTTCATTTATTTCTTTTTTGCCTTTGCAACTTCGAAATCTTCATTCATTTCAGCAAATTTCTTCTTTAAACCTTCAACCTCGGCTTCATGAGCTTCGGCTTGTGCTTTCAGCGGAGCTTCGCTTGTTTTCAACCAATCCACTAAGGAAAGCAGTATTTTGTCTTTTTCAAGAGCTTCATTCCTTAGTGCAATAACCTCTGATCGAAGATTTCCAAGCGCTAGCTGGCAGCTTTCATCTTTAGCTTTTTTCTGAGCCTTGCTCAGAATTAAACCCTACAAAAATAAAGGATGAGCACATACTGAAAAGGAAATAAACTACAAAAATAATCTGCTTTCTAACAAGTCAAAGTGTTCCCACCTTCAGACTGTTATAGGCAAGGCTATCCGTGAGTTGGTCCTTCGTCATTGCAGACAAACCTAACTCATGCTTCGGGTATCCTATATTGTCTGCCTTCTCCTGACAGACATGAATCTCTTTGTTGTCAGGAAGGCAATAAAGGAAGTCATCTTAATCATCCCCACCATACACCAAGGATCCTCGAGGGTATTGCAGCTCCTTGGCGTAATGTTGCGCTTCGGCAATTTGCTCTTTTGATAATTTTTTACCTGAAGCATGACACCCTATAAATTCCAATTCCTCAGTAGATGCTCCAGGGGTAGGGGACTCAGATTCTTCGGTAGCCCTCTCTTTTTCTAATAGTAACGAAGCTTCACGGCATTCGAAGGTCTTGTTTCAGCCCCTTTTCAATAGCCTCCGTTGGTCTTGCTTCGGCGGTAGCCGAGGGCCCAACCTCAACTGTAATCTGTGTCATGCCAACTTCGACATATTTCTTTATATTTTCGCCTTCCACGCTAGGTGCCTCGGCAGAAGCAGGAGTTAACGCCCTTGTGGATTCCATAATAGCATCCAATAGACTGGCCATTCTCCTTCTCTTCGGAGTTACTAAAGCAATCTTTTGTACCTTCAATAGTTCTGCTTCTTGCAATGAACTCAAAGTTTTCGGATGCTCCGCTACTATCTTCGGGTTTGGCTCTTCGGCCGATTCCACCCTAGCTTCGGCAGTAGCGGGATGACTTGACTCAACAGCAGAGGACCCTTCAGCAAGCCTCAGCTCTTCCGCTGTTTCAGTGCGCTTAGGACGATGTGTCAAAACTTTAACCTTTTTTGGCTTCGTCATAGTGGAAATCGCCGAAGCGGCAACTCTTCTTTTCTTTCCTTGCTTTCGTGAAGGATAGCTGTAATCTAGGTATACGAAACAAATAACATCAAAAACCCTATTCCACCTTTTCTTGCCTCGGCCTCCGAAGACCGCTGTCATGGCATCATCTTCGGCCCTTGAGTAGGCGCCAAGAAACTCATCGCTGGTTGCATCAATGGCATTTAGCCAGTCATCGTTTGGCTCATCAAATTGGCTCCTGTATTTGAATGTATACTTCAAGTAAACCAAGCCACCTTGGCTAGACCCAGCAGCAGCCTCCTTCGGCATCTCCCACCCACTGCCGAACGGCCACACCTTGAAGGCAATGTGCTCCTGGATTAAGTCCCTGGTGCCTATGTAAGTGCATACTGTGTTATAAGCAGTTTGGCACGCTTGTATGTCATTCCCAAGGGCAAGGGATGGTCTTCTAATGCCAAAGTGAGACCATATAGGGCATTGCATAATCCCCTTGATGTCTTCCCTCTCAACCAGATCGTTCTTCACATAGAACCATTCTTGCATCTATGCTCCTGGCCATCTCTTGCGGAATGTTGGAACTGGGTTGCTTACCTCAGAGCGGGTTACGAAGCCATAGCAACCAAAGTTGTTCTGATACTGTTCTTTTCCGGTGGCCTTCGTCTCATAAGACAATTCATGCATATTACAGAAGCTTTTTGCATTTGGTTCTTGTCCTTAGCTCCTCATGGCCAAAATGTAAACCCCTATCTTGATGATGGCTTCAGGGGTAAGCTGATGAAGGTGGACTTCGAAGGTTTTCAGCACTTCGACCAGCATACTATCCAAAGGAAACCGAAGCCCCGCTTCCATGAAACTTCTATAAACAACCACCTCGTCAGCTTCAGGCAGAGGGACATTACTCTCCCCTCTAGCTCGTACAATAGAAATGTCACGAAAATACCTTCCCCTCATGGCATCAATCTGTCCTTGTTTGATTGTGGACTTTGTGAAGACAACATGACTTGGCCTCCAGGGCCGATCTTCGGCACCCTTCTCACGTTTTGCATCAAAGTCTTCACTACCACTGGAACTCTCAGATATCTCAGCCAATGTCTCATGTGCAATCTATTCAGCATTGGTCCTCTCCAAAGCTTCGTAAAACTCAGACAAGGTCGGGTCGACAGTCTTCTTCTCACCAGCCAACAAATCAAAACTTGTTGAAATGCCGGAGCTCAAAGTTGCGACAAAACAAGAAATTTTGAAATGGCGAGCACAGTGTAAGTGTCGGGGACCATAATTAGGGGTACCCTCAAGACGCCTAATTCTCAGCTGGTAACCCCCATCAGCATAAAGCTGCAAAGGCCTGATGGGTACGATTAAGTCAGGGATCAGTCCACACGAGTGACTCGATCACGCTTCGCCCGAGCCTAGCCTCGGCCAAGGGCAGCCGACCTCGAGAGACTTCCGTCTCGCCCGAGGCCCCCCTTTTAACGGCGGACACACCTCCGGCTCGCCCGAGGCCTTGGCTTCGCTTAGAAGCAACCCTGACTAAATCGCCGCGCCGACTGACCAGGTTGCAGGAGCATTTAACGCAAAGGTGGCCTGACACCTTTATCCTGACACGCGCCCCCCGGCAGAGCCGAAGTGACCGCCGTCACTCCACCGCTCCACTGACCAGTCTGACAGGAGGACAGCGCCGCCTGCGCCACTCCGACTGTAGTGCCACTCGACAGAGTGAGTCTGACAGGCAGTCAGGCCTTGCCAAAGGCGCCATAGGAAACTCCGCACTGCCCGACCCCAGGGCTCGGACTCGGGCTAAGACCCGTAAGACGGCGAACTCCGCTCCGCCCGACCCCAGGGCTCGGACTCGGGCTAAGACCCGGAAGAAGGCGAACTCCGCTCCGCCCGACCCCAGGGCTCGGACTCGGGCTAAGACCCGGAAGACGGCAAACTCCGCTCCGCCCGACCCCAGGGCTCGGACTCGGGCTAAGACCCGGAAGACAGCGAACTCTGCTCCGCCCGACCCCAGGGCTCGGACTCGGGCTAAGACCCGGAAGACGACGAAACTCCGCCTCGCCCGACCCCAGGGCTCGGACTCCGCCCTGGCCTCGGCCGAACGATCTCCGCCTCGCCCGACCCGGGGGCTCGGGCTCGGCCACGGAAGACAGACTCGACCTCGGCTTCGGAGGAGCCCCCACGTCACCCGACCTAGGGCACAGGCCCGCCACGTCAACAGGAAGCGGCATCATCATCCTACCCCAAGCCGACTCGGGTCACGGAGAACAAGCCCGGCGTCCCATCTGGCCAGCTCCGCCAGATGGGCAATGATGGCGCCCCACAAGCTCTGTGACGACGGCGGCTCTCAGCTCTCTTACGGAAGCAGGGCGACGTCAGCAAGGACTCGACCGCTCCAACAGCTGTCCCTCCGCCAGGCTCCGTCGCTCCTCCGACCGCCACGACATCACGCCAGCAAGGTGCCAAGACCTCTCCGGCTGCCACATTGGCATGTACCTAGGGCGCTAGCTCTCTCTCCTCTAGACACGTAGCACTCTGCTACACCCCCCATTGTACACCTGGATCCTCTCCTTACGACTATAAAAGGAAGGACCAGGGCCTTCTTAGAGAAGGTTGGCCGTGCGGGACCGAGGACGAGACAGGCGCTCTCTTGGGGCCGCTCGCTTCCCTCACCCGCGTGGACGCTTGTAACCCCCCTACTGCAAGCGCACCCGACCTGGGCGCGGGACGGACACGAAGGCCGCGGGATCTCCACCTCTCTCACGCCCGTCTCCGGCCACCTCGCCTCTCCCCCTTCGCGCTCGCCCACGCGCTCGACCCATCTGGGCTGGGGCACGCAGCACACTCACTCGTCGGCTTAGGGACCCCCCGGTCTCGAAACGCCGACAGTTGGCGCGCCAGGTAGGGGCCTGCTGCGTGCTGACGAACAGCTTCCCGTCAAGCTCCAGATGGGCAGTCTCCAGCAACCTCTCCGGCCCGGGACGGTGCTCCGTTTCAGGAGTCTTGAGTTCATGTCCTTCGACGGCAGCTATGACATGATACTCCTTCCACCGCCACGCGACAACGACCATGGCGGCCGACAACCCGCCCGCCGGCGGCGGAATCGACGACATCTTCCCCGCGTGGCGGAAGAACAACATTCGAACTCGCTCCGTCCTCTCCCCCGCCAACGGAGGAGGAGGCGGGGCAACCAAGGCCAAGCGGGAGGCCGCACTTCGTCAGCCGTCGAGCGAATCGACGCCCCCGACGCTCCGACGGGAGGCACGCCGAGCGTCGACCTCGCGCTCGAGACGAAGGCAAGCGTCGTCCCCCCGCGACACGCCAACCCCGAGCAAGTGGACGACGCCAGCGCACTCGCGAGGAGCTTGCAGGACGTCGCCCTTGTACCTGAGATGACGGTGCAACCAGTCCCCGATGTGACTACGTCGCTCCTCGTCGACCAAAACGTACCGACTAACTCCCATCTTACGTCATTTCGACTCGGCCTCAACCCGCCAAGCGACCTCGCTTTGGCGGGCGCTCTCATTGAGGCGAGTGCAACCCCACTGGGGTTTCGTATGCGGTCGCCTTGGGACCGGTTGACGGACGCCTCGACCTACGGACCCTCCGGGTCCGAGGAAGATGACGATCCCAGCATCTGTTGGGATTTCTCTGGACTTGGCAACCCCAGTGCCATGCGGGACTTCATGACCGCATGTGACTACTGCCTCTCCGACTGTTCCGACGGAAGCCGCAGCCTCGACGACGAGGGCTGCGGCCCAAGCCGCGAATGTTTCCACGTTGAGCTGGGGGATCCCTCCGAAGGCAACCATCTTGGCATGCCGGAGGACGGTGATTTTCCTAGGCCCGTGCCTCGCGCCGACATCCCGCGGGAGCTAGCTGTGGTCCCCGTTCCGGCGGGGGGTCACGACCCACAGCTCGAGCAAGTCCGCGGGGCGCAGGCCAGGCTCGATGAGGGAACAGGAGCGCTTGAGACGATCCGCCGGAACGTCGGGCAGGTATGGGCGGGCCAACCCCCGGCCGGAGAAATACGTCACCTGCCCCAGGGTCTCCAGCACCGCGTCGCCAACGATGTCAGGGTCAGGCCGCCGCCCGCATCCAGCGGGGTTGGCCAGAACCTGGCAGCCGCAGCGATGCTCCTCCGCGCGATGCCGGAGCCATCAACCACCGAGGGTCGGCGAATCCAGGGAGAGCTCAAGAATCTCCTGGAAGGCGCTGCGGCCCGACAGGCCGAGAGCACTACCTCCCGAAGGCAGGGATATCCCTCGGAACCTCATGCCGCGACTTCCCGATTCATGCGGGAAGCCTCGGTCTACACCGGGCGCACGCGCAACACCGCGCCTGCGGCCCCGGGCCACCTCGGCAATGAGCACCATCGACGCGACCGTCGGGCCCACCTCGACGAAAGGGTGCGCCGAGGCTACCACCCCTGGCGTGGGGGGCGCTACGACAGCGGGGAGGATCGGAGTCCCTCGCCCGAACGACCCGGTCCGCAGGCCTTCAGTCGGGCCATCCGACGGGCGCGCGTTCCCGACCTGGTTCCGACCCCCGACTACTATCACGAAGTACTCGGGGGAAACGAGACCGGAACTGTGGCTCGCGGACTACCGCCTGGCCTGCCAACTAGGTGGAACGGACGATGACAACCTCATCATCCGTAACCTCCCCCTGTTCCTCTCCGACACTGCTCGCGCCTGGTTGGAGCACCTGTCTCCGGGGCAGATCTCCAGCTGGGACGACTTGGTCCAAGCCTTCGCCGGCAATTTCCAGGGCACATACGTGCGCCCCGGGAATTCCTGGGACCTTCGAAGCTGCCGGCAGCAGCCGGGAGAGTCGCTCCGGGACTACATCCGGCGATTCTCGAAGCAGCGCACCGAGCTGCCAAACATCACCGACTCGGATGTCATCGGCGCGTTCCTTGCCGGCACTACCTGCCGTGACCTGGTGAGCAAGTTGGGTCGCAAAACCCCCACCAGGGCGAGCGAGCTGATGGACATCGCCACCAAGTTCGCCTCTGGCCAGGAGGCGGTTGAGGCTATCTTCCGAAAGGACAAGCAGCCCCAGGGCCGCCCATCGGAAGAGGCTCCTGAGGCGTCTACTCCGCGCGGCGCCAAGAAGAAGAGCAAGAAGAAGTCGCAATCGAAACGCGACGCCGCCGACGCGGACCTTGTCGCCGCCGCCGAGTACAAGAACCCTCGGAAGCCCCCCGGAGGTGCTAACCTCTTCGACAAGATGCTCAAGGAGCCGTGCCCCTATCACCAGGGGCCCGTCAAGCACACTCTCGAGGAGTGCGTCATGCTTCGGCGCCACTTCCACAGGGCCGGGCCACCCGCGGAGGGTGGCAGGGCCCACGACAACGACAAGAAAGAAGATCACCAAGCAGGAGAGTACCCCGAGGTCCGCGACTGCTTCATGATCTACGGTGGGCATGCGGCGAACGCCTCGGCTCGGCATCGCAAGCAAGAGCGCCGGGAGGTCTGCTCGGTGAAGGTGGCGGCGCCAGTCTACCTAGACTGGTCCGACAAGCCCATCACCTTCGACCAGGCCGACCATCCCGACCATGTGCCGAGCCCGGGGAAATACCCGCTCGTCGTCGACCCTGTCATCGGCAACGTCAGGCTCACCAAGGTCCTGATGGATGGGGGCAGCTGCCTCAACATCATCTACGCCGAGACCCTCAAGCTCCTGCGCGTCAATCTGTCCTCCGTCCGGGCAGGCGCTGCGCCCTTCCACGGGATCGTACCTGGGAAGCGCGTCCAGCCCCTCGGACGACTCGACCTCCCCGTCTGCTTCGGAACGCCCTCCAACTTCCGAAGGGAGACCCTGACGTTCGAGGTGGTCGGGTTCCGAGGAACCTACCACGCGGTACTGGGGAGGCCATGCTACGCGAAGTTCATGGGCGTCCCCAACTACACCTACTTGAAGCTCAAGATGCCGGGCCCCAACGGGGTCATCACCGTCGGCCCCACGTACAAACACGTGTTCGAATGCGACGTGGAGTGCGTGGAGTACGCCGAGGCCCTCGCCGAGTCCGAGGCCCTCATCGCCGACCTGGAGAACCTCTCCAGGGAGGTGCCAGACGTGAAGCGCCATGCTGGCAACTTCGAGCCAGCGGAGACGGTTAAGGCCGTCCCACTCGAACCCAGTGGTGACACCTCCAGGCAATCCGGATTGGGTCCGGGCTCGACCCCAAATAGGAAGCAGTGCTCATCGACTTTCTCCGCGCAAACGCCGACGTCTTTGCGTGGAGTCCCTCGGACATGCCCGGCATACCGAGGGATGTCGCCGAGCACTCGCTGGATATTCGGGCCGGAGCCCGACCCGTCAGGCAGCCTCTGCGCCGATTCGACGAGGAGAAGCGCAGAGTGATAGGCGAGGAGATCCACAAGCTAATGGCAGCAGGGTTCATCAAAGAGGTATTCCATCCCGAATGGCTTGCCAACCCTGTGCTTGTGAGGAAGAAAGGGGGGAAATGGCGGATGTGTGTAGACTACACTGGTCTCAACAAAGCATGTCCGAAGGTTCCCTACCCTCTGCCTCGCATCGATCAAATCGTGGATTCCACCGCTGGGTGCGAAACCCTGTCCTTCCTCGATGCCTACTCAGGGTATCACCAGATCCGGATGAAAGAGTCCGACCAGCTCGCGACTTCTTTCATCACACCGTTCGGCATGTACTGCTATGTCACCATGCCGTTCGGTTTGAGGAATGCGGGCGCGACGTACCAACGGTGCATGAACCATGTGTTCGGCGAACACATCGGTCGCACAGTCGAGGCCTATGTCGATGACATCATAGTCAAGACAAGGAAGGCTTCCGACCTCCTCTCCGACCTTGAAGTGACATTCCGATGTCTCAAGGCGAAAGGAGTCAAGCTCAATCCTGAGAAGTGTGTCTTCGGGGTGCCCCGGGGCATGCTCCTGGGGTTCATCGTCTCCGAGCGAGGCATCGAAGCCAACCCGGAGAAGATCGCAGCCATCACCAGCATGGGACCCATCAAGGACTTAAAAGGCGTACAGAGGGTCATGGGATGCCTCGCGGCCCTGAGCCGCTTCATCTCACGCCTCGGCGAAAGAGGTCTGCCTCTGTACCGCCTCTTAAGGAAGACCGAGTGTTTCGCTTGGACCCCTGAGGCCGAGGAAGCCCTCGAGAACCTGAAGGCGCTCCTTACAAAGGCGCCTGTCTTGGTGCCCCCAGCTGATGGAGAAGCCCTCTTGGTCTACGTCGCCGCCACCACTCAGGTGGTTAGCGCCGCGATTGTGGTCGAGAGGCAAGAGGAAGGGCATGCACTGCCCGTTCAGAGGCCAGTCTACTTAGTCAGCGAAGTACTGTCTGAGACCAAGATCCGCTATCCACAAGTTCAGAAGCTGCTGTATGTTGTGATCCTGACAAGGCGGAAGTTACGACACTACTTCGAGTCTCATCCGGTAACTGTGGTGTCATCCTTCCCCCTGGGGGAGATCATCAAGTGCCGAGAGGCCTCGGGCAGGATCGCAAAGTGGGCGGTGGAAATCATGGGCGAAACGATCTCGTTCGCCCCTCGGAAAGCCATCAAGTCCCAGGTGTTGGCGGACTTCGTGGCCGAATGGGTCGACACCCAGCTGCCGACGGCTCCGATCCAACCGGAGCTCTGGACCATGTTTTTCGATGGGTCGCTGATGAAGACAGGAGCCGGCGCGGGCCTGCTCTTCATCTCGCCCCTCGGAAAGCACCTGCGCTACGTGCTACGCCTCCATTTCCCGGCGTCCAACAATGTGGCCGAGTACGAAGCTCTGGTCAACGGGTTGCGGATCGCCATCGAGCTAGGGGTCAGACGCCTCGACGCCCGCGGTGACTCGCAGCTCGTCATCGACCAAGTCATGAAGAACTCCCACTGCCGCGACCCGAAGATGGAGGCCTACTGCGATGAGGTTCGACGCCTGGAAGACAAGTTCTACGGGCTCGAGCTCAACCACATCGCTCGGCGCTACAACGAGACTGCGGACGAGCTGGCTAAAATAGCCTCGGGGCGAACGACGGTCCCCCCGGATGTCTTCTCCCGGGATCTGCATCAACCCTCCGTCAAGATCGACGACGCGCCCGAGCCCGAGGCACCCTCGGCTCAGCCCGAGGCACCCTCGGCTCGGCCCGAGGCACCCCCGGCTCAGCCCGAGGTACCCTCGGCCCCCGAGGCCGAGGCACTGAACGTCGAGGAGGGGCAGAGCGGGGCCACGCCTGATCGAGATTGGCAGGCCCCGTACCTGCAATATCTCCGCCGAGGAGAGCTACCTCTCGACCAAGCCGAGGCTCGGCGGATAGCGCGACGCGCCAAGTCGTTCGTCTTGTTGGGCGATGAGGAGGAGCTCTACCACCGTAGCCCCTCGGGCATCCTCCAGCGGTGCATCTCCATCGCCGAAGGTCAGGAACTCCTGCAAGAAATACACTCGGGGGCTTGCGGCCATCACGCAGCACCCCGAGCCCTTGTCGGGAATGCTTTCCGGCAAGGCTTCTACTGGCCGACGGCAGTGGCTGACGCCACTAGAATTGTCCGCACCTGCGAAGGGTGCCAATTCTATGCGAAGCAGACCCACCTGCCCGCTCTGGCTCTGCAGACGATACCCATCACCTGGCCCTTCGCTGTATGGGGTCTGGACCTCGTCGGTCCCTTGCAGAAGGCGCCCGGGGGCTACACGCACCTGCTGGTCGCCATCGACAAATTCTCCAAGTGGATCGAGGTCCGACTCCTGAACAGCATCAGGTCTGAGCAGGCGGTGGCGTTCTTCACCAACATCATCCATCGCTTCGGGGTCCCAAACTCCATCATCACCGACAACGGCACCCAGTTCACCGGCAAAAAATTCTTGGATTTTTGCGAGGATCACCACATCCGGGTGGACTGGGCCGCCGTGGCTCATCCCATGTCGAATGGGCAAGTAGAGCGTGCCAACGGCATGATTCTACAAGGGCTCAAGCCTCGGATCTACAACGGCCTCAACAAGTTCGGCAAGCGATGGATGAAGGAACTCCCCTCGGTGGTCTGGAGCCTAAGGACGACGCCGAGTCGTGCCATGGGTTTCACGCCGTTCTTCCTGGTCTATGGGGCCGAGGCCATCTTGCCCACCGACCTGGAATACGGCTCCCCGAGGACGAGGGCCTACACCGATCAAAGCAACCAAGCTAGCCGAGAAGAATCGCTGGACCAGCTGGAGGAGGCTCGGGACAGGGCCTTACTACACTCGGCGCGGTACCAGCAGTCCCTGCGACGCTACCACGCCCGAGGGGTCCGGCCCCGAGACTTCCAGGTGGGCGACCTGGTGCTTCGACTGCGGCAAGACGCCCGAGGGAGGCACAAGCTCACGCCCCCTGGGAGGGGCCATTCGTCATCGCCAAAGTTCTGAAGCCCGGAACATACAAGCTGGCCAACAATCAAGGCGAGATCTACGGCAACGCTTGGAACATCAAACAGCTACGTCGCTTCTACCCTTAAGATGTTTTCAAGTTGTTCATATACCTCGCACCCACGCAAAGTTTAGTCATCAAGGAAGGGTCGGCCTCGCCTCGGCAAAGCCCGACCCTCCCTCGGGGGCTAAAAGGGGGGAGACCCCCTCTGCGTCGAAATTTTCCTCGAAAAAGGATCTCTTTTTAGCAGAATTTCTTTCGTGCTTTTTGACTACTTCGAAAAGCGGATCCTGGAAACGACGGAGTACACGTAAGCAGCCAAGGCTGACCGAGCCGAGGGACTCCTACGCCTCCGGGATACGGATACCTCACTCATCACCTTCTGCGATAAGTAACTCGCGTTCGGATAAAGTGATTCCGCGGACCGAACAAGTCTTCACGTTCGGAAGCTCTTCTGCCGAAGCAGTCCTTCAAGCCTTCTCGACTGAATCGGTGACAGGGCCTCATGGACGGGCGAAAGTACGTGTAAGCGGCAAGGCCGACCGAGCCGAGGGACTCCCACGCCTCTGGGATACGGATACCTCACTCATCACCTTCCGCGAGAAGCAACTCTCGCCCACGCAAACATCCCTGTTACCGACGGAAAGTCCAGATGCTCGAAATAAGAGGAAAGAAGACGCGGCTTTACGACACAGCGAGGGTGTGTTTTCTGGCCTCGGCGGCCGCAGAAGGCACACGCTACAAGACAAATCTGATCCTGCAGGCTCGGGTCTTCACGCCGAAGGGGGCTGTAGCACCCTCCGCATCAACGACGCCTTCAGCAAGGTCCGACCCGGCCTCGGACGGCGACGCGGTCCAGGGACTTCTCCGGGAATCCGGCCCGAGCAGGCGGCTCGGCCAGTTACCCCTGGGGCCTCGGCCAACCATCTTCCAAGGGCGCCAGCCCGACCCGAGGCCTCGGCTGATCGACTCCGGCGTCGACCCCCGCTGACGGGCAACCCGGCTAGGCTCCGGCCAACCAGGTTCCCATTTTCGAGCCAACTCTGCCTCTGTTCGTACTGATATCGCTACCCCTGGCCTCGGCTCATCGAAGAGCGGCAAAGGGGTCCCTTTAACTAAGCTAGAGGATCCTCAGACAACAAGGCCGATCGAGCCGAGGGATTCCTACGCCTCCGGGATACGGATACCTCACTCGTCACCTTGACACAGGGCGACTCATGCTTGGTGAAGCGGTTCAGATAATCAACAGGCGAGACTTAGTGCTCAAAAATGAGGAAAAAACACGGCTTCGTGCCGAAATTACATACATGTTCAGGCCTCGACAGCCACAATGAACAAAAACACTGGCATTCGAAGTGCCATTACAAACGGAACTCCGGTTCCCCCTCCGCAGGTACGAACAACCCCACTCCGAGGGGGAAGGCCTGCGGAGCAATGGAAGGCCGACGAACGGCGCGCCGTCACCTGCTCCAGCAGCGGCGACGACGACGACTTCTGCTCCGGGGGGTCGAACAGCGGCAGCACTGACCTCAGGGCGGGTGCTGCTGCTAGAAGGCCCCCGCCCACGCCAAAACTTGTGAGGCAAGGGCGGGCAGAAGTCCGCGGAGTTGAAGGTCGGTCCGTGGCCAACATTGGCTATCTCACCGGCAGAAGAACCTCTTCAAGCTGCCGTGGCGGACGCCGGCGCCGCGAGCGGCTCCGAAGCCACTCGCGTCCGAGAGCCAGGCACGGTACAGCTGCCAGCGCCACGGACGACGACCGCCCTTCCCTCTGATCACTGAGTGAAGGAGCGGGCCGCCGCCCACGCGGGGGCCGACCTCAACTCGGCGCGCTCCCCTCCCTAGCCCTGGTGATGAAAATCCTTGAGGCTGAGGGAGGGGCAGAGGCCGCAGCCCGGCTCGCTTTCCCCCACCATCAAGCCGGAGGTCACCATCTTAGGTGACCGCCGGTGGAGGGGTGCGGCCGGGCTGCATGATGAAAATCCTTGAAGCCGAACGATGGCTGAAAGGTACCAACTCCCATGGAGTTGCGTTCCTCCAACGAGGAGGCGGAAAGACGGCGGGTACCCCCCAGCCGGGGGCTTGGAAGATGGAAAGACATGACGCATAAGGGAGGAAGAAGACATGGTTGCCTTCCGAAAGGGGTCGCCCTCCTTTTAAAGGCGACTCTCCCTACGTGCGCCCCCAAACGCCACGGGCCGAGTCTTCTCCAACACGCTCCAAGGCCCTCCCCTGCGGCGTGGGGGCTGGGTCCCGCATGTCATGCAAACCGGCTCAGAAGCAGAAGAAGCCAAACCGCCGCGCGCGGTGCACACAACCGCCCAGCGGTTACAAGCGATTCCCCACTTTCGCCCAGACCAACGGGCGGAAGGGGCGGGCAGCCATGCAGGCGGCATGCAACCGCGCCAGGTGGACGCGCTCCTCCGACTTCTGACACGCTGGCTTGGAGGCCCAGGCCCACGCGTCGCGCAACCAGCGCGCCAGTTGCTGCATGCAAGCAACCGCACCGCCACTTGTGCCACCGTCGCACCTCTTCGGTTGCGGAGCCTGTGCCGCGACTCGAGGCGACCCAGCGCATGACCCAGCAGCGCCAGCCTGGCGCGACGGTCAAAGCGGCCGAAAGTGGGCCGGAAGTAATGGCGGTGGCAGGCGGGCGGGCGCAGCAGTCATGTCGTCAGCCAGGCTCACGTCCCATCCTGGGACAGCAAGAGAGCCTCCTCCCACGGCGTGAAGACGGTGCACCCGTGATCCGTTCCTCAAACGGCTCGCGCACGCACAACGGCCGCCCCACCAACCACTCGCCCCGTCGCATTAACTCCGCGGCGGGACAGGCGGCGCCTCTGGCAGGAGAAGCGGACGACGCTTCGCCTTCGCCGTAATAACCGCGTCAAAAAAGGTACGCCACGTCGTTCGATTTCGTATCCTTTTCCTTTTTCCTCTTTCTCTATCTCTTGCAACAGGGACCGGGAAAGGGGGATACCCCGAAAAGGATCCTTCCCTGTGAAGGAACCGGGCTCCAAGCCCCCCCCCCCTACTGATCAGAGGTTCGAAGGCTGGCCCTCCGAGGGGTTCAACAGTCGCCTCAGATCGCGTGGGCCCGACACCCACTACTGGTCAGGGGTTCGAAGGCCAGCCCCCCGAAGGGCTCCATGGCCGCCTCAGGCTACTCGGGCTCCGCGCCCATTACTGATCAGGGGTTCGAAGGCTGGCCCCCGAAGGGTTCACAGTCGCCTCAGACGCCGAGCGAGGGATGACCAGGGGTACGTTCGATACATAACCGAGGCTCGGGCTGTGCTCCCGAGGTACCCTAGGACATTTCCGAGACCAGCGGGAACGATCTTGTAACGGAATCCCATCGGAGGGAGGCATCGAGCCCTCGGACCCCGTCGCCAGGGGACCGGGTCCGGCAAATCACCCGCAGGTACTTTTGGGCGTGCCTCTGGGCCCCTAGCCGACCCCCAACGAACGGGGCACGGACGTCCACTCGGATTACCCGCTTGCAGCTCACCGGAGACACCATGTTCGGTGCCCATCGAGGGTAACATGGCGCACTCCCCCCCTCCTCCTTGCGGAAAGGCGACGTAGGGGCGTATGTAAAAAGTTGAGTCTGTCCCTGATCGTCCTCTCGCCCTGTGCGGAGGCTCGGGGGCTGCTCTCGCAAACCTGGCTCCGGCCGAACCGTTGACAACGTCAACATACCAGCCCGAGAGCTTGGACCCCGACCGTGCACCCGGGCTACGGCCAGTTCGCATGAGGGAACAACCAGACCAGCCAAAGCATTACGCAAGGCATTAAGACCTCGAAGGAGTGTAACCACTCCTCCGAGGCCTCGGGGGCTACACCCGGCGGGTGCGCTCGCGCGCACCCACCGGAACAAAATGCAACCGAGAAAGGCTGGTCCCCTTGCAAAAAAGTGCGACGAAAGCCTCCAAGCGAGTGCTAACACTCCCTTCGAGGCTCGGGGGCTACTGTCGGGGACCATAATTAGGGGTACCCTCAAGACGCCTATTTCTCAGCTGGTAACCCCCATCAGCATAAAGCTGCAAAGGCCTGATGGGTATGATTAAGTCAGGGATCAGTCCGCACGAGTGACTCGATCACGCTTCGCCCGAGCCTAGCCTCGGCCAAGGGCAGCCGACCTCGAGAGACTTTCGTCTCGCCCGAGGCCCCCCTTTTAACGGCGGACACACCTCCGGCTCGCCCGAGGCCTTGGCTTCGCTTAGAAGCAACCCTGACTAAATTGCCGCGCCGACTGACCAGGTTGCAGGAGCATTTAACGCAAAGGTGGCCTGACACCTTTATCCTGACACGCGCCCCCCGGCAGAGCCGAAGTGACCGCCGTCACTCCACCGCTCCACTGACCAGTCTGACAGGAGGACAGCGCCGCCTGCGCCACTCCGACTGCAGTGCCACTCGACAGAGTGAGTCTGACAGGTAGTCAGGCCTTGCCAAAGGCGCCATAGGAAACTCCGCACCGCCCGACCCCAGGGCTCGGACTCGGGCTATGACCCGGAAGACGGCGAACTCCGCTCCGCCCGACCCTAGGGCTCGGACTCGAGCTAAGACCCGGAAGACGGCGAACTCCGCTCCGCCCGACCCCAGGGCTCGGACTCGGGCTAAGACCCGGAAGACGACGAAACTCCGCCTCGCCCGACCCCAGGGCTCGGACTCCACCCTGGCCTCGGCCGAACGATCTCCGCCTCGCCCGACCTGGGGGCTCGGGCTCGGCCTCGGCCACGGAAGATAGACTCGACCTCGGCTTCGGAGGAGCCCCCACGTCGCCCGACCTAGGGCACAGGCCCGCCACGTCAACAGGAAGCGCCATCATCATCCTACCCCGAGCCGACTCGGGTCACGGAGAACAAGACCGGCGTCCCATCTGCCAGCTCCGCCAGATGGGCAATGATGGCGCCCCACAAGCTCTGTGACGACGGTGGCTCTCAGCTCTCTTACGGAAGCAGGGCGACGTCAGCAAGGACTCGACCGCTCCAACAGCTGTCCCTCCGCCAGGCTCCGTCGCTCCTCCGACCGCCACGACATCACGCCAGCAAGGTGCCAAGACCTCTCCGGCTGCCACATTGGCATGTACCTAGGGCACTAGCTCTCTCTCCGCTAGACACGTAGCACTCTGCTACACCCCCCATTGTACACCTGGATCCTCTCCTTACGACTATAAAAGAAAGGACCAGAGCCTTCTTAGAGAAGGTTGGCCGCGCGGGACCGAGGACGAGACAGGTGCTCTCTTGGGGCCGCTCGCTTCCCTCACCCGCGTGGACGCTTGTAACCCCCTACTGCAAGCGCACCCGACCTGGGCGCGGGACGAACACGAAGGCCGCGGGATCTCCACCTCTCTCACGCCCGTCTCCGGCCACCTCGCCTCTCCCCCCTTCGCGCTCGCCCACGCGCTCGACCCATGTGGGCTGGGGCACGCAGCACACTCACTCGTCGGCTTAGGGACCCCCCGGTCTCGAAACGCCGACAGTAAGCAACAGAAATAGCACAAGAAATGCTTTCAATATGAAGTCAGCATTCTTAGGCACCACTATGCGGTCTTCAAACCAAAATACTCCTTGGTTATCTTTCCTAAAACAATTAGCTTTCCTACCCTCGAATTTCTCATGAATAGGCTTCATACCCTTATCAATCCTTTGAGCATCAATAATCTTTTGTAGAATAACTATGTCACACCCGGTTTTGAAGGTAAACCAAATGTGAACCATGTACGTGCCAGGATCAGAAATTCACGTACACAACGATTACATAAATGACTCATCATAGCACAATGCTTCGAATAACAATAAAGAATAAGTAATAATATTAAAGACTAGAGTCATTTACATATTATAAATCAAAGTACACAAAATCAAAACGTAGCCAACGTAAATTAACCCACCACATGCAGCTGACTGGGGGAGGTCGCTAGCCTAATCCTCGAACCCGTTGAAGTCCTGGAACTCTTGGAGATTCGCCTCAACGCCTTCTTCTTTACCTGAGTATAGATTGTACCAAAGGCAACCTAGTGTTTTGTGAAAGAAAGGGTGAGTACACATCAACGTACTCAGCAAATGTCCTGTTTGGCTGAGGTGGACTAGCTTTATGTGGGGTTAAGCTCAAAGCAGTTGCTTTTAGTTGGTCAGGTATTTATTATTAGTGGAAGCCAAGTTTTAGCAATAACCAACCCGTGAATCCTTTCCTCATTGAGGAACATCATTATCATCATCGAACCAAAAACCATTAATAGAACCATAGCATCTCGAACCATCACTAACTCTAATCAAAGAGGATCACAAGGCCGCTCTTAACTGTGAGCATGGCTGATATATCAGTTTCTAATCCTCTGCAGAGGTCGCACACTTGACCCACAAGTCGTGATTCCCATTCTGCCCAGGGTTCTAGCCTCTTCTTTGATCACTACCAAGGTGACCTAGTAGGGTCTCACTACGTAGCCTTAACAAAGATTCCCCAGAGGTCATAGCCACCCGTTAGGTTTCTCCGGTTTGATAAACACAGTACTTCTCCCCATAGGAAGGGTGACTAAAAAAACCAAAACAAGAACCTCTACAACCAGCCTCGGCAGAGCAAGTACTATGCTCGGACCCCATTGACGGCCCTACGCCGAAGCCAACTACACCTCAGGTTCCTCTAATTAATTAGCTAAGAGCATCCCATTCCACCCTCATGGCTGCCCTATTTTTCTTGGCTTCTCACTCCTCGAACAGATCCTAACGGAGAGGTACTCAGGAAAACAGCCTGAGTCCCCTAAAGTGCCACAAGAACGTCATCATAATCATAATGACAACATCGTATCATAAGTGTTCACATCATGTTCATTGATTAAAGTAAAGCAATAGCATGAAGCTAACCATAGTAACCCAAAAGGTAATCAAGGACAAGGTAAATACAAAGCTAGTCAATCCTTAGGTTTCAATTAAGTAATGCAGGGCAGTGAATTATAAGTGAATGGGACATAATGGGGTCAGAGGACACTTTCCTTCACCAAACAGATGCTCAGGGCCTTCAACTTTGTCGAACTCGAAGAGCCTGATCATTTGGTTGCCAAGGCTTGATCATCGATTCCTCGAAACTCGGAAATGGATCGCAATCTATTCGTGACGCACGGTGAATACGAACAGGCATAATCAAACAAACATATACATGCATAAGAATATTACACCATACAAAGAAAAACATGATAAAAACGTGTAACATAAAATAGAGATCGCTTCTACGGTCACGAGAGGAAAAAGCGATGTCGAAAAGATATCGTGTTTATGCCAAACAAGTATTAACTATAATATTTAATTCAACATTATCAAATATAAATAATATCTATTATTTAGTTCAATTAATCTGCTACACTAACAAATGTCAGTTAAATAAGTAATTTAATTAAAATGAGAGAATCTAAGCGAGGCGAATTTACGACGCGCGAAACAGCACGACAGTGTGCAACCGACGCGCGGACACACGCGAGAGGTGAGAAAACTAAATAGGTGACATGTTTATACTAAACAAATATTAAAAAAAATAAAAAGTAATTAAGCTAATATTAGCCATGTTAAATACTAATTACAACTTTAAAAGTAATCAGATTATATTTATAAACATTGCATAGGACTTGCTACATTTAAGAAGTAAATCTTAAAAAGGCATGACACACAAGGATCGCTAATGATATCGCGTTTAGGCTAAATAGGTATTAACTATAATACTTAGTTTCAGCATGATCATATTAGCAAGCATTTATAAAATATAAATTAATGCAACTCTTTAGTTTCGATTATTTTGATAATCTAATAGTTAAGAGCTACACAGGTGATTAATTAATATGAATGATCATAAGCGAAAACAATTTAATAACGCGCGTGACAACGCGCGAAAGACGCGTGACGACACGCGATACTGTGTGAAACAGCGCGTGGACGACACGCAGAACAACGCACACGTGTGACCGACGTGCGCGACAACACTCACGACACGAGAGAATCACTAACAAATATCGTGTTTATTGTAAACGAGTATTAATTTAGAGCATGTGAGTTGGCATTAACCACATTACTATATGTTTATAAAAATGCAAATAAAACTATAAAATTAGTTTTATTTAAATTGTTGTTCTAATAAATATTGGATGAACAAATAATTAACTAATTAATTAAAACTTGTGTTGTGACAAAATAATGTTAATAATATATTGACGACGCTACGAAGTTGACGTGACTAAAACGAGTCAAAACGGATTTGCTACGGATAATATATCGAATGAATACTAATTTATAGATTATACAACGAGCATATGAAAGCTGCTAAACATGTGTCATGATTACACTAAGTAAGTATTGAATTAAAACATTTATGTTGGTATCAATCATATTAACGTATATTTATAAAAGTGTAACTTAAAACTATGAATTAGTTTTAATCGAATCGTTATTTTAATGAATATCGAATAAATAAATAAACAATTAATTAATTATGACTCGCGTTGCGATAAAATAACATTTTAATATGTAGACATCATTATTATAAAGTTAGCCGAAACGAGTTTGTGACGCAAAATTTATTGAATTAATAATATTTCGTGGATTAAGCGGCGCGACGCAATTCATTGGCCGAGAATTTGCCACAAAGAACCACATTGGAGCACATCAGTAGATAATCTTTGGGATCTATTGCATTAAGGGAAACATGAAGTTGAATGGTATGCAGGTGGGGCACATGATGCACGACCTCTGGTGGTTGAACGACATGGGTTCGCATGCAACTGCATGTGGGTAGGTGGTTTCGTTTCTCTCTTCCCTCCCAAGATCACGCACGCATCCTTGAGTCACGGCCGGTGGTTTTCCTTGCGAACGACGGCAACAGAAGAATCGAGATCGCGCCTAGGTTTGGGGCTATGACTAGGACAGCACGGCATCCCGCCGGTGGCGACGCGGCAGCAGGGCTCCCCGGCCGGAGATGGCTTGCCGGAGCCGGAGCCGCGACTACTCAGGCCAGCGCGTGTGGAAGGGAAGGATGGGCGCTGCGGCGCGCACGGTGGGCTGGGCGTAGTGGCGCGCAGGGAGCACGAAGCTAACGTGGCCTTGTCGGAAATAGCGAGGCTACGCGCGGCGAAACAGGGAGGGCAGATGGGGCATGCAGCGTTGAGCACCAGCCATGGCTGCTCGGCCGGAGAAGGGGTCGCGACTCGCTAGCGTTACGGAACAACGAGGCTATGACGGTTGGGAAGCGAGGGTCGAGCACGCAGACCCACGGTCGACACAAACGTTGAGGAATCAATGGAAAATAAGAAAGGGAAGGGGCTCACAGGAGATAAATCTCGCCAGAGGAAGGCAACGATGGCGGGTCAGCACGGCGTGACAGAGGGCGCGGTCAACTCACCGGCACACTAGGGATGACGAGGCAGGTAGATGTGCAGCGGCTGTTGCTGCGAAATGAGTAGCGTGAGGGAGAAGAATTGGGCGTGCATGAGGAGGATGCCTGACGGCTGGGAAATGAGAAAGGGGAGGTGGCGGTTGCCTAGAGGAGTGGGAGACGTGGGTGGGCGGAGGGAGGCTTTTACTTTTGTTTTTTCTTCATTTTTCATTTTCCTTTTTCTTCTCTTTTCTATTTTCCTACTATTTCAAATTGAATTCCTTATTAAATGCATGCCTCACAAATTCATTCATCCAACAAAATGAAAACATGCTCTAGTATGATGTGACAATCAAAGCATTCCAAGGGTTTTATTTTACTAGGCTAAAAGCTTATATACATACATAATAAATTAACTCTCAATTATTTAGAAAACAGAGAAGAGAAGAAGGTAAGGAAGAGGGTAACACCTGAATTTAGTGGATATTAGGAAAGAAATTTTATATCCCAATTTGAGGGTGTTACAAACTGACTCAAGCTTTAAATGCGTTAAGGTTCCTTGTTGCACTATCCCAGATTTAATCTTTCCATTTCTTGACATAAGGTGGTGTCAGGTAATCCCATAGTGAGACAATGACAAAAGGCTTTATGACTTAAAGCATCCGCCACCACATTAGCCTTTCCTGGGTGATAATGAATTTCTAGGTCATAATCCTTGACCAGCTCGGGCCACCTTCTCTGTCTCATCTTTAACTCTGACTGGGTGAAAATGTACCTTAAACTCTTGTGATCAGTATAGATATGACATACATTTCCTAGTAAATAATGACCCCAAATTATAAGGGCTCAACTATCGCAGCCAATTCCAAATCATGTGTTCGGTAATGTTCCTCATGCCGGCGTAGCTTCCTTGAAGCATACGCTATTACTCATCCTTCTTGCTTTAGAACACAGCCAAGCCTAATGCCTGAGGCATCACAATATACATCAAATGGTTTCTCAATATCTGGTTGAGTCAAAACCGGTGAAGTGGTCAACAATACTTTCAATTGTTCAAAGGCCTCGTTACACTTGGGAGACCAGTCAAAATTAACATCATTCTTCAGTAACTCAGTAATAGGTTTAACGATCTTAGAGAAATCCGGGATAAATCTGTGGTAATAACCAACCAGTCCAAGGAAACTTCTAACTTGATGCACTGAGGTAGGAGATTTCCATTCCAGAATATCCTTGACCTTGCTGGGATCAACCGCAATCCCTTTAGCGGATAAAACATGTCGTAAAAATTGGATTTCTTCCAACCAAAATGCACACTTGCTGAATTTGGCGTAAAGTTGATGTTCTCTCAAGCGTTTTAAAACAATCTGTAAATGTTTTGCATGCTCCTCATTCTTGGAATAGATCAAAATGTCATGAATAAAGACCACCCAAAACTTGTCTAATTCGAGCATGAATACTGAATTCATTAAGTATGTGAAGTAGGCTGGAGCATTTGTCAATCCAAAGGACATAACCAGATATTCAAATAACCCATACCGAGTGGTGAAAGCGGTCTTGGTTATATGCTTAGGTCGAATTCTGATCTGATGATAGCCCGATCTAAGATCAATTTTAGAAAATACACGGGCTCTAGTGAGTTGATCAAATAAAAGATTGATCCGGGGAAGAGGATACTTATTTTTAATGGTCACTTCATTGAGAGGTCTGTAATCCACACACATTCGAAGGGTTTGATCCTTCTTCTTGACAAAGATTGTTGGACATACCCATCGCATTGAACTCGGTCTAATAAATCCTTTCTCGAATAAGTATTGTAAATTCGTCTTGAGTTCCGCTAGCTCATTAGCTGGCATACAGTACGATCTTCTAGAAATAGGAGCTGCACCGGGTTTCAATTCAATCACAAACTTCACATCCGTCTCTGGAGGTAATCCGGGCAATTCTTCAGGGAATACATCCGGGAATTCACACTCAACCGGGATGTCTTGTATCTCGTGCACTACGGCTTCAAAAACATGTCCAGATATTTTAACAGGGACAGATACAGGGATGGACAACTTGACTTCTTCTTGTCCATGACTTAGCTAAATAGTCCTTTGATCCGCATTGATGATAGCCTTATTCTGGGCTAACCAATTCATGCCTAGAATCACATCTACGTCTTGCCCCTTTATAACTATCATGTTGGTAGGGAACTCATGTTCGGCCAATCTCACGGGTACGTGGAAGACTACTTCCTTAGTAAAGATTTGACCCCAGGTGATTGAATAAGAAAACCCTCTTCTGATTCAATACTATGTATGCAATGCTTCTCAACAAAAGTCTTACTCATAAAAGTATGTGATGCACCAGAATAAAAAAGGATGACGGTGGGATTGTTGGCAACAAAAAATGTACCCATCATCACCAGTTCTCCTTCTGGGGTGGTAGCCACTTGAGTGCAGTAGACTCATCCATTTTTCCTTGTATTTTTGCCCGCGGGAGTGTTGGTCACATTTCCCTTGCCTTGATGGATGCTCCCAGAAGTCTGTTGAAAATTAGATTTATTCTGCTTTGGATAAGGACAGTCCTTGATGAAGTGTCTAGACTTCCCACATTTAAAGCAGCCATTAGCTGAACTGGGTAAGGTGGGGAAACGAGCACCAGGGGCACACGGCTGATTGTTCTGAGCTTGGGCAGGAGTCGGACGGATAAAAACTGGTTGCTTGAAAGGATAGGCGGGTGGACAAGGAAAAGAGCGATTTGGGTTAACAGGATGAATCGCCAACCTCTACCGCTTCTCGGATCCTTGAAAAGATCCTTCACCCCCATATCTCTTTATTTTTCCTTGTCCTGAATTCTTGGCTTCCACCGAAAGTGTTGTACTTACGGCCCTGCTGTAAGTGAGGTCCAGGCAAGTGGCCATCTTTCGTTGGAGTCGATCATTTAGACCTCACATGAAGTAATTCTTTTTCTTCAGATCCAAGTCCACTTGCTCTATAGCATACTAAGAGAGATGATTGAACTTGGAAAGATATTGCATCACTGAGTCTCCTCCTTTCTTTAAACGTATAAACTCCTCCATTTTCATCTGCAAAATACCCTCTGGAATATAGTGTTCCCTGAACGCTTGTTTGAATTCTGCCCATGTGACAATATGTCCTTCAGGCCGAACAGCTATAAAATTTGCCCACCAGGTGCGGGCAGGACCTCTCAATTGCTGGGCAGTGAACAGGGGCTTCTGGGTTTCTGTACACCGAATTAATCTGAATTTTTGCTCCATGACCCGAATCCATTCATACGCTTCCAAAGGTTCTTCTGCTTTAACAAAAAGTGGTGGATGAGTTTCTAAAAACTTTAAATATGTGGTGTCTCGGGGGGGCCTTGGGTTTGACCTCTGCCTCCTTGCTGATGAAACTGATGCCTAGCCATTTCTCGCAGAAAACGAGTGTTATCAGCACTGGCATTAACTAAGGCAGTGATAGCATCAACCAACGTGGGAGGTACAGGCGGCGGGTTCGGAGTTTCCTCCCCACCATGGGAAGTTCTCGCCCCGTATTGAACATGAGTTTTGGATGGCATCTGAAGAAGAATCAATAAAACATACTCGATTATTACAGGCCACAAGTACACCATCATTATTACATTATGCCAGACTATTACTAATTATACATACTCACTGGTACAACTCAAATTTCCGTATTTAATTTACATAAGGAAACCACCTACTCCTATACCACTCTAGTTATCTTCATCCTTGGCTGCTCCCGCTCCACTCCCAACTTCGGGAGAACGATCATCTACGAGGTTCCTGGAAGGAGGGGCTCCAAAGAGATCCAACTCCCCATAAGGTCCTTCGCCAGCTGCTCCTGACGTTCCATCTCTCATTGCTGCAACCTTCGGTGGTACGTTCAGATGCAGTTGGTCGTATAGCACATGCACTTCCTCATGCAGAGTGTTATTGTACGCCTGCAAATTTTCTAGGGCTATGCTTAGCTCCACCATCCGGGCTCAAGAATTCTCCTCGTAATCCCAGGCTATAGATCGTGAATTTACGGCCCAATCTATAGTCATGTCTCGTTCCACGATCTCCCATGGCAAGCGGTCAACCTCCGCTGACAGATCAGCAATACATCGACTATCACACACATGCTCCCTGCTTCCATGGCACAGTTCCGTCGTGAGTCGTTCAACTCTGACCTCTAGATCCCCTATGGGATCATTACTTCCACTAATGCTCCCCTCATGGCGAGGAGCCAACTGGTGCCGAGGCACGCCTCGAGGTCCGATTGCCTTCTGCTGGGTAGTCTTGGTACGTGTCATACCTCCATAAGAGGAGAAGATTAATTAGTATTGTTAAAATATGATGTATGCATGACCTATGATTATGGAACCAACCTTTCGTTGATCCCATACCTCCTGCGTATACTATTATTTGGCACTCTATTACCCGACTTCAAAAGATAAGTTACTACAAGAAAGGATCAAGGTAAGAATGAAAGAAGATTCTAAGATAAGTATTTTAAAGTCTTTTGAAGCACTAAGTAATGTCTGAAGAAATGGGCTTCGCTCTGATACCAGCTATGATGGAACCTCCCAAGGTATTAGGCCCACCTACAAATGACCTTGTCCTAAGGACCTCAGACAGTCACGCAGGTGTGCATAATGTCTCGGCAAGTTCGATTATCAGTATCACCATCTCATCGCCCAAGAGCACTTAACCCATTACGCAGACATTACACATCATCGGAGTAAGGAATAAGTGGAACGGATTACAATAACATAAAGTACATTCGTAAGAAAATATAGAAAGAGTAATTATTACATATGCGGGTACTTGAGTGCGTAAACTTATTATTACATCACCGGGAGGCAAAACACCCTCCCCAAATAAGTTTTAGTTTTCATCCTCCTGCTTGGGAACCACCTTGGAACAGAAACAACAGAACCCCGCTGTTTCATCCTACAACAACATGGGTTTAAAAACCATGAGTACGGAGTGTACTTTCGCAAGTCTTACCCGTCAAAGGAAAAAACTCTCAAGGATATGCTGGCCTTTATGAATCAAGGTAAAGTTTATCAAGATTCAAAGACTCTTTTTGCAGAAAAGCTTATTATGAGTGGATCCTTAAAATTCATTTACTTATCAGGTTAAGTAGTTACCTGCATCTAGATTTCTTTCTATTCTAGATCAAGCACTTGGCCTATACTAGCCGTCTTTTAACATCCCTTCATTTCACTTGATTGCTACGTGTAGGGCAGTGACCAAGTCTTCATGTCCGAGAAGTAATGGCGATGTGAATCGATAATTACCCAGCTAGAGATTTCCAACCACACAACATATGTAGCACTTAACCCTTGCATAGGTCAACTCGCCACCGGGTTACTCAAGACCAGAATGGGTTCACGCCAACCGAAAGCACATATACTCATCGTCCAGCCTCTTGCCACGGAGGGTGCATGCTACACTCGCTATCTCTCCACTCCCATTGTGTGGTGGCCTTTCTGGTATTGGTCCGACTGAGGCAAAGCTTACCCATGACGAGGCATGTGGCTAGTTAAAAGGTCCACGATCATCAAGCCTACAACGGCTCGGTCCTTAAATGACTCAAATGGAGACAATACACCGAGACTCTCTTCTCGTGCAAGTAGCCCGCCCGATTTCGTCTTTATCATTTACAACCCAAAGTTTAGTACCTGGCAGAGGTACTTTTTTCATATGTTGAACCCATCACGACCATAATGGATTCACCATCATAGTTCTTTTCTTTGTAAAAATCCCCATCCAATGTGAAGCACCACCTTTTGTTTAAAATAAAACAGTTTGTTTTCTAAAGCAAGGCTAAGCATCAGAAAACTTGTTTGAATAAATCAGGTAACAAGGAATGGTAACCACTTTTCCAAGGAAGGGAATGCATCAATTGTTTAGCACATAACTCCTATTACCTAATGCATGAGACAAGGTGATAAAGTTTTTAAACAACAAGGAAAGGGATAATGCATCGGGGCTTGCCTTGTTTTATAGGAGGTTTAGGTTCTACTCCACAGATGTCGAAGTAAAAGTTGTTCTCCGCTGGAGGATTTTTAGCCTAGGAGACAACCTCTTCTTCTACCATAGTTTCTTCCCCGTGTTCTATACATGATAATACATGTACATGAATGCTTATGCTATGCAGTTACACAATTGAAACATACTAAGTTGCATCTTGAATACAACTTTCCTTCATGGTTCAAACTAATCACTAGGGTCTTCTAATTTGGTATTCTTTTAGGGTTAGTATTAAGTAATTTACCCTATGAGGCTAGTTATTGGGTTTCTGAGCAAATAGTGTCCAAATCATTTCAAACTTCACTCAAAGGCTCTAATCATCATATTAAGCCTACTTAAAAAGTTTTATGATTTTTGGAATTACTAAACTATTTCTAAAATTCTAAAAGGCTTGGTTTTAGCATCTTTAAATGCTACATAATTCTAGGTTCTGGGATAAAATCTTGGAACTATTTTTATTAAATACTATGTGATTTTAGGAGTATAACAAAATTGGTCTCATAGTTTTATCAATTTTCTACTATTTTCTACAAATTTAGCCCGACCGGCCCACGGATAAGCGGAAACGCGCTCGCGTCCGCGCCCGCGCTAGTGAATTTGCGCAAAGGTCCCTGACCATTTGGATAACCAGTAAAGAGCCCATGGCACTATTAACATGTCTCGTTAACAGTTGCACAAAGGCCCCTTTTCTTTTGTTTCTTGATGGCTCTAGGTCCCCGGCGGTACCGCGTCGACTACTTGGCCGGAGTCGCGATTTCCCAGCGACGGCGACCCCTACTAGAGGTAACAAGCACTTGGACATCATGCGCAAGTCTACCCGAGCATATGCCCTCACCCAATTGGACTCATCTTATCCTAATTGATGCTTGTTCATGGCCACGGCGGCGCTAGAACTCCCGTAAGCGTGTTCCGATCAACAAAATGCGGTAGCGTTTAAATTGAAGCTAGGGTGAGTTTTGTAACACCCCTAGTGTTTATATCAGTGGATAAACATATGCTAAATTTTAATCATTTTCGTCTATCGCAATTTTAATATCGCATCTATTTCGTTTCTCACGAGTGCGACATCGTTTCTATTTTTATTTACCCGGGCTCTTCCTAAATTTTCGTGATGATCGGAACATAGTTGTTCCAAAAATCGGGGCATCCGGTGATTATTTAAAATTAAATCGGACCACACTCGAAATCGGAGAAAAACCAGGCGCAGGATTATTACTTGAATTGTTTTCCGATTGAATATTCGGAAAGCAGACGAAATTTGTTTAGGTTCAACCAAATTAAACGTCGACTAAAATATCGAATCTAATCTCGTCTGGTTTAATCCGTCTACACCTCGCTCCCGTGACGATGCTAACATCGTCTCCGGGAGAATTCCGATTGCTTTAAAAGGTAATGATACAGACTAGAATTTACAACAGGACCACATTACCTATTATACATTAACACTATTTCTATACTACACTACTCTAGCTTCTTATCACTTTTGGTAGCTTCACTGTCGGGTGTAGGAAACCATTCATCAACCAGATTCATTGAAGGAGGGGGCCTGAAAAGGTCCAGTTCCCCACCAAGGGCTTCACCCGCTGTTCCAGAAGGTCCGGCTCCCATTCCGACAGGATCCGCAGGTACGGTAGGGTGCAATCGCGAATACAATACATGAACTTCCTCATGTAGCATATTACAGTACACCTGCAAGTTGTCCATGGCTGTGCTAAGCTCCTCCACACGGGCTCGAGCTTTGGCTTCCTTGGCCCAAGCAAGTGAACATTAGTTAACAGCCCAATCGAGCGCTAAATCTCGTTCAGCAAGTTGGTCTTGCAGGTGTCGGATGTCAGTTCTTAACTCGTTTATTCGCTGACCATCCTCGACCCATACATCGTTCCTGTGATGGAGCTCCGTTCGAAGTTGTTCTACCTGAGCTTCCAGATCTCCGATAGGATCATTGCTACCACTACTACTGTCCTCATGTCTTGGAGCTAATTGATGGCGAGGCACGCCAATTGGTCCGATAGATTTGCGCGCGGTTTTCCTTGTGCGCGGCGGCATATCTCCATAAGGGGGAAAATCTTATTAGTACAGTTTTTAGTATGATGCATGCATAATTACAGAATCAACCTTAGTTGATTCACAACCTTCTATACATTGCACTCTACTATCTGGTCTTTAAAATAAGTACTTCAGCAGGTAGTTAGATAAGAAGAAAAGAAATTTTCTAGATAAGTCTTTGAAAATTCTTTTTGAAAATGTCTCATAACATCTGCAGAGATGGGCTTCGCTCCGATACCAGCTGTGACAGAACCTCCCAAGTCATTAGGCCCACCTACAGTTGTCCTTATCCAACGGACCTCATACAACCTTGCAGGTGCCCCTGATCACTTAACAAGTTTGGTATCTGTATTCCTTACCTTTCCCAAGAGCGTTTCACCCATCACGCAGACATTACAATACATCGGAGGTACGAAAATGCGGAAGCAGTTACAATAACTTACTTTATATTAAAGTAAGAAAGAGTTGTATTATTACAGACCAGAGCAACATAAGAGTGCTGAGTATTATTATTACATAACCTAGGAGGCAAAAACCCCTCCCGATAAATAGTAAAAAGTTTTTCTTAACGGAGGACCCTTCCTCCCGCAGGTTCAGTCTTGATTTTCTTCTTTAGGCACCACCTTGGAACAGAAGCAACAAAAATTTTCTGCTTCTTCACCTAAAACAACATGGGACAAAGCTCTAAGTACGAAGTGTACTTTCGCAAGTCTTACCCATCAAAATAAAAGACTCTCAAGGATATGCAAGCCTTTAGGAGTCAAGGCATGGCTTGTCAATAACCAAAGACTATGTTTGCAGAAATGTTTACTAATAGTGGATCCTTAAAAGTCCAGTTTTATTAGCATGTTAAGTCATTACTTGAGTTCTAGAGTTCTTTCTACCCTAGTTCAAGCACTTGACCTATACTAGCCAATTTCTTATCAACACTTCGTATTTACTGGAATGCTACGTGTAGGTCAGTGACCAAGTCTTTATGTCCGTGAAGTTACGGCGATCCGAATCGATTAATACTCAGCTGAGGATGTCCAATCACACGACATATGTAGCACTTAACGCTTGCATATGTCAACTCGCCACGAGGGTTCTTAAGACCAGATCAGGTTCACGCCAACCAAGAGCACAGATATGCCACCGTCCAAGCTCTTGCCATGGAGGGTACACGCTACTCTCGCCATCTCTCCACTCCCATTGCGTGTTATCTTATTCTGGTATTAGTCTGCCTGAGGCAAAGCTTACCCATGATGAGGCATGTGACCAGCTAAAAGGTCCTCGATCATCAAGCCTACATCGAGAAGGTCCTTAATCGACTCAGACGGAGACACTACACCGAGAGTTTCTTCTCGTGCAAGTCACCCGCCCGGTCTCAGCTTTATCATTTCAAACCCAAAATTTGGTACCTGACAGAGGTACATCTTTTCCAATGTTGAACCCATCATGGCCATGATGGATCCACCATCAAGTTTTATTTTCGAAAACATCTCACCCACTTGAAGCATCATCTTTTGTCAAAACAAAACATTTTGTTTTTCTAGAGCAAAGCTAAGCATAAGAAAAACCTTTTTGTAAAGCAGGGGATTAAGGAGAAATAATCAAATCCAAGGAAGGAAATGCAACAACTGGTTTAGCACACAACTCCTATCACCTAATGCATCAAGTAAGTGAGAAAGAATTTAAAATAGCAAGGAGGTGACAAATGCACCGGGGCTTGCCTTGAGTGATAGGTGAGTTAGGCTCTGCTCCACAGATATCAAAGTAAAAGCAGTTTCCTGCCTGAGGTTCTTCAGGTGGTGGTGGTGTAGTCCTCGCTTCTTCAACTTCTATTTCCTCCTCGTTCTCTAGATATAGCCATATATAATCATGAATGCTCATGTAATGCTCATGAAAATGCAAAGATAATTAAAGTTTATTATCTAATGTCTTGAATATAACTTTCCTTCACGGATCTCCGAGAAACTAGGGTTTTCGGGGTCTATAGTGAAGTTCATAGGGCAGGGGACTAGGGTTTTGAGTTCTAAACACCAAACATGGTCCAAAGCATACCAAATTTTACCCAAGGCTTCTAAATATTACTTAAAGCCTATCTAAAAAGTTTGGTGAATTTTACGATTATTAATTACTCTCTAAAATTCCATAAATATGTGTTTTGGCTATTTTAAATATCCCATAATTCCCTATTTGAACTAAAAATCATGAAACTACTTTTATTAAATACTATAGGAACTTAGGAGCCTAGCAAAATTGGTCTGGTATTTTTAGCATTTTTCTACAATTTTCTAGGAATTCGATATGTCCAGAAGAAAAAGAAAAAGGAAAAGATGCTACAGGATTGGGCTGAATCTGGCCCGAGGTGGCCCATTTACTGGCGAAAGCACGCCCGCGCGGTCAGTTTTGCGCAAGGAACCCTGGCGGTTTGAATTTTTTATAAAGAATCCTTCCCACTATTTCTCTGTCTTGCTGACACTTGCAGAAACACCCCCGCGCTTTCTCCTCTTTACATTCTGCAGTCCACGACGGCGAACGACGGGGAACCGAGCTCCGGCGAGCTTATACCGGCCGGATCACTCGATGATCGGTGCTCTACTTCGGCTGAGACCTAATTCAAGCCCTAACAAGAGTTTTCCCTCATCTAATTTCACTATCGGACCTGTAACTCGCTCTGTCCACGGTGACAGGGGGCACGACGAACAATCAAACGCGTTCCCGGCAATCCAAGGCATCTTAACTCAATCGAATTGGTCGAGGAGCATCAGGAGAACATAGGGATGCTGAAACAAGAGAGCAGGGAGCACAAACAGACCTGGAATTCGCTGACCACGGCGAGGGCTCTACCACGGTGGCGGAAACAGAATTGGGGGAAAAGAGAAATTGGGAGGCTCTGATGGATAATCCGAGGCAAGGATCGGTGCGTTGGATGCATAATTACCTAGCGGAGCCGTGGGTGCGCTCAATTTATAGGCTCCGGGGGCGGCGGCGCATGAATTTGGGTTGGCACAGTGGCGGTCGGAGATGAAAGGGGTCACTTGCGCTCGGGATTAGTGGCTTTCACTGTGGCGGCTCTCCGGCGATCACCGGGCATGTATGACGCGATTCACTACGACGTGGTACAACGCTTTAGTACGTGGCGCGGCTACAATCGCCGGCGAACTCCGACGAGGACACCTCTGTCCACTACGCGGCAAGTGTCACGGTGAACAGTCCGGCGATAAGTCTCTCTCCCTTCCCCCGAGTTGAGATCTTTCCTTGCCCACGGTTATCCGCAAGTCACGGCGCACGAATTGCGATGATCGATGTCAATCACGGCGGAGGGTCACTGGCGGTGAGATGCGCTGTATCTGAGATATTTCTGCTACTGTACCATGGGAATCTCTGTTTATAGCGCCTCACAAAGCACAATCAAGGCAGATTTTCTCCAAGTTTTATGTGACAACCTCATAATCCATATGCATCAAAGTTATAGATCTATAATCCATCTTCACCTTTGCTATAGCATCCCTAGTCAAATTCCCACTGGATCATGGTCGAATCCCAGTTCAAAGATGGCTCCAATCTCACTGTTACTGAAAGTTCAGACTTAAGGTGACCTGACAGCCTGACTTTGGATCAAATTTTCTCAAAATCTTTCATGGCACTAAGGCTTAATCCTTATAGCAAAGTTTTTCTCCTTATATAGCTCTACAAGTTTTATGTGCTGACCTAGGGCAAAATCCTCATAATTTGGAAGATATAGGGCTTCAAAGTTGATCCCATTCACTAAAATTCAGACTTAGTCATTGGAGCACAAATGTGGCCTTTTTGCAAATAAGCCCAAAACTTATGGTTTCATTTGCAAATCTCCAAATATGTGAACCATATGACTTAAGATACCTTATTTCCATGATTTTTGCACTAAGTTCCAAAATGTGCACACTTTTACAGATAACCCCCTAGGGTTTCAGTCCAGGGTTTTCCAGGGGTCTGTTTAAGGTTTTTGGCACTTCTAGGGTGTGGATGCTACTTAAGTCCATCCATGATGACATTTTATGATCATTACAACTAGGTTTTGAAGTTTTCTCTTAGTTAGACTTTGGTTACTCTTTTAAGCCCAGTTTAGGGTTAAGTACTGTATCCTAGGTTTTTACCCATGAAATGTGATATCAATACAACTTGTTTGAACTTTTTGCCTAGTGAATGCATTTTAAGTGTAACAACCACATGATATGCCAATGCTTATGACGTTATGCTCAAGTTTTAGTGACAGTAACACCAGGGGTGTTACACTGGGGCCCCACATGGCGGTGGCAACTAGGGCCGGTGCAGTACGCGGTGTGGAAATTGAGAAATGGGCCGGCGCGGGAGCAGATGGATGAAGGAATGGGCCCAACACTACAGAGGGATCCAGGGCAGGCGTGCGCCCACGGGCGACCGACGAGCGGGCCCGCAATGCCCGGGTAACAACTGGCCGGTGCAAGGAGTAGTTGGGCCTTCCAGGTGGATTCGGCCCACAACGTAGGTTTTCCTTTTCTTTTATTTTTTTCTGTTTTCTATTCCCTATTTTGTTTACAAATTTCAAATTCCAATCCAAGATAAAGTTTAAGAATTTAAATTTAATACACACTCAAAATCAATCATGATGCAATAGATATATATTTATTTTATTTAATTTATTTGTTTGATAGATGTTTGAAATATAAAACACACTCATATTGTTCCTTTCTTTTTAGGAAAATAGCATTTTGAATATGGGATAAGAATTAAAAGTTACTTCAAAAAAAATATTCATTATCTATTTAGTTTGAAAGAAGTTATGTTATACTTTCATTTAGGGGTTTCTTGATTGTTTTAAGAGTATGTATAATTTATGAGGAGAACAAACCAATGGAGTATATCACCATTATTTATTTTTCCCGAGCTTCAATTTTATGAGTTAAATTTAAAAAGTCTAGTCAAGATTTGAGTCATCTAAATTTAATACTCATTTAGATAAATGCTTATAGTGTATCATTTAATGAAATGAATAATCATTTAGTTGAACAAAAAACCTTTCTATTACTTCTTTTCTAAGTTAATTCTTGGTTTCAAATATTCAGTCTTCAAAATTCAAAGCTCGGGTACAATTTGAGATAATTCATTTTACTATTTTATTTCTTTATTTATTCATTTTTATTATTTTTCCCTTATACAAAGTTTGGTCTTTACATTGGTGATAATAGTCAGGGCTCGAAACCGAGGTAGGAACGATGCTCCGCGGATGGCCTTGCTGAAGACTTGAAGTCCTAGCACCTCGGAGGAGGGGCTTCGTGTGACACCCCAGGTTTCTATTTCATGTTATGTAGAGAGATATATCCTAAGCTCGGATGCTCAATGAAAATTTCTATCTCTAATCAAGTTACTCATGAAAATTTCACCAAATTTGGAATTATTCGATCTCAAGAACAGCCAAATTTGGAGCCTGTTAAAATTTTATTTCTTAAAACGAATATAAATTTGAATGTCAATCTCGTCTTGCCAATCTCGTAAAAGTTCAATTATTCAGACTGTTGAAAGTTGTTATGTTATCCGATCTATGTCTAAATCCGCTTTCTAGATATTCGGTCCATGTTCAAATATCTAATCTGAATCCGCATTTTCCAGCAGAATCTATGTTGTGTCAACCTCTAATTAATTCTTATGCAAATTGACTTGTTATCTCTATGTCATCATTCATCTCTATCTATCATGTGTAATCTAAAGATTTCTCGAAGTTTGAACCAAATAATCACATCAAAAGATAAATCCTATGCTTGCTTGAAACTGCTCGTTTGAACGAATGCAAATTTTGAAATTCATCCAAGCCTTACCATCTTGTTCAAACAACTCTATATGAACTCTAAAACGAAAGTTATTAAGGGTCCATTCAAGAAAATGCCGAGAAAATACTCTGATTGCCCAAAAAATCTTATTTGAAGCGTTATAACGATACAACATTGACCAATGTGGAAATTCAAATTCTTAACAAGATATGTTGTTTGACCTTAAATAAAAGTTGTACCACAGGTGATATACAACAAATGTTACAATTACACCTAGTCTTGATTCAATCTCTAAGTATATCAAACAGTGCCCTCATGATGGAATAAAAAAATCTGATTTCAGGATTTGAAATCCTTCTAAGTCTGAAATCTGTGTCGATCGGGTCGATGTCTCGCGTTCCCAAATTTTTGTTAAACAACTCGAGTTTCCCCAAATATAAAAGTTGTTAATAACTAATAGAGGCACAACATATTAAAAGATGGCGTCCATCTAACAATGTTTGACATGTTTTGACTGATTTGTATAGCAGTGATAAACCAGTTCTCTCTAACCCATGTCCGAATCACCTCAAGCTATATGCAAGATATGTAGTGTGTAGGACAAGTAATAGATCATCTATAGTGACTTTGATCAAAGGAGCACGTCACTTACTTCTTTTGACGGTTGAAAACGTCTTAAAACACACCTGTCGCGTGTTCGTTGCTATGCCCCCAAGGAAAACAAAACTCTGTTAGCTGCCGCCCAGAACTAGCTAATGGCTTGTCTAGCCAGCTTCTTTAAATATAGCTCCCTCTCCTCCCCTTTCTCTGGTTCAGCTAGCACAGGCACCTCACTGCCTCATCCTAGCGCTGCTCGGCTAGCCCAGCAGCTACCCTAGCTCGGAGCCTCCCTATAGAGCTGGTTGCACCCATATGGCTGAGCTCCCCTCTGCTTCCCTATGCCCGCATGGTAAAACAGCCAATGGTGGTCATCGACCTCACCAATGCCAAGGACTCCATCCCTCCGCCAGCAAGGACGTCGAGCCCCACCAGAAATCCTAGCAGCCATCCCCTCCACGCCACGCCTAGGAGCTGTCCTCTCTGTTCGTAAGCAAGCTATGTACGTGATGTTGAAGATGAACCAATGAGCCTATGACGTGTAGGCCCAAGGCCAAGGTAAAGTAGTCAATGTGCAGATTTGTGGGATGTTTTATAAAATTCATATCTCGAGTTTAGAAGATCTAAAATTAGTGAAAATTGTTTTGTTAACTTCTGTTGGGGACTTGTTCTCAAATGCTAAAAGTTAATAACAAGACAATATAAAAAGTGTTAAATATTGAAGTCCTTCGTCCTTCGAGACATTATTTCCTTTCGAATATAATGAATTCCGGACGAAGTTTATGAAGGAAAAACCTTCGTAAGCACAATAAATGATGAGGAAGAATTCATATGCAAGATACAAAATATAACATAAACACTTAAACATTATTATCAATTTATTTTTATTTGCATTACCATATCACCAATAACAAATTATAAATGTACCTTCGGTTTGAAGGAAAGCAAGGGTACAAGCGTGATGCAAAAAGCGAATGCCAAGTCAGCGTGAACAGTACAGGAGTACTGTTCATCTATTTATAGGCAAGGGACGCAACCCATGTAAAATTACATTCATGCCCTTTACATTTGCTAATAACTCTATAGTAATTCTTCGAGGTCTAATTTGCCTTTTCATCTTTAAGTCGGTTCCTCTTTTCTGCTGCCATGTTGAAGCTTTCCTGCGCACAGCTTCGTGATTATCTTGTCCTTCGTCATAATCACCTTTCGTCTCGCTCAGGCTTCGTCCTGACCATGCTCTGTATGCTCATAATCCGAATCCGAAGATACCTGTTCACATATTTCACTTGAAAAACATTGTCAAATTATGTTTTTGAGGACCTTCGGAAGCCGAAGGCCCCCAACAACTTCCTTATGAGGTATTCTACCTATTAGATCTGTAATATAGCATGTGTTGGTAGAAATTTTCTGCCGTGAAAAATTAACCTTGAAAGGAGGTTTCGTAAATAAATCAACTCGTTTCTCTCTATAGTTTTTGTTTTAGGAGTCCAAAAAGGATGAGACTAATTTTGTTAGTCTCATGGTGTCAAGCTCTAGCAAATAAAAATATAAAACACATATGTTGTTTACTGTTTTCTTGGTGTGTTAATCAAATCATTTTAAATAGCTCTAGTGCTCCAAATGGCTTGAAATTGTTATAGTCGACTCTTGGTGTGATGCTTGGTGACTGGTAAAACTTTCATTATTTGTGGTGCACGTGTGTTTAAGTTAGTGTTTTAACTTGTTTGATGCATATTAAGTACTTTTAAATGGTTTATAAATAATATATGGATTTAGAAATGGAAAATGGTGTTCCACTATCTTTACATGATGTTGTAGTGGCTAAATAAAACTTAATATGGTCATGCATTCGCTGAAAATATTTAGTTTTAGATTTAACATGCTCTCACATGGTTTATTGCATTAACAAATTTCTTTGTAGCAAATAATATGTAAAACCGGAGCATGTGAAATTTATACATTAGTCATGATTTATTATTACCTATACCTCATTAAAATTCTAGACCCAAATTAGATAGTCTCGTATGGTGCTAAATAATACCCATTATATAATTATAAGAAGAGTTAGTGAGAAATTAGAAGTAAACAAAAGCATGCATGTCTCTTGGAATGGTTGAATTGTACCTTACTGCCAATTAGAGGTCTTATTTTATGTCATAGTTATGTAGAGTCAAGAATTAGCGCCACACCTTTATTGCCCGCTTGTGAATTAAGTTAAGTCGGATTGCTCACGAACTGAAATTGTTGCGTCCTCAGAATGTGATGATGATTTAGTAAAGCAAATTATATTTTCTGTAGATACATTCTATACAAAAGATTTAGTTAACTTCTATACCTAGCTCGTCCTAAAATTTCATAAGCATAGGATTAATGGTCTAGAAGTTATGCTTGTAGCAAGTTCGTTGTTAGGTTTTTGTATGTTTCTGTGCAGATCTGAATGATTGTGTTGCTTGACTGAGTTAGACTTAGAATCACTTTTTAGAGGTATTATAAGAGTTCTAATAATGTTCCTAAGATTTTTAAAAAGTCTAGAACCACATTTATTGGATATATAGAACTCTATTCATGACTATTAATGTTGTAATAAAGTTGCATGCTGAAATCAGTCCAAACCTGAATATTAATGTTCCCTTGAAATGTTCGAGCTAGTTAATCACCAAATAATCTTAATATGATTATAATAAAGTTGTAGATAACTGCTTTCTCTTGCTTGTGTTCAAATTTCATGACCATATGCCTGAAAGTTTGAGAGTTATGAATTTTACAAAATGAATGTTGTGTTCTGTCCACTTTCTGAACAGATTTCGAGAACTATGTTATTTGGATTAATTAAACTTATGAACACTTCTTGGTGATTATAAAAGTTATGTATTACTTTTACTAAGCTTTCCAAAAAGTCTTGTATCATCCTTTTTGGATGCCTAAAGGTCAAGTTATAGAAGTATGAAGTGTGAAGACTGAATCTGTCAAATTCTGGACAGCAAAGCCTTCCTAGTGTCTTTTACCCTTGATACATATTAAACCAACCTGAGTTGTTTATAAATGATTGGTATACAATTTCATTATCTTTCTAGAATGTTTAGGATCACTTGTTTTGGATGCCTAAGTCTCTAGTTATGAATTTTTGAAGTCACAAGTCTGAATCTGTTCAAATCTGAACAGAGCTCTCGTTTATCACTATTTAACCTTGTTAAGTGTCTAATAACATTGAGATAACATACCAAAGTTGTAGAGCATTACTTAGACTTTCCAAAAAGTATTGGTTCAGTATTTTTGGATGAATATATTGTGAGTTATTATTGAAACAAGTAATTGTTGTGTTGCTGTCCTAATCATGTCGGTTGTGATTGATTGCTCCACTCCATAGTGTCTTGAGTCGAATGCTTGCTTGTTTGATCTTGATTTAACAAAGTAATAATGACAGTAACTAATATAATTGAGGATATATATATATTAGCAACTAGTACACGTCTCACTAAGTTAGTGAACTAATTTGGTTAAGGTCTAATAAGTAGCTTAGCTTAATCAACACTTGGCAAGTGCAGTTATATGTTCGAAGAAACAAAATGAATAATGTACTCTCTATTTGCTAGTTCTTGATGCTACTAAGAAACCAACCTCATTGAAGTAGTATAATATGTAATTATGATTAAACTACATCCTTCTGTGTGTTCTCTTGGGTATGTGCTTGCATTAGAATATTGTTAATGATTGTACAACCCGATTAAGTGACTTGTCCTCTTTAACTAAGTAAGTCTAAATATATAAGTCATAGCGAACTTATGTGTACTTAACTAGTTTAATATTAAGTAACCAATGAATGATTGAAGTAAATGTGGTAAATGCTTGTACTTGTGATGTCGTGTTTGTGTTGGGTAAATATAGGAAATGTTTGTCGTCCTCCCAGTGATGTTGACTTTGTGTGCCCGATAACGTATGAATAGCTAGTGCTTGCGTATAGTCGTTGCAGGGTATTACTATTTAGTGTTTAGTTCACTAGCGTGTACTTGGAGTATCTTGTGCTACTTTCATCATATTCATACATATGCATCCTGCATCCCATTTAGGACCAAGAGATGATGATCATGCAAGTGATGTGGTGCCAACCACAACATGCTGCTGATGGACAATCCGAAGAACGATGGACTTAACTAGTGGATGCTCTTCAAGCGAGTGTCATCTAGCAAACAATATCTAGTGTTGGATTCCAAGCAAGCCCCGGTTTTATGCATAACCGTTTATATATGTTATTTTCTACACTTAATGTTTGTACACTTGTATTGTGCACTTAAGTGTAGGAGTTGTTTGAAACCCTAGTTGCATGAACTCAGGATTCCTTTTGAGATGGATACTAGTATGCTAGGTCGAGTAGCTGCTATGCTAATTCAGGATCTCGGTAGAAGTTGAGTGATTTTTCTAGCACTCGCGCGAGGTCAGGAATTGATTGTATCCAATTTTGATAATGGAATTATGATGGTCTATGGACTCGGATCCATGGGGATGTGTGGTCTTTGAGATGGAATTGGAATAAGGATTAATGTGTGGATACTTGTGTCAAGCGTTTGAAAGTACTAAGCACATGCCGAGAAATATGGTAAATCGGTAAGCCAAGTACCTTAGTGAACCTACCCGTAGACATACCTCCCCACGTGTTCATGAGACAGGGTCTCCCATTCCGGTTATGGTGGGTACAAGTGAGCTCACTGCACGGCGGCGGCCGGGGTCATTTTAGCATTGTATGCCAATGACAGTGGGCCCTAATCTATTTCCAGGGAATCAATGGGGACGATTGACGTGTGTGGGGACAGAGTGCTCCTACATGTTGTGTGTTTAGGTTCCCTTGCAAGGTTTTAAACTCAATTCGAATCATCTACTTCTCGTAGCTAATGAGACTGCTTCATCCATTGTACTGCATCGAGTAATAAGTGGAAATGAGGTACTGGCGAAAGATGTTGATTGACATAATGTTTGATACCATGTATGGATAGTTAGGTACTCATCTAGTCTAAAATTATTATTCTAGAACTTGAAAAGCTAAAATTTGATTTTAGACTCAGCTAGTGCTTTTGCCAAACCAAACCCCTCAGCCAAACAACTTCATGGTTTAGAGGTAGAGGAGTAGACTCCTCACACCTGGTAAGTCTAGCTGAGTATTAGTATACTCAACCTTGCTTGTGGAATAATTTTTATAGGTACATTCGAGGAGGATATGGTTTTTGGGTTAACTTGTCCGTCCACCTTGCCACCAGGTTGGATAGTCGAGTGGAACCCTGCCTTAGTAGGAGATGATCAGGAGGAGTGATGGGCTAGGCTTCGCCTCACTCCGTATTTACCGTTAGTTAATTTCCGCTGCATCAAGAATAATGTTTACTATTTTCAAACTCCGATGATGTAATAACTCAAAGTACTTATTTAAATTTGTGGTATTTTGCTTTATTGTGTTTCTTTGTGCCTCAACTTCGTGTGAGCTAATGGTACTCGATCCTTGGTAAGTGGCTTCAATCAGACTAGATCCATGGAATTGACAATTTATTCTGATTTATGTGTGTGTTGTTGCCCTTGAGGCAAGACCAAGGCACTTAAGCTGGAATAATCTAGCCGGTTCCGCCACACTTCGGTGCTCCCTCCTGTCGTAGAGCCCGCCCAACCAAGGGTGGTAGTCAAGTGTCTCATTTTGTCAGGCCCATCCGCCGAGACAGTCATGAACTACCTAGGGATGGCGGTTGTCTCGGAGACGATTGTGCACCGTGGGGGCCCTCACTCTGGTATGCGCAGGGTGCACCGATGCTTCCCTCTCGAAGCGAGAGGGTCACGCCTGACGGCTTGTGGAGGGTTCTCAGAACTGGTGTTTCCCACATCGGAGGGGGCGGTGCTAGAGGAGTCGGCGTAGGTGCCTCTGGTGGTGCTCTGGGTGCAATGCTGGTGTTGGCTAGGTCCCTCGATATGGAGTCTATGCCATCAGCCATCCCAGGGGCTCCTCCGGGGCACGCGGTGCCATGAGTGGCACGATCACGATTGCTCCGTCTCTGCCTCCTGTGAAGAAAAGGGCAATGACGGGAGCTGGAGCGCTCGAGAGGGACATGCTGGAGGAGTATCATTTCGTAATCAATGTCGAGTGACATGAACTCCAAACATGAACTCCAAACTCGTGAACCTGATCACCGTCCCAAGCCTGAGTGGGTGGTGGAATCTTGGAATCTAGAGTCTTGGCGAGAACTGAAAGTGCTTCACGCGACAAGCCCCTACCTAGCGCGCCAACTATTGGTGTTCGGACCATGGGTCCTTAACCAACTAGTAAATTGTGCCGCGTGGCCAGACTCTAGATGGTGTGCGAGAAGACAGAAGCAATTATCCTGATTTGGGAAACATAAGGCCCTACTTCTAGCAGAGGGGATAAGGCTTATATTCATCGCACTGAGGTGCCTGTAGTAGGGGTTACAAGCACCGAGGGAGAGGGGAAGTCCCCAAGTCCCTAGAAATGATTGAGGCAAGTGCCAATATCTAAGACCGAGTGGAGAACTGAGTGTTCGTCGGTGTGTTGCTCGTTTGGTTGTCTGGATTGTTCACCGAGTGTCCCTTGGAGGGATTCTACTTTCCTATTTATACATGAAGGGGGGCGTCCGTAGTTAAGCTGGGTGTTGTATCCGAAGGAGCAATGTCTTAGCGCCCGACAAGCTGATGTGACGGTACACTGTGTTGTTGACTTGCGTCCACTGGTTTCCCACTGAGAGACGAGGCAGATGTCGAGGGATCATTCGTACATCTGAGCCCCCGAGGGAGTGGCTGCCCCTTTCGTAGTTGTTGTAACAGCGCCTGGGTATGGGCTAAAGGCTGTCTACGGTGTGCGTCAGCGTCCTTGCACAGGATGACGTCGAAATTCCCTGCGGTGCTTATCGAGGTCGAAGCCTTTCTCGGGCGAGGCGAAAGTCTTCTCGAGGTGTTGGCCAAGCCGTCCCTTGACATGCACCACAGTTGAGCAGAGTGGCCGTCTGCAGGATTCACGGCGTAGTAGGTGGCCGTGGGCGAGCTCGGGCGAGGCGGAGAAATCACCCAAAGGTTGGACCCAGGGTCAGGTGAGGCGGAGAGATTGCGCCCGAGAGCCAGTCCGCTCTGCTTGTCATATTAAGTGTCCCACCAGAGGGTGGCAGGCAAAGTGCGTGCACTGTAGCGGAGACGTAATCATGCTGTTGCGCCAGACGTGATGTGACACCCTGAATTTTGGGGTATAAAATTTCTTTCTAATTACCTACCAAATTCAGGTGTTACTCTTCTCTCTCTCTCTAGTTCCTCTCTCTCTTTTTATTTTGGGTAGATTTAGCTTAATTAGTGAGGGATTAATTATTTTATTTTTTCAAAACAATATGAGTCATAAAATGTTGCATCATGATGAGCTCCAAATATTCTTTGAATTGTTGCACATGTTTGATTTAGTTTGAATATGAAACTTGGTTTGAATTCGAATCGAAAACCCTAGAGAAAATAAATAGGAAAGCATTCGAAATTCCCTGGAAAAAGGAAAAGGCCGTTTCAGCCCAGTCGGCCTAGCTCGGCCCAACTAGGCCGCGCGCGCCAGCGTCGCCTGACAGGTGGACCCCACCTGCCAGTGACCGCCCGCTTTCATGCACGCGCGCTCTCTCTCCTTCTCTCCGTCCCGCTGCCCGGTGGGCTAGGTCTGTCGGTGCCGTTTCCCCTCGCGCTCGCGCAAGTCCTCTCGCTCTGCCCCACGGACCCCACCCCTCAGCCCCCTCTGCTTCCCTAACCTCTCGCCCACACCCCCCGCCGTGGACGCGCCCACGTTCGCGCATTCCCGGCCACCTCCGCACGCCTCGGCCCCCTTTAGAGCCCGCACCCCGCTCGCCCACTTCCCCCTGCTCATTTGCGCCCTCAGCCGAGCACCCTCGCCCTCTCTCTCGCCCTGTGCACATGCCCAGGTAGTTCTGCCGCTCGCCATGGTTTCACCGTCGTTATGCGGATGCCATAGAACCCCACCGTGTTTGTTGCCCTGGTAAGCTCCGCCTTATCACCCACCACCTGGAACGCCCCTCGGTTCACCCTTTCCCCCTTTGGATCGTCTGGTCCGTGCTCACTGAAGGATTTCCTATGCAGCCGAAGAGCCGCCGCCGTCGACCCGCGTCCTCGCCGCGCCCCAGACGCCGTTCGTGAGCCCCTGACTCTCCACTTGAGGTAACCATCCTAACCTTTCCCTTATTTTCCACTGTTGTGTACTTTCTCGCCCGCGATTGCTCGCCGGAGTGCCCCCGGTCCATAGAGGACGTCCCCCTCCGTCGTCCAGTCGCCTCACACCCATTCCTGTTACCCCGATCACGCCATAGTGTTCGCCAGGTCCTCCCTAACCTCCCTGGCCATCTAGACCACCCTTAGTGCCCCTAGTAGCCCCAGTCCACTTCGCCGCTGCCGGCTGCGCTGTCTTTGATGCGAATGGCACCTCCCCTGGTCGACCGGAGAGGACAAAGTCCTTAGCGCGCAGATCCTAACCGTCCAGTCTTCATCGGATGGTCTGGATATGAGGATAACATTTTGCGTGGACCGTGGAGCCGGAGCCATTGATCCACGATATAACGGCTAGCGCCCCCGCGCTCTCAGCCCCCCCCCCCCCCCGCTGACCCATGGGCCCAACTGCGCTAGTGCCTCCGCCCTTCCCTGCCCCACCTGTCAGTCGCGCACCCGCGCTCACCCATGGATTTAATCTCAGTCGTTCGCTTGTGATCGTGCGGCCCATATTAACTGATACCCCTTCGCATGGCGATTTTGCTTAAGAGACCCTATGGTTTCCGAGAATCAACCCGTCGTCCCGCGATTTAGCACGTAGGCCCTGACTTCTTTTAAACAGACCCCTGACCATTTAAATAATCACAGAATTGGGCTTAGTTTCATATTTTAAACTTCAAAACTTGTTTATTTCATATTTTTTCATTTGAACTCCAAATTTAGTGGTTCAAATTGCAGAATGTTCATAGAAATATTCTATATGAATATAAATTATAATCATCCACAGTCTGTGGACTTTAATTTTATGCTTAGACTAAAGGTTAAGTTTAAGTAATAATGTATTTGTTTAGTAAAATAAATAAAAAGGAAAATGCTAATGGCACTTAGATGTTTAATGTTGTGACATTAATAAAATGTTATGTATGAATTGATCCTTGGTATAATTTTGTGTCTCAATAAAATTAGTGGAACTAAACTAAATAGTCCATAATATATAGGGAATCACTTATCTCTAATTATATTAAACCCTAGCATTTATGTCTACCCTATATGTTCTTAGTGTTTTATCAAACTTGTGTTCACTTGATTGTACATGTGTGGTGTGCTATTCATTTGTACTTTTCCAAATGTATTGAATGTATGATCGCTTTATTTAGACAACAAGCAGCCTGTGGTTCCTGAGTGTGTTGCCGAAGATCTTCCTGAGCAACAACCTGGTGAAGGCAAGTGTCCTCTGACCTATTATGTCCTACATACTTTATAATTCACCGTCCCGCATTACATTATTAAAACCTAAGGATTGACTAGTCTGTATTTACTTATCCTTGTTTACCTTTTTGGGTTATCATGGTAAGCTTTATGCTATTGCTTTACTTTAATCAATGAACATGATGTGAATACTTATGATACGATGATGTTATCCCGATACTGATTTGTGATACTATAGGGGACTCAGGCCAAATACCTGAGTACCTCTCCGTAAGGACCTGTTTGGGGAGTGACACCCGGGATAATAGTGCAACCATGAGGGTGGAATGCGACGCCCTTAGCTGATTAATTAGAGCAACCAGAGGAGTAGTTGGCTTCACCGTAGGGCCGTCAATGGGGTCCAGGCACAGTACTTGCTCTACCGAGGCTGGTTGTAGAGGTTCTTGATTCGGTTTTGTTAGTCACCCTTCCTTTGGGGAGAGGTATTGTCTTTATCAAACTGGAGAAACCTAACGGGCAGCTATGACCTCTGGGAAATCTTTGTAAAGGCTACGTAGTGATACCCTGTCAGGCCACCTAGGTAGTGGTCAAAGGAGATTGGCTCTTTCCAGGCAGAATGGGAATCACGACTTGTGGGTAAAGTGTGCGACCTCAGCAGAGTGTTAGAAATTGATATATCAGCCGTGCTCACAGTTAAGAGCGGCCTTGGGATCCTCTTTCATTATAAGAACTTTGGTTACTTTTACGATGATGATTAATGATGATGGTATAATTATGACCTATGATATTTCCTCTTGGAGGGAGTACATTTGGGTAATAACTAGGTTTATTACTAAAATTTGGCTCTACTAATAGTAACAAATACTTGACCAAATAAAAGCAACTTCTTAACCTTAACTCCACATACAGCTAGTCCACTTTAGCCAAACGGGACATTTGCTGAGTACGTTGATATGTACTCACCTTAGCTTTACAAACCAGCCTATCCTAGGTCGTCCCCACTGTACTCAGTGCTCAGGAGAAGATGCTGGCAACATGGAGGACTTTGAGGAGTTTTAGGACTACAATGAGTTCTAGTTTATCTTAGTGGCAAACCCCCAGTCAGCTGCCTGTGAAGACCTTACCTTCTACGTTTTGTATTTCGGCACTTTGATGTTAATGATTATGTTATAGACTCAGTGGATGTCTCGGACATCTTGTTGTAATAAAGTACTTTTCCGCTATTTACTTTGAGCAATGTGTGATGATGTCCAATTATGTAATCGCTGTGTATGTGAGTTTCTGATCCTAGCACGTACATGGTTCGCATTCGGTTTGCCTTCCAAAACCGGGTGTGACATAAGTGGTATAAAAGTTTTGCTGACTGTAGGACCGCTAACCTAGACTAGAACGGTCGTCCTAAGGACTATAGACCTCTACCCTTACCTTGACCTTTAGTGTCATTTCAAAAGCTGGTTATCTTGACCAATTCTATGTTATTACTCATCTCACAAAAAAATTATCTCACTTATCTTTCCGTTTACTTGCTGGTCTTATAGTTCTACTCTCACTCCTATGCTTACAATGTCTTTTGTAGATGGCTCGTATTAGATGCACTACACGTAAGTCAGTGATCCTCCTTTTGTCTTCTCGCCTGGCAGAGCGTCCACTGTGACGCACGGTGCCAGGTCATTCCAACCACCTGGAGAGACTACATCGTCGCCTGCACGAGGACCAGGAGCGCTGATGCCAGGAGCAGGAGCAGTAGGACTCTTCCCCCTCGCCTCAGCAGGAGGTGGAGTCTAGGAGGCAGCCTTCCCCTACACCTCAGTCAGAGATGCCCCCTGCATCACCATAGGGCATCCCGACTGCTGGAGGAGACCCTGACAAAGATGACGACGACGCTGGTGGCAATTAGAGCCACATCATGGAGCTCTCGGAGGAGCAGGAGATGGATCGCTAGATCCATCACTTGCGACATCGCTCGCGGGTGTCACTTCCATGACGCTCTCGAGATCTTGTTGCGTCGGGCCTTCGACCGACACGCTTGGTACATTGAGTACCGTTGTGTAGTCTACCAGCATCTTCGCGGGTTATACCCGGACCAGTAGGAGGCTACTTGCTTGGTGCGTCGTCCGGACAATGATCTCCGCGGTGCAGAGGCCTTCTTAGAGCACTATTCTATCTCTGAGAGGGATACTGCCGAGGCAGCCATGCAAGATGCAGCACGACGTGCACTTTCGCAGTACTGCTCGTTGTTCAGCGGGGTAGCTGATGGCCTTGACCTGAAGTACTACCTTCGTCGTTCGACCGGTAGTGCTGGAGGTGTGATTTTCTCGCCCGTTGGTGAGGGCAATCCTAGGCTGAATAGCATGGTCAACTTGGTCGTCGTGCTCAATACCGAGCTAGACCACGCCCTTGACGAGTTGGGCAAGGTTTAGGCGGAGGTTGCAGAATTGCGTGCTGAGTGCGCGGCACGCCACTATCTAGATGGTGGTTCTCCCGCCCCTGTATGGATTCAGCACCCGTACCGTTCGCCGCCCCGTGGTCACTTCGATTATGGTACCCCTGACTGCAGAACCCAAATAGATTTGGACCCCTAGATCGACGGAGTGAGAGTCTATAAAAATGCTTATCTCAGTGTCTTAGTCTTAGTTAGTCTTAGTTAGAGTTAGTTTGCTTATTATATGTTTTGGATGCTTGTCATGATGAACCTGTAATGAAGTTGGATCTTTGTAATGATAGTGTTGGGGGCCTTCGGCTTCCGAAGGTCCTCAAAAATATGATTTAACAATGTTTCTGCAGTATGATACATGAATAGGTACCTTCGGACTTAGGTCAAAACTACAGTGTGAAGAAGCACAAAGAATACGAAGGAGGGCGCAGAGCCGAAGCTATGCGCAGGGGAGCTTCGGCGTGATAACAGAAAAGGGAACCGACTTAAAAGGGAAAAGGCTATTTAGACCCCGATGGACTATTATAGAGTTATTAGCAAATGTAAAGGGCATGGGTGTAATTTTACATGGGCTGCGTCCCGTGCCTATAAATAGATGAACAGTGCTCCCGTACTGTTCACGCTGACTTGGCATTTGCTTTTGCGTCACGCTTATACTTTTACCTTCTTTCAAGCCGAAGGTACTTTTGTAACTTGTTATTATTTCTATTTTTCCTTAATAATAAAATAGAAATGAGTTGATGGTAATAAATAACTGTTGGTATTGTCTTTTATATCCCATATGTTTCTTTCCTCGTGTATATGTTGCTTTAACGAAGGTACGTCCTTCACAACCTTCGTCCGAAAATCATTATCTCTCAAAGGGATATAATGCTTCGAAGGACGAAGGACTTTAACGTTTAACATTCTCTGTGTTGCCTTGTTCTTGACTCATAGAATTTGAGAACAAGTCCCCAACAGATAGTCACCAAGGTGTGGGAATCCCCTGCAACTTGGTGTAGTTATTAATAAAATCAGTTGTTTAGTTGGGCAATCCCTTTATTTCCACTTACCTCTTTATCTAAGAAGCTGTCAATGAAGATGATCAATTGTTTAGTGCTATGAAGATTTATATATCTTTTCTTATGCTGAAAGACTGCAGATTTAGATCTGATGTGTGTGCTTTCTACAGATGTCTAAGAACAGGCGTCGAGGTGCAAGGCGTGCTCAGTCCGAGCAGTAGGCACCCCAAGAGGAGGCAGCTCAGCAGAAGCAGTTGCCACCACCACCCCCGATGACCATTGAGCAGATGTTCCTGATGTAGACCTTAGCGGCAATGTAGCAGCAGTCACCCCCACCTCAGCCTCTAGTGCAAGTTCAGATGCCTCAGGTGCCCAGAGACAAGCGAGCAGAATTCATGAGGGGCCATCCCCTATCTTTGCCCATTCTGCTGATCCCATGGACGCTGAAGATTGGTTGCGTACTGTGGAGCGTGAGTTGCATACTGCTCAGTGCAACGATCGTGAGAAGGTTCTATATGGTCCCCGTCTGCTAAGGGGAGCAACACAATCTAGGTGGGAGTCTTACCTCGCCACCCATGCCGACCCTGAAGCCATCACCTGGGAGAAATTCAGGGACAACTTCCGTCATTACCATGTGCCTAAAAGACTGATGATAGTAAGGAAGGAGGAGTTTCTAGCTTTGAAGCAAGGTCCCATGTCTGTCAGTGAGTACAGGGACAAGTTTTTCCAGCTGTCACGTTATGCCCCAGAAGATGTCAACACAGATGCTAAGAGGCAGTACCGTTTTATGAGTGGTTTGGTTGACCCCCTTCACTACCAGCTGATGAAATACACTTTCCCTACCTATCAGCATTTGATCGACAGAGCAATCATGAAAGGAAGCAATGGGAGATGGAGGACAGGAAACGTAAGATTGGTGGATCTCAGGCCAGGAGTAGCAGTCACCCCCGCTACTCAGGTAACCCACCTCAACAATTCAAGCAAGGTCACCCTCAAGGTCACCAGCATCAGCGTCAGCACCAGTAGTAGTATCAAAGGCAGTTTCCTCAGTAGCAGGAGCAACAGTACCATCAGGACAACCAGCAGATAGGAAGTCAGTATCAACGTCAGAATAACCAGGCAGCTCGTCTTCCTACCCCAGCAACCAACCAGAACAACCAAGCAGCTCCAGTGCAAGTAGGAGGTCGTGCATGCTTCTATTGTGGGGAACAAAATCACTGGGCGAAGCACTGTCCGAAGAAGGCAACTCAGCAGTCGCCAGCAGTCAATCCCCCAGCAAGACAAATAGCACCACAGCAAGCGCCAGGAGTCCGTGGTCAGGCTTACAACCATGGAGAGGTGAACCACCTGGAGGTCGAAGCAATCCAGGATGCTCAGGACGTGGCAATAGGTATGTTTCCAGTCGAATCCCATCCAGCAAAAGTATTATTTGACACTGGTGCCACACATTTTTTTTTGTTTCTACATCTTGGGTAGAAGCACATAACATCCCCATAGAACCAATGATTCCACCTTTAAGAGTTAATTCAGTTGGGGGAAAAGTTCAGTCCCATAGGATTTGTCCGAGTCTAAGGATTGAAATAAGGGGGATAGACTTCCCCGCTAACCTAGTAGTAATGGGCACTCAAGGGTTAGATGTCATCCTAGGGATGAATTGGCTACACAGAAATCAAGCCATTGTCAGTTCTGACAAGGGAACAATCAAGTTGGTATCCCCATCCGAAAAGGAAGTAGTAACTAAGTTGTACTTGCCTAAACTAGAAGAAGGAGCCTGTCACTATTTGTCAGTAGATGGCAAGGAGGCCAACCCAATCGAGGATATTGGAATTGTGTCGAAATTCCCCGATGTGTTTCCCGAGGAGTTACCAGGTATGCCCCCTAAAAGGAAAGTTGAAAGTGCCATAGATCTTATCCCAGGCACTGCCCATATTTCCAAGAGAGCTTATCGAGTGTCCGGACCAGAATTGGTGGAACTCAAAACGCAGATTGATGAGTTGTTAGAGAAAGGCTACATCAGACCAAGTACCTCACCTTGGGCAGCCCCAGTGCTATCTATGGAGAAGAAGCATGGAACAAAGAGGATATGCATTGATTACAGATCTTTGAATGAAGTCACTGTCAAGAACAAGTACCCTCTGCCCAGAATTGAAGATCTATTCGATCAGTTGAGAGGAGCCAGTGTGTTTTCGAAGATAGATCTGAGGTCGGGTTACCATCAGCTCAGGATCCGACCCTCAGATGTACCGAAGATAGCATTCATCACCAAATATGGACTATATGAGTTCACGGTCATGTCATTCGGTTTGACGAATGCACCAACTTACTTCATGTACCTGATGAACAGTGTGTTCATGGACTATCTCGACCAGTTCGTAGTGGTGTTCATTGATGATATCCTTGTATATTCCCAGAATGAGCAAGAGCATGAAGAGCATTTGAGGAAAGTACGACAGAGGCTACGAGATTGTCAGCTGTATGTCCAGCTTAGCAAGTGCGAGTTCTGGATCAGCAAAATCCTGTTCTTGGGTCATATTATAAACCGAGATGGACTAGCTGTGGATCCAAAGAAAGTAGCAGTGATTTTGGATTGGAAAGCACCAAAAGAAGTCCAAGGAATCAAGAGTTACATTGGAATGGCTGGTTACTATCGGCGTTTCATTGAAGGTTTCTCCAAGATTGCCAGGCCAATGACAACCTTTGTGACACCCCAGTGTCACCTAGGGTTTCTCTCAAGTGCTAACCCAAGAACCATCATCTTATGTGAACCAAATTGAGCATGAGCATCAAATTGACTTAAGAATAAAGGATCCACTAAGTTTAAACTTAAAAGCATCATGATTCAAAAACAAATGAGTTTTCAAAAGGGCAAAATATTGGAACCCTAATAACAACCCTAATTGAGCTCTAAAAGCAAAAGTTAAGAGATAAGGCAAAAGAGTATGAAAAATGTAGAATCATGGCTTGGGCCAAATATAAGCATTGAAGTATATTTAATAAGCAACAATAAAGATTGAGGAAGCTTGGCCAAAATAATTTAAATAAAACCCCAAGCAAGCTTCTCAAGTGGGGACTCAACAGGGAATTCTGAATTTCAGAATTCTAAATTTCATACCTTGAGCCAAAGATCAAGCGTGTTCACCTTGATCCCTAGCTCAAATCCTAATGACCCCATTGACAAAAACGTGTCTCACTAACCCCTCTGTCGCATGCCAGAAGATAGCATTGGGACGTGAGACCTAGACACGACAAAACTTTGGATTTGCCTTGGGTTTGAGCAGAGAGACAGACCGGATTTCCGGGCTCCAAATCTCTGAAACTAGTAGGCAAAATCCTATGACCCCCACACAAGATCGGTAGCTTGTAGGGAGGAGAAGAGGTTTTGTGCACTGACCAAGGCGAGAGCAGGCTCGGATGAGTGACCACACGCGCCAGAACACGGGTAGAACGAACGGACACACGTGTTCGACCCTGGTCGGCACGCCGGCGCTCGCCCAACCCACGCGCGCGCTCGCCCCATCGTTCAGTCAAGTTCGCCGCGCGCCCTCGGCCGTGCCCACCCGCGCCTATAAAGCCTCCCCAGGCGCGTCTCATCCCACCCCGTGCTCACCTTCGCCGGCCAGACGCTCCTCCTTAGCTCCGTCGAGCTCTTTTCCGCCCGCCATTGCCGCCAGAGCCTCGGCCACCGTGGCCAGCCCACTCCAGTCACTTCCAAGCCACGCCAGCCGCTCGGTTAGCTTCACCATTAGCTTGTGAAGCTTTCCCAGTCCTCGGACCCGGCAGAACTTCATCGGAAGGCCAAGATCGCCCTCACCGGACTTCGGCCGCCCGCCTGCGCGTAGACCGAGCAATCCGGTGAGCCATTCTTCAATTCCTCGCGCACACCCCTTCCTTGATCCCTGGTGAAGCTCTCTGACCCATTTGATTGGTCAATTGTGCCCTGGATAGGCCGGACTCCTCGCCGCCGACGAGCTCCCCCGCCTGAGCACGTGGACCGGCCGACTCCGACCATCCCCGACGGCGACCCGCACATCGCCGTGACCCTCAGGACCTCCCCTACACCCTCGGCCACCTCACCGGAGCAGTCTCGCCGCCGGTAAGCCCCTCCGCCCTTTCTTCCGCCGCAGGTACTGTTTAAATTGGGGGAAGGACCTCGGGTTAGGATTAGAAGAATCCAGGGGGTTTTCTGAACTATCAGCGACACATTTGAATAGTAGCCAAGGACTAGTCTGTAAGGAAAATTGAAAACACCCGCTAGGGACCCCGTTGCAAAGTAGTTTTCCATTTAATCATTTATGTTTAAATCTTTTTAATGAACAGAGAACTTAGAAAATTCATAACTTGAAGAATACTTAACCAATAATTGTCAAACTAATTTTACTAGATTGTAAATATTATGGACTACCAATTAAAAATGCTAAACCTCATGCTTTCTGTTCTAAATTTTAGAGTTTAGAATTAAATACAGAAACTAACTAAACCTTGTTTAATTAAGGAAAATTAGTTATGCTTCTGTGCTGAACTTGAGAAAATTTGTAGATGTTCAAACCTCATTTATACACTGTTTAAAAATAGTAAGAACCCCAGTATTGAAAAATTTAGTGGGGATATGTATTAAAAGACATTTTTGCCCAAAACTTAGAAAAATCAGAAAGACCTTAGAAATTAGTGACCAGTGGATGAAATTATTTTTCCTAGTCTACTTCAGTAGCAAAGAACCTACGAAAAATAGAAAGACCTCTAGTCCAGAACAGATTTAAAGTGGAATGTTTTATTTAGCATTATTCCAACTAGAAAACAATTATTAGAGTAATAAAACCAGACCCAAAGTTATTAATAAAAATTCAGTGAACTTGTGATCACCAAAACCCCACTGCAAAAATAATAAACACCCCAACCCATCATTTTAAGTAGGGTAGATAAATAGAACATGATAATGAGTCATATTTTGAATAAATCATTAGTAACCCAAATAATGCAATAATGGGAAAATAAAATTTTGCTAGATCACTAATGAGATAGGCCACCAGAGAAAAATGCAAACCCATTTAAAGGATGCACAATAATGCCTATTATAAATACTTCATGAAAAAGGCCATTTAATCCAAAGAATTCCTACCACCCCTTCCTTTAAGCAAAAGGATGCCAAACTTCAGAATGATTGCTCTTGTGCAAAATAGAAGCTAGGAAAAATCAGAAATCTGTTGTTTGATGTCTTTCAAATATAGTGGTAGTAGAAAGCACCCCTTTGGCTAGAAACTTGGGAAAAACATAATAAAATAACTAGTAAGTATTAATGGCTAGAAAATTTTGCCAAGTCATGTTATAACATCCAAATGCCAGCAAAAATAAGTATTACAAAATTTCCCACTATTAAATGGTAGTTGTAGTTCAAATCACCCCTTCTGCCCTAAAATTTGGTAATTTTGTCTAGAGAAAACTATTCACTTTTTGAACCCCAAATTTTGAGACAGAGAATCATACACCAGAAATAAGCCACTGTAATTTTTACAGAATGTTTGAAATTTATTAAGATAACTTGTAGTTCAAACCCACTCTAAAAACATAAAGGAAATCAAGGGAAAGAAAGGAAAGATAAACCTCGCTCCAATAAGTCCAACTTGAAATCTTGACAATTCTCACTAAGACTTAACAAGAATTCAGTGGAACACCAAAATGAACTTACCACTTAGTTTAACTGAGTGTGATCTAAATTACTAAGTATACCACCGAAAAATCTTGTGTAAACAAGATTTAACTCTATCTAATTTAAGTGGACCATTCACCATCAAAGTTTAATTGCTAAAGCACATATCATATCATGCATGTATCTTACTCATTGCATTCATTAGATTGTAATCTCGCTGACGGAGAGTACGTGCTCATCCCCGAGCAAGGAACTGTCCAAGAGGAGGACCAGGAGCAAGCTCCCGAGGCTGCTATCGAGGATCTCCCCGCAGCCCCAGCTATTGAAGGCAAGCCCCAGTTTTTTATGCATAACCATATTATTATATGCTACTTTACTACACTTAATGCTTGTAGGATTGTAATGTGCACTTAAGTGTAGGAGTTGCTTGAAACCTCTAGTTGCATGAACTTAGGATTCCTTTTTTAGATGGATACTAGTATGCTAGGTCGAGTAGCTGCTATGCAAATCAGGATCTCGGTAGTAGTCGAGTGATTTTTCTAGCACTCGCGCGAGGTCAGGAATTGATTGTATTCATCTTGATAACGGGATATTTGTTGGTCTATGGACTTGGATCCAGGGAGGATGCCTTGTCCATGAGACGGGAAAAAAGAATTAAGGATTAATGTGTGGATACCTGAGTCAAGCTTTTGACCGTACTAAGCACATGTCGGGAAATATGGTAACCAGTAAACCTAGTACCTGAGTGAAGCCGGGCGCGGACTTTATCCCTCATGCGACCTGAGACTGGGTCTCCCATGCTAGCTATGGTCATTGCACGGCGGCGGCCGGGGTCAGTGGAGTATTGTATGCCAAGGCGGTGAGGCCTTGGACACGAATGGGGAATCGATGGGGACGATTGACATGTGTGGGTTCGGAGTACCCTGACATGTCGTGTGTTTAGGTTTACCTTGCAAGGATAAAACTCGATTCGAATTGTCTGCTTCTCGCAGCTAATGAGACTGCTTGACCCCTTGTACTACATTGAGTAATAAGTGAAATGAGGTTAAATGAGACAATTTGTTGATTGAACTAAATGCTTGTTACCATGTATGCTTAGAAGGAGCAAACTTAGCTAAAATAATGATACTAGAATTTGAAAAGCTAAGAATTGATTTTAGAAACAGCTAGTGTTTTTGGCAAACCAAACCCCTCAGCCAAACAGCTGCATGGTCTAGAGGTAGAGGAGTAGATTCCTCACACCGGGTAAGTCTAGCTGAGTATTAGTATACTCAGCCTTGCTTGTGGCATAATTTTGCCGGTACGCTGTAGGATATGGTTGATGGTGTGACTTGGCCTACCACCCTGCCACCGGGTTGGACGGTCGAGTGGGATGTTGCTCCGGCAGGAGAGGAGCACGAGGAGTAGTGGGCTAGGCCTTGCCCATTTCCTCGCTATCAACGACATCGATTATCCGCATCATCTTATTTTATGAACTCTTATCCGCAATTTGAAAAACTCCGATCTATGTAATAATTCAGTACTTAATTTGAGGTTTCCTGGTTTGTCGTATTTCATCTGTGACTCACCTTCGAGTGAGATTATGGAATTTGATCCTGGATTAAGTGGCTCCATCAGACTAGATCTAAGGGACTGACGTGTTATTCCGATTTAAGTGTGTTACAGCCCTTGAGGCGTGACTTAGGCACTTAAGCTGGAATAATTCGGGCGGTTCCGCCACAGCTGGTATCGGAGCAAATTCCACCATAGAGAAGGACAATAAACCATGAATACCAATTTTCAAAATCTAAAAACTTGCTTAGAAACTGCTAAGAATTGTCAGGACTAGACCGCTAGACCTAGGACGAAAGGCCTTAGGGATAGTGGAAGAAATAGGTGGCTAATTAAGTAGGCCCTGTGGGCCAGTACTCAAATTTTTAAAAGGATGCCTTGAAGCACCTTATATTCGGAGAGGAGGCGTTACGTTCATCATGCATGCATTATAAACACAAAAAGGAATTAAAACTTGAGCTAACCCACTTCCTTTAAAAACCATCCAGGCTCTTTTATTTTTCTTCCTTCCACCATAATCTTTACCTTTGATACCCTTCCGCAGATGAATTCACCCACCCCCGCCAGTGGAGGAGACACTCGTTTCAGCTCTGACTTCCTTTCTCACGATGGCTTTCCTTCCATCTTGTGGGAAGTGCTTAACTCCGCCGGTTACCCTACACCTTCTGTGGCTACCATCCCTTGGAGATGGTGATGCACCCCTTGGGACTCTTCCCTGCTGAGAAGAAGGATGACCCCATGTGGTGTAACCACGTGAGCCATGTGAAAGATGTGTGGGCAATGTATCCTGACTTGGTTGGGAGGGTCACTGTTCAGTGTATGAGTGCGCTGTACCGCCTCCAGGCCTTGCAGAGTGACGCTATGGCACATCCCGCTAACATCGCTCAAACCACCAAGCTTACCCTCGACAGCCGAGAAGATTTTGTGGTCGATTTATCCTCCGAGTTGGTGGAGAAGGATCTGCGGGTGGAAAGGCTGAGCCAGTGCATTACCACCTTGGAGCAGCAGGTGGAGATCCGAGACAACACTATTAATGTCTTGGAGAACCAGCTCCATGATGTGCAGCGAGAACTCGAAGAAGCTAATGACCACCTGGACATGCACCACTTGGAGATGGAGGCCAATGAGGCCAGAAGCGAGGGAGAAGAGGCTCCCGAGGAGCTAGGACCAGCCCCTGGTGCCAATGGGACTACCTCCGCGATGCTTCCTTCACCTGCATCCAGTGTCTCTTCCACCGCTCAGGGTTGATCGGTCGCTTTGACGCTTTAGGCGGATAGAAAACTACGCGAGCTTAGTTAATGTCAGATTTTGAACTAGGCTTACGGGTACTTTCCCCTAATTGATGTAACCCTACGAACTTTTGAAATCTGTGGGATGTTTTGTAACCACGTTATCTTCATTTCAAACCTCATACTATGATTATGGCATTATTTCCTTCGATATGAGATAATGGCTTATCGTTGGAGATTATGAGATGGGATAACAATGGAAACAATCTCTATTTCCAGATGGCAGCTAGGCAGCGTCGCGGGCATAACGAGCAGGTTCCCCCGCCACCACCTCCAGCTCCCACAGTGCAGGAGCTGATGGCCCAGCAGAACGAGATTCTGCGACAGCTCTTGCAGCGCCAGCCCCACCCTCAGCAGCATGGTGGAGGCCAGCATCAGCGACCTTCGGCAGCGGCAACCTACCAGGAGTTCCTGAGCACACAACCACCCTTGTTCACCAAGGCAGAGGATCCATTGGACACCGACGTATGGTTCCGCATCGTTGAGTCCAAGTTTCCCCTCCTCACGGGAGACTACCCTGATGAAGCCAAGGCTCGCTTCACCGCGCAGCAGCTTCACGGCCCTGCTCGAACTTGGTGGGACCACTTCCATGCTATGCTCCCAGCTGATCGGGAAGTGTCTTAGGAGGAATTCAAGACTGCTTTCAGAGGGCACCACATCCCAGCTGGCATTCTTGATTGCAACCTGAATGAGTTTCTGGCACTTAATCAAGGAACCCGCACGGTATTGCAGTACGCTCAGGCCTTCAACGACCTATGCCAGTATGCAGGTTACCATGCTGATTCTGATGAGAAGAAGAGAGACCGCTTCCGCAGGGGTCTTAACACCAAGCTGCGGGAACGACTCAACACTGTTCGGGCAGATAGCTTCAATGAGTTGGTCAACCTGGCCATCTCCCAGGAGGATTGCATTGTAGCTCACCGAGCAGAGAAGAAGAGGAAGGCACCAATGGCAGCACCATCCGCTCAGGCCCAGAGGTTCAGGATTGTTTCTCACAATCAGAGCAGGGGTTTTCAGCAGCAGGCAGGCAGATGGGTGATCAGGCCACCTCAGCAGCAGCAGCCGGCACCCAACCGCTTTCCAGCTCCCGCTCCAAGGAACAACCAGCCTCAGCAGCATCAGCAGTTCCGCCAGGGCAATGGGAACAAGTGCTTCACTTGTGGCAATGTGGGCCACTATGCCAAGAATTGTCCCAGAAACCAGCAAAGGCAGATGCCAGCACCAAATGAAGACAAGGGAAGAAAGCAGAAGGTACAAGTCAGGCAAGGGAAGCTCAACTTCACTACTCTGGAGGAAGTACCTGAGGGAGCTCCCATCATGACCGGTATCTTTTCAGTTTATAATCAACCCACTTTAATTCTGTTTGAATCTGGTGCATCTCATAGTTTCATTAGCCAAAAGTTCAGTGCTAAATGTGAACTGCCATTCTCTCACTCAAAAGGGTCATTTATGATAGCCACACCTGGGGGTAAAATCTCAACTAATCAATTAAACCAAAGTGTGCCTATTTAACTGGGAAGCCACATTGTCAAAACCACCCTTCTTGTGTTGGGTTTGGAAAATGTGGATATTATTTTGGGAGCTAATTGGATGACCCTGCACCAAGTAGTGCTTGATGTAGCCAGCCGCATCGTGGAAATCAATTCCCCGTTTTGTGGGAACTTCACCTTAATTCTGCCCAGTCAAGGTTCCACTCAGTCATGTGCTTTCTCTTTGACGGAGTTACCTCTGAAGAAGATTCCAGTGGTCTGTGAGTATGCAGATGTCTTTCCGGATGAATTGCCAGGAATGCCACTAGACCGGGATATTGAATTCGCCATCGAGTTGCAACCGGGAACGACACCAATTTCCAAGAGGCCTTACCGAATGCCACCCGCTGAGTTGGCAGAATTGAAGAAGCAATTGCAGGAGTTGCTGGATAAGGGATTCATTCGCCCAAGTACTTCGCCTTGGGGATGTCCAGCTCTGTTCGTGAAGAAGAAAGATGAAAGCTTGAGGTTGTGTATAGATTACCGTCCTCTTAATGCGGTGACTATCAAAAACAAGTATCCTTTGCCTCGTATTGATGTTCTTTTTGACCAGTTGGTCGGGGCTAAGGTGTTTTCTAAGATAAACCTTCGCTCCGGCTACCATCAGATCAAGATACGAGCAAGCGATATTCCAAAGACGGCTTTCTCAACCAGATATGGGCTATATGAATTCTTGGTGATGTGTTTCGGGCTGACTAATGCACCAGCATATTTCATGTATCTGATGAATTCTGTTTTTATGCCGGAATTGGACGAATATGTAGTGGTTTTCATCGATGATATCTTGGTGTACTCGAAGAACAAAGAAGAACATGTCGGGCATTTGCATGTAGTGCTTCAACGTCTGCGAGAGCACCACCTTTATGCCAAGTTGTCAAAATGTGATTTTTGGCTAAAGGAAATCAAATTCTTGGGTCACACTATCTCTCAGGCAGGAATAGTTGTTGATCCTGATAAGGTGCAAGAGGTGATGAACTGGAAGCCACCAACGACTGTCCGTCAGATTCAGAGCTTTCTGGGATTAGCTGGTTATTACCAAAGATTTATTCCGGATTTCTCTCGAATTGTGAAGCCTATAACTGAGCTGGTAAAGAAAGAGGCCAAGTTTGTTTGGAGTCAGAAATGCGAAGATGCCTTCCATGCATTGAGGCAGCATCTGACCACAGCTCCAGTGTTAGCGCAACCCGACAGCAGCAAGTCTTTTGATGTATATTGTGATGCCTCTGGCACTGGACTAGGTTGTGTCTTGATGCAGGACAACCGAGTCATTGCGTATGCCTCAAGAGCACTCAGGCCTCATGAGCAGAATTATCCCACTCATGACCTAGAGTTGGCAGCAGTGGTTCATGCATTAAAAATGTGGAGGCACTATTTAATGGGAACCCACTGCAGCATCTTCACTGATCATAAGAGCCTTAAGTATATCTTTACTCATGCTGATCTCAACATGAGGCAGAGAAGATGGCTAGAGCTGATCAAGGACTATGACCTGGAGGTACATTATCACCCAGGAAAAGCCAATGTGGTAGTAGATGCCTTGAGTCGGAAATTGCAATCCAATTATATCCTCATGGATTCTCGTATTAACACCTTGTGTGATGAGTTGAGCAAGATGCAGATTGAAGTGATTCCTTCTGGTGCTTTGTCTCACATTTCTGTTGAGCCAGCTTTGCAAGACCAGATCATCATGGCCCAACTCAGTGACAAGGGAGTGCAGATTATCAAGGAGAATCTCCATCAGAAGGTTGAGAAGTATAAATGTTTCCGCCAAGATGAAAAGGGTGTATTACGGTTTAAAGGCAGATTGGTGATTCCTAAAAACAAGGATCTCAAGAAGAAGATCTTGGACGAGGCTCATCTCTCTACATTCTCTATGCATCTAGGAAGCACCAAAATGTACCATGATCTGAAGCCTTTGTATTGGTGGACCAGAATGAAGAAGGAGATAGCCTAATATGTATCAGAATGTGACACCTGTCAGAGGATAAAGGCAAGCCACTTGAAATCAGCTGGAGCCTTGTAACCCCTATCTATACCTTCATGGAAATGGGATGACATCAGCATAGATTTCATCGTGGGTCTGCCCAACACCTCTCGTCATCATGATTCGATTTGGGTTATTTGTGGACCAACTAACGAAAGTGGCACATTTTCTCCCTGTGCACACCACTGATAAGGCTCAAAAGTATGAAGAGTTATACATTGACTGGATCGTGTGTTTGCACGGATTGCCTCGGACCATTGTTTCTGACCGAGGAGCCCAATTTGTTGCTAGATTCTGGGAACAACTGCAGGAGTCTTTGGGAACAAAGCTAATTAGAAGTTCAGCTTACCACCCACAGACTAATGGTCAGACTGAAAGGGTAAACCAAATTCTTGAAGATATGCTGAGAGCTTGTGCAATCGATTGTGGCAAGAACTGGGATAAGCACCTCTTCTTGGCAGAGTTTGCTTATAAGAACAGTTATCAATCCAGCCTCAAGATGGCACCTTTTGAAGCCCTATATGGAAGAAGGTGTAGAACACCACTCAATTGGTCTCAGCCTGGAGAAAGAGAAGTTTTCGGACCTGACTTAGTGACTGAAGCCGAAAGGAAGGTCAAACCAATCAGGAAAAATCTACAAGCTGCTCAGGCCAAGCAGAAGAGTTACCATGATAAAAGAAGGAAACCTCTCCAGTTCGAGGTGGGAGATTTCATTTATCTCAAGGTATCACCCACCAAAGGAGTGTAGAGGTTTGGAATCAAAGGCAAGCTAGCCCCTCGCTACATTGGACCTTATGAGATCATAGAAGCCTGTGGACCCGTGGCATATAAACTGAAGTTACCTTCAAAAATGTCTGCCATTCACAGTGTGTTCCATGTATCTCAGCTGAAGAAGTGTGTTCGATTGCCGACCGAGATCATAGCAGAGCCAGAATTGGAGATAGAGCCAGATCTATCGTACCAAGAGTACCCTTCCAAGATTCTGGATTGCAAAGAAAGATCAACTCGGGCTAAATCGATCAAGATGTATAAGGTCCAGTGGAGTAATCACTCAGAGGAAGAGGCTACCTGGGAGACTGAGGAATTCTTGTGATCCAACTTTCCCGATTGCCTACCTAAGGGAACTGGTACGTAATCACACCCAACCCCTCCTCCTACCCTTCGAATCTAAATTTCAGAAATATAATTTCAATCAGAATGAAGTAATCATGAAACAAAATTTAAAAAGGACTTCCTTCTGAAGTTGCAAAGAGAATGACATTCGAAGAGCAGTTTGCCCTAATAATAATAAGCACCCACTTCATGTAAGTCTCACCCTTCGCTCTACCCCGGGAGGACTCTGACCCAAATCTCGGGACGAGATTCCTTTAAGGGGGGAAGGCTGTGACACCCCAGTGTCACCTAGGGTTTCTCTCAAGTGCTAACCCAAGAACCATCATCTTATGTGAACCAAATTGAGCATGAGCATCAAATTGACTTAAGAATAAAGGATCAACTAAGTTTAAACTTAAAAGCATCATGATTCAAAAACAAATGAGTTTTCAAAAGGGCAAAATGTTGGAACCCTAATAACAACCCTAATTGAGCTCTAAAAGCAAAAGTGAAGAGATAAGGCAAAAGAGTATGAAAAATGTAGAATAATGGCTTGGGCCAAATATAAACATTGAAGTATATTTAATAAACAACAATAAATATTGAGGAAGCTTGGCCAAAATAATTTAAATAAAACCCCAAGCAAGCTTCTCAAGTGGGGACTCAATAGGGAATTCTGAATTTCAGAATTCTGAATTTCAGACCTTGAGCCAAAGATCAAGCGTGTTCACCTTGATCCTTAGCTCAAATCCTAATGACCCCATTGATAAAAACGTGTCTCACTAACCCCTCTGTCGCATGCCAGAAGATGGCATTGGGACACGAGCCCTAGACACGACAAAACCTTAGATTTGCCTCGTGTTTGAGCAGAGAGACAGACCGGATTTCCGGGCTCCAAATCTCTGAAACCAGTAGGCAAAATCCTATGACCCCCACACAAGATCGGTAGCTTGTAGGGAGGAGAAGAGGTTTTGTACACTGACCAAGGCGAGAGCAGGCTCGGATGAGTGACCACACGCGCCAGAACTTGGGCAGAACGAAAGGGCACACGTGTTCGACCCTGGTCGGCACGCCGGCGCTCGCCCAACCCCCGCGCGCGCTCGCCCCAGCGTTCAGTCAAGTCCGACGCGCGCCCTCGCCCTCGGCCGTGCCCGCCCGCGCCTATGAAGCCTCCCCAGGTGCGTCTCATCCCACCTCGTGCTCACCTTCGCCGGCCAGACGCCCCTCCTTAGCTCCGGCGAGCTCTTTTCCGCCCGCCATTGCCACCAGAGCCTCGGCCACCATGGCCAGCCCACTCCAGTCACTTGCAAGCCGCACCAACCGCTCGGTTAGCTTCGCCATTAGCTTGTGAAGCTTTCCCAGCCCTCGGACCCGGCAGAACTTCACTGGAAGGCCAAGATCGCCCTCACCGGACTTCGGCCGCTCGCCTGCGCGCGTAGACCGAGCAATCCGGTGAGCCGTTCTTCAATTCCTCGCGCACACCCCTTCCTTGATCCCTGGTGAAGCTCTCTGACCCATTTGATTGGTCAATTGTGCCCTGGATAGGCCGGACTCCTCGCCGCCGACGAGCTCCCCAGCCTGCGCACGTGGACCGGCCGACTCCGACCATCCCCGACGGCGACCCGCACATCGCCGTGACCCTCAGGACCTCCCCTACACCCTCGGCTACCTCACCGGAGCAGTCTCGCCGCTGGTAAGCCCCTTCGCCCTTTCTTCCGCCGCGGGTACTATTTAAATTGGGGGAAGGACCTCGGGTTAGGATTAGAAGAATCCAGGGGGTTTTCTGAACTATCAGCGACACATTTGAATAGTAGCCGAGGACTAGTCTGTAAGGAAAATTGAAAACACCCGCCAGGGACCCCGTTGCAAAGTAGTTTTCCGTTTAATCATTTCTGTTTAAATCTTTTAATGAACAGAGAACTTAGAAAATTCATAACATGAAGAATACTTAACCAAAAATTGTCAAACCAATTTTACTAGATTGTAAATATTATGGACTACCAATTAAAAATGCTAAACCTCATGCTTTCTATTCTAAATTTTAGAGTTTAGAATTAAATACAGAAACTGACCAAACCTTGTTTAATTAAGAAAAATTAGTTATGCTTCTGTGCTGAACTTGAGAAAATTTATAGATGTTCAAACCTCATTTAAACACTGTTTAAAAATAGTAAGAACCCCAGTATTGAAAAATTTAGTGGGGATATCTAATAAAAGCCGTTTTTGCCCAAAACTTAGGAAAATCAGAAAGACCTTAGAAATACCAGTGGATGAAATTATTTTTCCTAGTCTACTTCAGTAGCAAAGAACCTAGGAAAAATAGAAAGACCTCTAGTCCAGAACAGATTTAAAGTGGAATGTTTTATTTAGCATTATTCCAACTAGAAAACAATTATTAGAGTAATAAAACCAGACTCAAAGTTATTAATAAAAATTCAGTGAACTTGTGATCACCAAAACCCCACTGCAAAAATAATAAACACCCCAGCCCATCATTTTAAGTAGGGTAGATAAATAGAACATGATAATGAGTCATATTTTGAATAAATCATTAGTAACCCAAATAATGCAATAATGGGAAAATAAAATTTTGCTAGATCACTAATGAGATAGGCCACCAGAGAAAAATGCAAACCCATTTAAAGGATGCACAATAATGCCTATTATAAATACTTTATGAAAAAGGCCATTTAATCCAAAGAATTCCTACCACCCCTTCCTTTAAGCAAACGGATGCCAAACTTCAGAATGATTGCTCTTGTGCAAAATAGAAGCTAGGTAAAATCAGAAATCTGTTGTTTGATGTCTTTCAAATATAGTGGTAGTAGAAAGCACCCCTTTGGCTAGAAACTTGGGAAAAACATAATAAAATAACTGGTAAGTATTAATAGCTAGAAAATTTTGCCAAGTCATTTTATAACATCTAAATGCCAGCAAAAATAAGTATTAGAAAATTTCCCACTATTAAATGGTAGTTGAAGTTCAAATCACCCCTTCTGCCCTAAATTTTGGTAATTTTGTCTAGAGAAAACTATTCACTTTTTGAACCCCAAATTTTGAGACAAAGCATCATACACTAGTAATAAGCCACTGTAATGTTTACAGAATTTCTGGAAATTTATGAAGATAACTTGTAGTTCAAACCCACTCTAAAAACATAAAGGAAATCAAGGGAAAGAAAGGAAAGATAAACCTCGCCCCAATAAGTCCAACTTGAAATCTTGACAATTCTCACTAAGACTTAACAAGAATTCAGTGGAACACCGAAATGAACTTACCACTTAGTTTAACTGAGTGTGATCTAAATTACTAACTATACCACCCCAAAATCTTGTGTAAACAAGATTTAACTCTATATAATTTAAGTGGATCATTCACCATCAAAGTTTAATCGCTAAAGCACATATCATATCGTGCATATATCTTACTCATTGCATTCATTAGATTGTAATCTCGCTAACGGAGAGTACGTGCTCATCCCCGAGCAAGGAACTGTCCAAGAGGAGGACCATGAGTAAGCTCCCAAGGCTGCTATCGAGGATCTCCCCGCAGCCCCAGCTATTGAAGGCAAGCCCCGTTTTTTATGCATAACCATATTATTATATGCTACTTTACTACACTTAATGCTTGTAGGATTGTAATGTGCACTAAAGTCTAGGAGTTGCTTGAAACCTCTAGTTGCATGAACTTAGGATTCCTTTTTGAGATGGATACTAGTATGCTAGGTCGAGTAGCTGCTATGCAAATCAGGATCTCGGTAGAAGTCGAGTGATTTTTCTAGCACTCGCGTGAGGTCAGGAATTGATTGTATTCATCTTGATAACGAGATATTTGTTGGTCTATGGACTTAGATCCAGGGAGGATGCCTTGTCCATGAGACGGGAAAAAGGAATTAAGGATTAATGTGTGGATACCTGAGTCAAGCTTTTGAACATACTAAGCACATGTTGGGAAATATGGTAACCGGTAAACCTAGTACCTGAGTGAAGCCGGGCGCGGACTTTATCCCTCATGTGACCTGAGACTGGGTCTCCCATGCTAGCTATGGTGGGTACAAGTGCGGTCACTGCACGACGGCGGCCGGGGTCAATGGAGCATTGTATGCCAAGGCGGTGAGGCCTGGACGCAAACGGTGAATCGATGGGGACGGTTGACATGTGTGGGGTCGGAGTACCCTGACATGTCGTGTGTTTAGGTTTACCTTGCAAGGATAAAACTCGATTCGAATCGTCTGCTTCTCGCAGCTAATGAGACTGCTTGACCCCTTGTACTACATTGAGTAATAAGTGAAATGAGGTTACATGAGACAATTTGTTGATTGAACTAAATGCTTGTTACCATGTATGCTTAGAAGGAGCAAACTTAGCTAAAATAATGATACTAGAATTTGAAAAGCTTAGAATTGATTTTAGAAACAGCTAGTGCTTTTGGCAAACCAAACCACTTAGCCAAACAGCTGCATGGTCTAGAGGTAGAGGAGTAGATTCCTCACACCGGGTAAGTCTAGCTGAGTATTAGTATACTCAGCCTTGCTTGTGGCATAATTTTGCAGGTACGCTGCAGGATATGGTTGATGGTGTGACTTGGCCTACCACCCTGCCACAGGGTTGGACGGTCGAGTGGGATGTTGCTCCGGAAGGAGAGGAGCACGAGGAGTAGTGGGCTAGGCCTTGCCCATTTCCTCGCTATCGACGACATCGATTATCCGCTGCATCTTATTTTATGAACTCTTATCCGCAATTTGAAAAACTCCGATCTATGTAATAATTCAGTACTTAATTTGAGGTTTCCTATTTTATCGTATTTCTTCTGTGACTCACCTTCGAGTGAGATTGTGGAATTTGATCCTGGATTAAGTGGCTCCATCAGACTAGATTTGAGGGACTGACGGGTTATTCCGATTTAAGTGTGTTACAGCCCTTGAGGCGTGACTTAGGCACTTAAGCTGGAATAATTCGGGCGATTCCGCCACAACCTTGCTGGCAAAGAAGATTGAGTTCAAGTGGACCCTAGCGTGCCAAGAATCATTTGAGATGTTGAAGCAGAAATTGACTACAACGCTGGTATTGATTCTGCCAGATGTTCACAAGCCATTCTCAATATATTGTGATGCTTCGTACACCGGAATGGGATGTTGTATTGATGTAGGAAGGGAAAGTAGTGGCATACTCATCCCGCCAGTTGAAGGTTCATGAGAAGAATTATCCCACTCATGATCTGGAGTTAGCAGCAATGGTTCATGCACTGAAGACCTAGAGACACTATTTATATGGGCAGAAGTGTGATATCTACAGGATCATAAGAGCCTCAAATACATATTTACTCAGTCAGAGTTGAACATGAGGCAACAAAGATGGCTAGAGTTAATCAAAGAATATGAGCTGGAAATACATTATCACATAGGCAAAATAAATGTGGTTGCAGATGCTTTGAGCAGAAAGAGTCAAGTTAATATGTTGGCCGCTCACCCGATGTCGTACGAGCTAGCAAAAGAATTTGACAGGCTGAGTCTTGGATTTCTGAATAACACTCAAGGAGTGACAGTTGAGTTGGAACCCACTCTGGAGCAAGATATCAGGAAAGGTCAGAAAGATGATGAGAAGATCAATGAGATCCGGTAGCTAATCATAGATGGAAAAGGCCCAGATTTCCATGAAGACGCGGAAGGAGTGGTATGGTTCAAGGATAGATTGTGTTCCCTATATCAAATCGATCCGGGAACTGATTCTCAAGGAAGCTCATGAGACAACATATTCTATACACCCTGGTAGCGAGAAGTGACCAAGACCTAAAGAAAAGATTCTGGTGGTACGGTATGAAAAGGGAGATAGCAGAGTATGCTGCAATATGCGACAGTTGTTAGAGGATCATGGCAGAACATCAGAGGTACGCAGGTCTGTTGCAGCCGTTGCAGATTCCTCAGTGGAAATGGGATGAGATTGGGATGGACTTTATAGTCGGTCTACCTCGCACTCGAGCTGGTTATGACTCCATCTGGTTAGTAGTGGACCTTTTAACAAAGGCAGCCCATTTTATACCAGTCAGGACCACCTATAGCAGTGCAATGCTAGCAGAATTATACATGTCTCGGATTGTGTGCTTGCTTGGCGTTCCAAAGAAGATAGTATCAGACAAAGGCACACAGTTCACTTCTCATTTTTTTGCAGCAGTTGCATGAAACTTTGGGCACACATTTGAAGTTCAGTTCAGCTTATCACCCACAAACAGATGGTGAGACAGAGAGAACCAACCAGATTCTTGAAGATATGTTGAGAACTTGTGCTTTGCAAGACAAGTTAGGTTGGGATAAGAGGCTACCGTATGCAGAATTATCTTATAACAACATCTATCAGGCTAGTCTAAAGATGTCATCATTCCAAGCACTCTACGGGAGGAATTGCAGAACTCCGTTGCATTGGGACCAACCCGGCGAAACGCAGGTGTTCGGTTCAGATATTTTGCTCAAAGCTGAAGAGAACATCAGAATGGTTCGAGAAAATTTGAAGACAACGTAGTCCAGACAGCGAAGCTACGCTGACACACGAAGAAGAGAATTGAGTTTCAAACTAGGAGACTATGTTTACTTGAAAGTGTCACCCATCAGAGGAACCAAAAGGTTCGAAGTCAAAGGCAAGCTAGCAGCTCGATACATCGGGTCGTACCAGATTCAAGCAAGACGTGGAGAAGTGGCATATCAACTCAGCTTACCAGAAAATCTGTCAGCCGTGCATGATGTGTTCTATGTGTCTCAGCTGAAGAAATGCTTGCGAGTACCAGAAGAGCAGTTGCCAACAGAAGACCTGACATATGTTGAGAAGCCAACTCAAATTCTGGAGACAGCAGATCGGGTCACTCGAAGAAGCACTATCCGGATGTGGAAAGTCAAATGGGGCCATCACTCAGAAGAAGAAGCAACCTTGGAAAGAGAAGATGGTTTGAAAGCCAAGTACCCTAAACACTTTGCTAGCCAACCATGAATCTCGAGGGCGAGATTCTTTTAAGGGGGATAGGTCTGTAACACCCTGAATTTGGGGGTATAAAATTTCTTTCTAATTACCTACCAAATTCAGGTGTTACTCTTATCTCTCTCTCTAGTTCGTCTCTCTCTTTTTCTTTTGGGTAGATTTAGCTTAATTAGTGAGGGATTAATTATTTTATTTTGTCAAAACAATATGAGTCATGAAATGTTGCATCATGCTGAGCTCCAAATATTCTTTGAATTGTTGCACATGTTTGATTTAGTTTGAATTTGAAACTTGGTTTGAATTTGAATTGAAAACTCTAGCGAAAATAAATAGAAAAGCATTAGAAATTCCCTGGAAAAAGGAAAAGGCCATTTCAGCCCAGCTGGCCCAGCCTGGCCGCGCGCGCGCCCGCGTCGCCTAACAGGTGGACCCCACCTGCCAGCGACCGCCAGCTTTCGCGCACGCGCGCTCTCTCTCCTTCTCTCCCTCTCGCTGCCCGGTGAGCTAGGTCTGTCTGTGCTGTTTCCCCTCTCGCTCGTGCACGTCCTCTCTCTACCCAGCGGACCCCACCCGTCAGCCCCCTCCGCTTCCCTAACATCTCGCCCCCACCCCCACCCCCCCCCCGCCGTGGATGCGCCCACGTTCGTGCATTCCCCGGCCACCTCCGCACGCCCCGACCCCCTTTAGAGCCCGCACCCCGCTCGCCCACTTCCCCTGCTCATTTGCGCCCTCAGCCGAGCACCCTCGCCCTCTCTCTCGCCCTGCGCGCGCGCCCAGGCAGTTCTACCGCTCGTCGTGGTTTCGTTGTCGTTATGCGGATGCCATAGAATCCCCCACCGTGTTTGTTGCCCTAGTAAGCTCTGCCTTATCACCCGCCACTTGGAATGCCCCATGATTCACCCTTTCCCCCTCTGGTTCATCTGTTCCGCGCTCACTGAATGTTTACTGTGCAGCCAGAGAGCCGCCACCATCGACCCGCGTCCTTGCCACACCCCATACGCCGTTCGTGAGCCCCTGAGTCTCCACATGATGTAACCATCCTAACCCTGCCCTTATTTTCCCTGCCGAGTACTTTCTCGCCTGCGATTGCTCACTGAAGTGCCCTCGGCCCGCCGAGGACCTCCCCCTCCATTGTCCAGTCGCCTCACCCCAGTTCCTGTTACCCCGATCCCACCATAGTGTTCGCCAGGTCCTCCCTAACCTCCCTAGCCATCCAGACCACCCTTAGGGCCCCTAGGATCCCTAGTCCACTTCACCGCCGGCGGCTGCGCCGTTCCGGATGCGAATGGTGTCGCCCCTAGACGACCGGAGAGGACAAAGTCCTTAGCGCGTAGATCCTAACCGTCCGGTCTTCATCGGATGGTCCGGATGCGCGTATAACATTTCGCGTGGACCGTGGAGCCAGAGCCGTTGATCCACGATCTAGCGGCTAGCGCGCCCCGCGCTCTCAGCCCCCTGTGCTGACCCGTGGGCCCTGTGCGCCAATGCCTCAGCCCTTCCCTGCCCCACCTGTTAGTCGCGCATGCTCGCCCGCGCTTTTGTGTTCGCCCGTGGGATTTAATCTCAGTCGTTCACTCATGATCGTGGGGTCCAGATTACCCGATACCCCATCGCGTGGTAGTTTTGCTTAAGAGACCCCCGTGATTTAGTGTGCAGGCCCCTGACTACTTTTAAACAGACCCCTGACCATTTAAATAACCACAAAATTGGGCTTAGTTTTATATTTTAAACTTCAAAACATGTTTATTTCATATCTTTTTCATATGAACTCCAAATTTAGTGGTTTAAATTGCAAAACGTTCATAGAAAGATTCTCTATCCAAGTAAATTATAATCATCCACAATCGGTGCACTTTAATATTATGCTTAGACTAAAGGTTAAGTTTAAGTAATAATGTATTTGTTTAGTGAAATAAATAAAAAGGAAAATTCTAATGGTACTTAGATGTTTAATGCTGTGAGATTAATAAAATGTTGTGTATGAATTGATCCTTGGTATAATTTTGTGTCTCGCTAAAATTAGTAGAACTAAACTAAATAGTCCATAATATCTAGAGAAACACTGATCTCTAATTATATTAAACCCTAGCATTTAAGTCTACCCTATATGTTCTTAGTGTTTTATCAAACTTGTGTTCACTTGATTGTACATGTGTGGTGTGCTATTCATTTGTACTTTTCCAGATGTATTGAATGTATGATCGCTTTATTTAGACAACGAGCAGCCTGTGGTCCTGAGTTTGTTGCCAAAGATCTTCCTGAGCAACAACCTGGTGAAGGCAAGTGTCCTCTGACCTATTATGTCCTACATACTTTATAATTCACCGTCCCGCATTACATTATTGAAACCTAAGGATAGACTAGTCTGTATTTACTTATCCTTGTTTACCTTTTTGGGTTATCATGGTTAGCTTTATGCTATTGCTTTACTTTAATCAATGAACATGATGTGAATATGATATGATGATGTTATCCCGATAATGATTTTGTGATACTATAGGGGACTCAGGCCATTTTCCTGAGTACCTCTCCGTAAGGACTTGTTTGGGGAGCGACACCCAGGTTAACTGTGCAACATGAGGGTGGTATGGGACGCCCTTAGCTGATTAATTAGAGGAACCAGAGGAGGAGTTGGCTTCGCCGTAGGGTCGTCGATGGGGTCCAGGCACAGTACTTGCCATGCCGAGGCTGGTTGCAGAGGTTCTTGATTTGGTTTTGTTAGTCACCATTCCTTTGGGGAGAGGTACTGTGTTTATCAAATTAGAGAAACCTAACGAGCGGCTATGACCTCTGGGAAATCTTTGTAAAGGCTACGTAGTGATACCCAGCCAGGCCACCTAGGTAGTGGTCAATGGAGATTGGCTCTTTCCAGGCAGAATCGGAATCACGGCTTGTGGGTAAAGTGTGTGACTCTGCAGAGTGTTAGAAACTGATATATCGGTCGTTCTCACGGTTAAGAGCGGCCTTGGGATCCTCTTTGATTAGAAGAACTTTGGTTACTTTTACGATGATGATTAATGATGATGGTATAATTATGACCTCTGGTATTTCCTCTTGGAGGGAGCACGTTTGGGTAATAACTAGGTTTATTACTAAAATTTGGCTCTACTAATAGTAATAAATACTTGACCAACTAAAAGCAATTGCTTAACCTTAACTCCACATATAGCTAGTCCACTTTAGCCAAACGGGACATTTGCTGAGTACGTTGATGTGTACTCACCCTTGCTTTACAAACCACCCCACCCCAGGTTGTCCCCACTGTACTCAGTGCTCGGGAGGAGATGCTGGCAACATGGAGGACTTTGACAAGTTTCAGGACTACGATGAGTTCTAGTTTATCTTAGTGGCAAACCCCTAGTCAACTACCTGTGAAGGCCTTATCTTCTACGTTTTGTATTTCAGCACTTTGATGTTAATGACTATTTTATAGACTCAGTGGATGTCTTGGACATCTTGTTGTAATGAAGTACTTTTTCGCTATTTACTTTGAGCAATGTGTGATGATGTCCAATTATGTAATCGTCGTGTACGTGAGTTTCTGATCCTGACACGTACATGGTTCGCATTCGGTTTGCCTTCCAAAAACGGGTGTGACACGTGATCATCGTGTTATCAGCCACTATGCATCGCTGCCACGACGTGCGATAGGTGCACACATTAAATGCGGATGTTCCCTCCCTGTTTTCGGGCGCCCTTGTCTTATCACCCTCAGGCGGGCTCGAGTGAGACGGATGGAGTGGCGGCGATCTCGAGCGAGGCAGAGTTCTGCCCGAGAGGGGAGAGTATTCAGGAGATGCCTCGATTTAATAGGTACCTCGGCTGTCTCCCCTAGGGAGTTTCGTACTTATCTCTCTGAGTGCATTTTTCAGGGGATAATTTGGGTATCCCTAATTAGTACCCCCAACAACCCTAGTGGTAGCATAGTTATCTCAAGTTAAGCTCCATGTTCCAATTAACACAATAGTCTTATCATGAACAGTAAAGAATTCAATAACAGTAAAGAACATGATCATGAATAATAAGTATCTTAACACCTAAAACCACATAGAGCAATAGCAGATACTACCCAAAAAGTTCAGTGGTAAACAAGGTACAAAGATGACCAAACTAGGGTGACCTATTAGGTCCCATCAAAATTAGCCTAAGCATGGCACAATGATTAATAAGAACATTATTGGGTAAAGAAAAGTGGTCAAGGGCACAACTTGCCTTCAGCGAGCTCCTCCTCAGTTTCTTCTACCTGATGAGTTCCTGGCTCCTCAATCACTTGCTCGTCTACTCCCAACAATACAAATATACATTGCACAGGAAAAATTAACATCACGCCAAACATGAGAATATAATGCATAATAATGATCTATGCCTCGCAACGAGATCCTAGGTTCGAGAATCACTAAATTCGAAGTTACGATTATAAAGTTATGATTTTCTGAAGGTTTTGGTGCAAAATATGAGAATATAATGCATAATAACGATCTACGCCTCGCAACAAGATCCTAGGTTCAAGAATCACTAAATTCGAAGTTACGGATATAAAGTTATGATTTTCTAAAGGTTAGGTGTTAGACAAAAGAAAAATTAAGTGCATGATTTTTAACCACATGTTACATGATAAAATAAGGTTACTAGATGATAAACAATATTAATATGACTTCATTGCATTTGAAATGGATCGATTTAGAGTTAAATCAAAGAAGTTATGATTATTCTAAGTTTTCAGATTAAATTTTGTACTAAAAATCTAACTTTAGAATTCCTTTTAGCAATATTTGAGGGTTAAGGATTGTGGCTACTATATTTGAAATATAGAGGGTCTGTTTATAAACCACTGGACCTAGAGTTAATGAGCCTTACTCTATGATGGACGGTGGGTTTATTTTATAGGGTTTTATGGTTTCTTCAGGAAGATTCCATAGCCAAAGGGGTACAGGCTCCCCTAAGCCATTCGATCAGAAATCTACGCTCTCGATTAGATCTACGCGCTCACGAACCGGTACGCATTGGCGACCGCACGATCACCATCCCAGGGTCACGATTAACCAAACACTCACTAGGCCACTATTCTCACCTTGACTTTGGTGTCATTTCAAAAGTTGGTCATCTCGACCAATTCTATATCCTACTATATATATTATACCTTGCTAAAATTTTGTTTTATTTTATTTCCTCATTTTTAAGGGTTTACTTGTTGGTCATATTAGTTTTGTTCTTACTCTTATGCTTACGGTGTCTTTTGTAGATGGCTCGTCTTAGACACACGACACGGAAGTCAGACATTCCTTTCTTGCCCTCTCGTCTTGCGGAGCGTCCACTTCGTCGCCCTGTGACTGGCCAGTCCAGCCACATGGAGAGGTTGCACCACCGCATGCACGAGAAGCAGGAGCGTCGACGTAGGAGCTAGAGCAGCATGGCTCTTCCTCCTCGCCTCAGCATGAGGTAGAGTCTGCGAGGCGTTGCTCTCCTTTGCCCCCGCTAGAGGCGTCCCCTGCACCACCACTAGGCGTCCCAACCGCTGAAGTACCTATTGGAGGAGACCCTGACGATGAAGACGGCGACGACAACAACTTGAGCCTCAGCACCGACCTCTCAGAGGAGCAGGAGCCGGAGGGATGGGTCGCCCGACCCATCACTCATGACGCCGCTCACATGTGTCACTTCCACGATGCGCTCGACACCTTACTACGCTAGGCACTGGACTGACACACTTGGTCCATCGAGTATCGTTGTGTGGTCTACCAGCACAATCGCGGGGCATACCCAGACCGTTGGGAGGCGACATGCTTGGTGCATTGTTCGGAGGATGGTCTCCAGGGTGCAGGGGTATGATCGGAGCATTATTCTATCTCTGAGCGGGACTCAGCTGAGGCAGCCATGCAGGATGCCACACGGCGTGTGCTTTCGCACTACTGCTCGGTGCTCGGTGGGGTGGCCGATGGTCTTGACCTGAGGTATTACTCCCATCGTCCATCTGGCATCACTGGAGGCGTGGTTGTCTCACCTATTGGTGAGGACAATCCTAGGTTGAGCAGCACAATCAACCTAGCCGTTATGCTAAACAGGGAGCTGGACCACGCTTTAGACGAGCTGAGTAGGGCTCGTGCTGAGATTGCCTAGTTGCGGGCTGAGCGCGCGGAGCGCCGTCACCTAGCGGATGGCTCCCCCGCCCCCGTCGGGACTCAGCACCCTTACCCCTCACCTCAGCGTGGACACCATGTCTACGACAACCCCGACTACAGGACCCAGATAAATTTAGAACCGTAGACCGTCAGTGTTGTATTTTGTAATTAATGCTTAAAATAGAAGTTTTAGTCTTAGTCGTAGTCAGTCTTAGTTAGTCAGGTTAGTTTGCTTATCCTGTGTTTTTATGCTTGTTGTGATGAACTATGATGGATTTGGATCTTTGTAATGATTGTCGCTAGAGTGTGGGTACCCCTGCATTTGGTTTAGCTGTTAATGTTAATGAAAATATTTATTTAGTTGGGAAACCTTTTTACCTCTACTTTCCTCTTTATCTGAGAAGTTGTTTTTTGCCTGTGTTGGGAGTCAGTGAAGATGCTTGTTTATTTAGTGTTGTGAAGAACTATATACCCTTTTCTTATGCTGCAAGGTTTGCAAGCTCAGTTCTGATGTGTGATTGTCTTCCATATATATCAGACAACAGGCGCAGAGGAGGGAGGCGTGCCCAGCAAGAGCAGCAGGCACCGCAAGATGAGGCAACCCAGCAGTAGTTGCCACCACCACCCCCAATGACAATAGAGCAGATGTTTCTTATGGAGATTCAGGCATTCCAAGCGATTGGTCAGATTCTAGCAGCCATGCAACAGGTGCAGCAACAACAGCCCCCACCTCAACCTCAACTGCAAGTGCATATGCGTCAAATGCCTAGAGATAAGCTTCCGGAATTCATGAGAGGTCATCCCCCTGTGTTCGCTCACTCTGATGACCTCATGGATGCCGAGGATTGGCTGTGTATTGTGGAGCGTGAGTTGCACACCGCTTAGTGCGATGACAGAGAGAAGGTTTTGTATGGTCCCCGTATGTTGATGGGAGCAGCTCAGTCCTGGTGGGAGTCCTACTTCGCCACCCATGCCGACCCTGAAGCCATTACTTGGGAAGAATTCAGAGATAATTTTCGTCGATGTCATGTTCCGGTTGGTCTGATAACAGTGAAGAAAGAGGAGTTTGTGGCACTAAAGCAAGGGCCCATGTCAGTCAGTGAGTACAGAGACAAGTTTCTGCAGCTGTCTCGCTATACTCCTGAAGATGTCAACATAGATGCCAAGAGGCAGTACCGTTTCATGAGGCTTAGTCAATCCCCTACACTATCAGCTGATGAATCATAACTTCCCCACCTTCCATCAATTGATCGACAGAGAAATCATGAAGGAGAAGAAGCGCAAGGAGATGGAGGATCGAAAGCGCAAGATTGGTGGACCTCAGCCTAGGAGCAACAATCGTCCTCGTTTCGTAGGTAATCCACCTCAGCAGTTCAAGCAGAATCACCCTCAGGGATATCAGCAGCAGACCCAGCGTCCGCCTTAGTAGTAGTTTCAGAGGCAGCACCCTCAACATCATCAGCAGTACCGCCAGAACAGCCAACCACGAGGAAGTCAGTTCTAGAGGCAGAATAATCAGGCACCTCGTCTTCCTGCCCTAATGACCAACTAGAGCAGTCAAGCAGCCCCAGTGCAAGGAGGAGGCAGAGGATGCTTCCATTGTGGGGAGCAGGACCATTGGGCGATGCATTATCCAAAGAAGATAGCTTAGCAGCATCCGGCCCCCAATGCCCTAGCAAGGCAGAATGTACCTCAGCAAGGAGGAGGCAACCGTGTTCAGACGTGCTACAACCATGGGAAGCTGAACCATCTAGAGGCCAAAGCAGTCCAGGAAACACCAGACATGATAGTAGGTATGTTTCCAATTAAATCCCATCTTGTAGAAGTGTTATTTGATACTGAAGCAACGCATTCATTTATTACTGCATCATGGGTAGAAGTGCATAATCTCCCAATAACCACCATGACAACACCAATTCAAATTGACTCAGCGGGTGGAAAAGTCCTAACCGATAGAATATGCTTGAATGTAAGTGTGGAAATAAGGGGGATAATTTTTCCTGCTAACCTGATAATGATGGGTACTCAGGGAATAGATGTTATCCTAGGGATAAATTGGCTAGATAAGTACCAAGTAGTTATTAGCTATGATAATAGGACAATGAAGTTGGTATCTCCACTAGGAGAAGAAGTGGTGACTGAGCTAGTCTCACCCGAGCCAAAGAAAGGAGGTTGTCACCAGATGGCTATTGATAGCAAAGAGGCCGATCCACTCGATTCTATCAAGGTTGTGTCAGAATTTCTAGATGTGTTCCCTAAAGATTTACCAGATATGCCACCTGAGCGGAAAGTTGAGTTTGCCATAGAGCTTTTTCTTGGCACTGCCCCTATTTATAAAAGAGCCTACAGGGTATCTGCACCAGAATTGGTTGAGCTCAAGAAGTAGGTAGATGAGCTGTCAGAGAAAGGTTACATCAGGCTAAGTACCTCACCTTGGGCCACCCCTATTCTGATCATGGAAAAGAAAGACGGCACCAGGAGAATGTGCATCGATTACAGAGCTCTGAACGAAGTCACAATCAAGAACATGTACCCCCTGCCAAGAATAGAAGATTTGTTCAACCAGCTGAGAGGTGCCAGTGTGTTCTCAAAGATAGATCTGAGGTCAGGTTGTCATCAGCTCAGGATTCGACATTCGGACATCCTGAAGACAACATTTATTACCAAGTATGGGCTATATGAGTACAGAGTTATGTCTTTTTGCCTCACAAATGCGCCAGCCTTCTTCATGAATCTGATGAACAGTGTGTTCATGGATTATCTCGACAAGTTTGTGGTGGTGTTCATTGATGACATTCTCATATATTCTCAAAGTGAGGAAGAGCATGTAGATCATCTGAAGATGGTATTACAGAGACTGCGAGAGCACCAACTGTATGCAAAGTTGAGCGAATGTGATTTCTGGATAGATGAAGTGTTGTTCTTAGGTCACATTATAAACATAGATTAATTGGCTATGGATCCAAAGAAAGTGGAAGACATTCTGAACTGGATAGCACCAACAGATGTTCGAGGAATCATCTTCATTGGAATGGTCGGATATTATCGGTGATTCATTGAGGGGTTTTCAAAGATTACGAGACCAATGACAGCTTTGTTAGCAAATAAAGTTGAGTTCAAGTGGACCCAGAAGTGCCAAGACGCCTTTGAAGCGCTAAAAGAGAAGTTGACTACAACGCCTGTCTTAGTTTTTCCAGAGGTGTGCAAGCCCTTCTCGGTGTATTGCGATGCTTCCTACACTGGCTTGGGATGTGTATTGATGCAAGAAGGAAGAGTTGTGGTATACTCGTCTTGATAGTTGAAGGTTCATGAGAAGAAGTATCCAATCCATGACCTGGAGTTAGCAGCACTGGTTCATACACTGAAGACTTGGAGGCACTATCTGTACAGGCAGAAGTGTGATGTATATACAGACCACAAGAGTCTGAAGTACATATTCACCCAGTCGGAGCTGAATGAGTAAGCGAAGATGGTTAGAGTTGATTAAAGATTATGAATTGGAGACTCACTACCATCCAGGCAAAGCTGTGACGGAACCTCCCAAGGTACTAGTACCACCTACAGATGTCCTTGTCCTAACGACCTCAGACAGTCATGCAGGTGCGCATAATGACTCGGCAAGTTCAGTTATATGTATCTTCATCATATCGCCCAAGAGCGCTTAACCCATCAAGCAGACATTACACATAATCGGAGTAGAGAATGAACGGAAATGATTACAATAATATAATTTACATTCATATAAAAATATAGAAAGAGTAATTATTACATTACCAGGTGTTCGAGTGCGGAACTTATTATTACATTACCAGGAGGCAAAACATCCTCCCCAAATAAGTTTAGTGTTCTTCCTCCTGCTTGGGCACCACCTAAGAACAGAAACAATAGATTTGCGTTGTTTCAACACCTACAACAACATGGGTTCGAAAACCCTGAGTACGGAGTGTACTTTCACAAGTCTTACCCATCAAAGGTCTCAAGGATATGCTAGCTTTTGGGAATCAAGGTAAAGCTTATCAAGATTCAAAGACTCTGTTTGTAGAAAAGCTTACTGCTGGGGACTTGTTCTCAAATGCTATGAATTAAGAACAAGGCAACATAAAATGTTAAATGTTAATACCCTTCGTCCTTCGAAGCATTATTTCCCTAAGGATATAATGATTTTCGGACGAAGCTTATGAAGGACATACCTTCATCAGCATAAAATATAATAATGAAGAAGGAATCATATGAAACATAAAAGATAACATAAACAATTATGTATTATTGCCAACTCATTTCTATTTCTATTTTATTATTATGGAAAAATAGAAATAGTATCAAATTACAAATGTAGCTTCAGCTCGTGAGAAGGTAAAAGTACAAGCGTGACGCAAGAGCCAATGCCAAATCAGCGTGAACAGTACGGGAGAACTGTTCATCTATTTATAGGCACAGGATGCAACCCGTGTAAAATTACATTAATGTCCTTTACATTTATCAATAACTCTATCGTAATTCTCCGAGGTCTAATCTGGCTTTTCATCTTTAAGTCGGTTCCCCTTTCCCTCTGCCATGCCGAAGCTTTTCTGCGCATAGCTTCGTGATTGTTTTAACCTTCGTCATGATCGCCTTCGCATCTCACTCAAGCTTCGTCTTACCTGTTCACATATTTCACTTGGAAAACATTATCAAATTATGTTTTTGAGGACCTTCGGAAGCTGAAGGCCCCCAACAGTTACTATGAGTGGATCCTTAAAAATTGTCACACCCAGGTTTTAGGGGTCCAAAACCCGGGCGCGAAATAATCACCAGGTGTGCTGGGACCAAGTCTCACACATATGATGAATAGTGGTACAGAAACGAATGTCACATCTTTACTATATAATAGGAGTTCTGTACAAAATAAATAAATAATTACATCATAAGGAGACAACGATCCAGCAACCCCATAGTTGACTTGAAGACGACGACCTAGATCTCTCATGAACTTGTCATAGCATCCTCTGTGCACCTAATCATGTGGTACCTATTCTTGACCTGTGGGGGGGTGTGAGACAGCAAGAGTGAGCTCACATACGTTCATCGCTCAACAAGTTGTGGGGAATAATGTGCATGAACTCGCCAAAGGTGGGAGGTCATGTGTAGTGTAAGGCTTACCAAAGAGGATGCTTAAAGCTGAGCATTGCTTTTAAAGTTGGTCAAAATTTTATTATCAGTTACAAAATGTAAGTGAAAACCAAACCATTTTAATAGTAGATAAATAATACTAATAGTAATAATCCCAATGTGATGCATATGACAAATTTAATTTAATTCCATAAATTAATCATGTGAGTGTCTGAGCTGCTTATGACCGTGAGCACGGCTAGTATACCCGTTTTACACTCTGCAGAGGTTGCGCATCTTTACCCCCAAGTCATGTTACCCATCTGCCAAGGGATCGCGACTTCCCAAACACCTCTACTGGGGAGGCGAGGCGGGGTAACACTATGAGGCCTTTACAAAGTTCCACTAGCTTCAGAAAACCCGCTACAGTTTCTAGGAAGCTCCAATGCAGGGACCCCTTGCCTGACCGCCATCGCAGCAAAATCAACCCAAGGGCCTCCCTACACTAGCCACTCCCCTACTGCCCTTGCCCCTTTCGGGTAAGATAGTCCTCCACTAGCTTTCCTAATTAGTCATCCAAGGGCGTCCCATACCACCCTTGTGGTAGCACCGTTTTCCCGGGTCGTTCTCCATGTTCCAATTAACATAATGACCTTATGATGAACAGTAAATAACAAACTAATAATAAAAGTGTGATAATGAATAATGTATATCTTTATACCCAAAACCACATAAAGCAATAGCAGGTACTACCCAAAAATTCAGTGGTAAAACAAGGTATAAAGATAGCCAAACTAGGGTAACCTATTGGGTCCCATCAAAATTAACCTATGCAGATCATTATGATTAATAAGAACATGACTGGGTAAAAAGAAGTGATCAAGGGCACAACTTGCCTGGGACTTGAGATTCAAGGTACCAACTTGCTCTTCAGATGACTCGTAACCTCACGCTAGTCGTAGCAATACAAATAAATAGGGTATATGCAACATTAACATTACACCAAACATAAGAACAAACTGCATATTAATATTCTACGCATCGTAACGAGATCGTCGACTCGAGAATTACCAAGATCGGAGTTACGGTTAAGGAGTTATGATTTATGGAAGATCTATGTGATTTTATATTAAACTATATTATAAATTGGTCAGTGTATATCATATGAGAGACTATTCTATAAATAATTAACTCAACTTTATTTTTAATTATAACTTGACTAGAGATCATATTTTAATCAAATTATAATTATGGACAGGTTAGCTTTAGTAGAGTTAATCTAGTAGACATAAGAGAAATAAATATCTAACTATAAAAGTATGCGACATGGTATAATTAATGTTGTTACTGCGTAGTAAATGTTTATACGAAGCTAACACAACTCGAACGAATCGAATCGAAGTTAAAATGTGGTAGTTATGAACTTTACAAGTCCCCTTCTTATTTTGGTATTTATTTATATGCCTAAAAATGGTCTCTAGGGCTTAACTATCAATTTCAAAGGACTTGTTTGTAATTTAAATACTAAACAGAGAGGCCCTATTATAGCAGATAGGATGGCGCGTCAATTTGTAAATATCACGGGGTCTCTTATGTAAAAAGGCTTCGGCTGAAGGGGTATCTACCCACCTGAGCCATTGCATACACAACAGATGGTCCACATTAGACTCAACATAGCGTCCAACTGGTACAAAATCCTGACCGTAAAATCCTGATCTAACAGTCACGATTAAATCTCTCTTATCGCAACTGGTACGCTACGCTAGTCGTTCGATTCTGGATCGACGGCCAGATCTTTATGAAGCAGGATTCATTTTCAACCCTCGGATCAAATTTCGACGGTCGAAGCTTCATCCAGGCGAGGGGGTAGCACCATCTAATCTAAGGTGCTTATCACCAATTGGATTGCCCCTGTTCATCTTCTACCTCCTGCACCAATCACTCTCCTCGCACACTAGCCCTGGAAGCGACCGAGGCCACCATGGCGTACAGCCCAGCCGTGACGCCATGCCCACCCAAGCACTAGCCAATCCATGGCCGCGCATAGAAGGAACAGAGATTGACATCATAACAGAAAAGACACTCACCGTCGATGGGCCACCACGCTTCCACTGTGTTGCGTTCTGGCAGCGGCGGCGGTCGGCATTGAATATTCATTTGTTGAAGAGTTGAAAGAGCTACAGACAGATGGCCAACTGCGGGAAGTGGGAGTTGGAGAAGCAAGCGACGGTGAAGAAGCATAGGAACCTCCATCAGATAGTGGTGAATCTAGCTTAGAATCAAAGCTTGGGCACCGTTATAAACCTTTTTGTATCTAAGTTGCTAAGTCCGGATCCCAAAGCAAGGTCAACTTTCGTTGCACCACATCATGAAGTTAAATTTTATCCGACCATAAATCAATGTCTTGAAACTTTTAGAATCAGCTATTTCGAAATTGAGATAGATTTTGGTTGTTCCTGTTGTAACACCCCTAGTGTTATAAGAACTAAAACTTGAGCATGACATCATATGCATTGACATTTCATTATGTTTGTTACACCTAGAATGCATCCAATAGGCTAAAACGTCAAAGCAAATGTGATGTGGTGACTTGAAATGCTTCTTAACCCTAGAATAGGGTATTGAACCATGGGTTTGGGGTATGTGTGAGGCCAAATTGAGTATTACCTCAAAAGTTATTGGAAATGTTCATAAGGGACTAAATTTGATGGATTTGAGTGGCACACAAACCCTAGAGCACTCAAAACCCTAATGAGAACCCTAGAAACCCTAATTTGTGCCATATATGGTGATTTTGATTTCTAGGCACTTTTGGACCAAAATGTTGTAACTCTCCTCGCCCACGCTGTCGCCGGAGCTTCGTAGACCGCGCAGCACCCACCGGAGCCGCCCGGCGCCGAGCCCTGCCCTTCTCCACTCGGCCGACCCCCCCCCCCCCCCCCCCCCCCCCGTCGAGCTTTCCCTCTTCACACGAGCAAGCCCAAGGTTGAAGACAACCCGAAATAATTTTATGTATTTTCGAAATCATTTTTTATTTAGTTTATGAATTTTATAATTATTGTGTTGTAATATGAGAATGTTGTGATTCGGAATTCACGCGTATGTGCACTATTGATTTTTGGTAGATATATGCGATGAATTAGTGGATTATTATTATTAGATTTGATATTGGTTTGCGATTCATTTAGAATTTGGGGATTTGAAATGAAGTATGACAAAATTGGTAGACGCATGTCAGTAGTAAGAACACTAGATAAGTAATGTCATAGTTAATTTTGTTCACAAGGAATTTTGGAAGTTATGTGGAAGGTTATAATCATAAGTTCATTTTAATAGATAATAGAAGCTTTTCTTAATATGGAATTACTAAATGGTATAGAATTCGTGGCAATATAAATATTATAGGTTATTAGATGATTTGTCTCTAATTATTATTAATGGTACTTCTTTTAGAAAGAAAGGAGAAAACTAAAAGAATATCACTAGTCGTAATGAAAATAGGTTTTTACTAGCCAAAATGACGGTGTCCATAAGTATAGCACTTAACTTCTTAGAATTAGTAAAATACTTGTTTATGTCAAAATAACCATGATTATGTTATAAAAAGCCCAATTAGTAATTTATATTGATTCTTAGAATATTAATGTTAGTAGAATCATGAATGAACCATTTTTAGCTATACGCATAAGTTATGTTTAGAAATAAAAGGAATAAAATATATTAGTCTATTATTAGTAATAAAGAAAATAATTAGCCTTTATTTTCATAAAGAATGTTAATACATATTAATACTAGATAAAACTATTATTATAGCCACCTACTCATAATTTCACCAATAATGACTCGTAGTAATAGTCATAATGAATTAATAAGTATTTACGCTTTAAGACGTATTTATGAGTGTGATAAGTGTGATGTATGAATGGGAATGTAATGGTGAATGATTACCCCTATACTGGTGTATGTTTATTTATTTGTCATACGTATTCTTTTGTATGTGTGATATGCAAATCGATGCTAGAAATGGACTGTGAAGTAGACGAGCCAAACGCGTTCGAGGACGACCCACAGGAAACTTTCGAGCAAGGCAAGTGGATTCTCCCTCTGCATATTCTATTTGTACCCAGTTAATGCATATAATAATGTTTACTTTTGGATATACTGCATAATTTGATGGGATTTGCCTAATTAAGGATTTCCTAGATTTACCAACTATATTCCTTGATTACCTTAGGAAAATACTATGTTTTGCAAATTTGTGCTACCACTCAACTTGATAATTTTGATGTCACTCATTATTTGATATTAATGTTTCGAAAATGAAATTGGCATTATGGTGTTAACCCGAAACAAGATTATTTCATATTAATTAGAACATGGAGTGACAACCCAGGATAACAGTGCAACCACGAGTACTATCATGGCTCTGGCTTTGGTAATTAGCTTTATATGCTTAGTACCTAGCAACCTTACCTGAAATATGGGCAAGAGGGGGAGCGACAGTGGCGGCAGCTCATGTTGACATGGGGACGTATTCTTGGCCAAGGTACCTCGCCTAGAGGGCCTCCACACCGACTTGGAAACCTTAGCAGGTTGCTTTGTATTAAGTGTACTTTGTGAAATCCTCATAATGGATCTCTAGCCATTCACATCGCAGTGTTTACGGGTCCGATCAACCCAGGCTAGATGGGATACATGGCTTGTGGGTAAAGTTGTACCACCTCTGCAGAGTGTAAAACTGATATGTCAGCCATGCTCACGGTTAAGAGCAACCTGGACCCTCACTTGATAATTGAACTTAAAGATGGACTATAAATCGAGATCTGATGATCTGCCAATGGTTTGCTTAAGTGGTTTCACATAAGTGTTTTTGATATACTCTTATACCTTTGTTTAAATGGGATACTTGGGACATACACTTATTAGTAAGACGGATGTTGTTAATAAAATATTGACCAACTAAAATGCTTACCGCTTAACCTTAGCCTTACTTTTTTAAGGTTGCATTAATTTTTCCCCCACTTGCTGAGCCCCGACCATAAGTGAGCTCACCCTTGCTAATATTTTGATCAGAGGGTGGTGAATAAGACCTTGATGGAGATTTCGATGAATACTGAGTCTAACGATGCGCCGGTCATCTTCCTGTGGGAGATTACCCACGTTATTTCCGCTTTACTTTGATGATACATTTTAAGATACTATTATCTGGATGTTGTAACAAATACTATACTACTCTCTTTATGCATGTGTTGCATTGTCTTTTGATATATTATACTTGTGACGTCAACATATGTGTGGAAAATGGATCTTGGCACACATATGCTATGCATTTTATTTTGCCCCCAGAACCGGGTGTGACAGGAGTGGTATCAAAGCTATACTGACCATAGGTCATTAGACTAGTTAGAAATGGAAATCCTAGTTTGTTCAAAACTTGCTAACTTCATTCTTATAAAATTATTTTATCAGCCTTACCTCTTTAAAATTCAACTGAGTTGACATTTTCTCTTGTAGATGGTTCGTACCCTTCAAACCACCCGAGTCAACACCAACTACGCCCCTCCACCACGGCAAGTTCCTGTCTACCCAGTGGTAGTTGAGGAAGTTCTGGTGGATCTCCCTCGCATTCGAGTGGAGCATGGAGTCATCCTGGAGGACAACTCGGAGGAACTTCTGCCAACGCCCACCCCGTTGGCAGAGTCACTGGTCTTCGCAGCTAGGACATCAACCTCAGCACCGCCTGCGCCAGCAGTTCAAGCTCCTGCACCCGAAGGCGATGACCCAGACGACTCTAGGGACGATGATGAGGATGACAACGAAGATGAGGATGATGAGGAAAACGTCAACGAGGAGGCCAACGATGCTCAGCAGGACTACTTCATGGGGTTTAGGCCTATCATCGAACATTACACATCAATGTTCGAGGCGGGGCACTTCCCCATCCTGCTGCAAGACGTGCTGCACGCGTTAGGAACCTACGTCCGACCCTTGTAATAGACAAGGCGAGTGTGCGAGCCTCCCCGGGCTTGCTACTACATCACTCGCATCCACATCAGGGTGATGGATGCAGGGGATAGGGGGTTCATGACTCTATCAGCTCACGAGTCCCTGACACCGCTATCCACCTACGCTGCTTCGGTCAGCGATGCTGCCAGACAGACTCTGTGGTCTCTAAGCCACACCTACCAGCAGCAGCTGCATGACACAAGGTTCATGCATCTTCCATTGTGTCTGAGTGGAGGAAGCCATACCAGCATCGTTCCAGGTGGAGCTGGTGAGGATCGCCTCAACACCCCAGCTGGTGTAGTGGCCGGTCTTAACACCGACCTAGACAGTGCCACCCTAGATCTCTCTAAGGTGCACTTGGAGCTGGAGGATGCCCACGCCAGGATTGCAGCCATGGAAGCCCAACTTCAAGGACGGGATCCCCCTGAAGCCTAGGTCCCCGCCATGGCGTTGTCCCCTCCCCACAAGAGGATTTTCTATGGGGAACCCGGATCCATCACCAGGCTGCTTTGAAATTTTAAGTTATAAGTTGTAATAAGATAGTTTTCGCGTCAGACGATGAATACTTTTTTATAAGTTATCCTTATAATAATAACAACCATGTGATGGTGTTGGTTGCTATGTTTGAGTTGGATTTTTGTTTGAGTGCAATGGTCTTATGGAATGATGGTCATAAGAGCATATAAAAAAACTTAAGCTATTCCCCTCTAGAATATTTATTACTCCTCACTCCTGTAAAGAATTTCACTTTCTAACCAATCAGATGGTGAACGCTCGTTCAGGACCCAACAACAACAGGAACCAGCATGGTCAGCAGATACCACCACCACCACCGAACCCTAACATGGAACAGTTTATCACCGCTTAGATGCAGCTTCTACAGGGACTCACTGCATCTGTGTAGTAGATTCAGCAAAACAAGGAGAATCAACAACACCAGCAGTACCAGCAGAATGCACCCCTGGCTAAAGATAAGCATCAGGATTTTATGAGCATCACCCACCTACTTTCTCTCATGTGGTTGATCCTTTGGATGTCGATGACTGGCTCAAGGTCATTGAGAAGAAATTGGATATCGCCCAATGTAATGACTTGGAGGAAGTCCTATATGCTTCCAGAAGACTCGAAGGCTCCGCGACGGATTGGTGGGATGCCTTCACAGCGGCACACCCCAATGCGGATACTATAACCTGCAGGAGTTCCAAGTGAACTTCCGCGCTCATCATATTCCCTCAGGGATTATGAAACTAAAGAAGAAGGAGTTTCTTTCCCTCACTCAAGAGAATATGACCGTTAGTGAGTACCGTGATCGCTTCACCCAGCTTTCACGCTACGCACCGGAAGAAGTGGATACTGACGAGAAGCGCCAAGAGCGTTTCTTGGAAGGTTTGATTCGACCCCTAAACTATTAACTACAGAGTCATACCTTCGCCAATTTCCAGACTCTGCTGAACAAGGCAATTGGCCTTGAAAGCAAAAGAAGGGAACTGTCTGACCACAAAAGGAAGTTCCAAGGTCAGTCTAGCAGGAACACATGCCCGAACAACTCGCAAGGTTCTCAGTTCCGCTCTGGAAATCAGGGTGGAAACAACTATCAAGTTCAACGCTCTGGACATCAAGGCCAGAGAAGCAATCAAAGTCAGAATCAGCAGAGGAACAACTCTCAGACCAACCAAAGGTCTGGTGGGAATTCATAGACTCGTCAAGGTGGCGCCGTGAACATGCAAGCCAAAAGCAACAACACACCAGTCCAACCCAATGGTTGTTTCAAGTGCGGTGAGCTTGGACATTATGCTAACAACTGCCCAAGGCGCAACCAACAGACACCTCAGAAGAACAGCGAACAGAGAACGGACCAGAATGCCCCCGCTCATGGATCTGCGCAGAACAAAATGCCTTAGAACTAGAATAGAGGAATGGTTAATCACGTCACAGTGGAATCAATGCCTGAGGATGCCGACGTGGTGTATGATATGTTTCTTATCAACTCCTTACCTGCTTCAGTTTTATTTGACTCTGGAGCATCGCATTCATTTATAACTGAGTCATTCATGGAAAAATATATCCTACCAAAGCACCCTCTTAAGAAGATTTTACACATTAGTTCACCAGGAGGTGACAGGAAGGCCACACATTAATGCCTCCATGTTAATCTCATGATTCAAGTAATAGATTTTCCAGTCAACCTAGTGGTCTTAGGATCCAACAGTATAGATGTGATTCTTGGATGCAACTAGTTGAAAAGTTGTGATGGAGTGATACAATGTGCCAAAGGAACAATTATGTTGACAAGTCCACAAGGTGAAAGAATCCAAGTTAGCACAGACAAGCCAACAAATGCAAAAGGAGAGACAATGGTAAATCACTTGGAAGAAAAGCCCCTAGAAAATATCAAGGTAGTGTGTGAATACCCAGACGTATTTCAGGAGGAATTACCAGGTATGCCACCTGACCGTGATATAGAGTTTTCTATTGAATTATTACCTGGAACTGCACCTATCTCAAAAAGACCTTATAGAATGGATGTCAAATATTTAGTTGAACTGAAGAAAGAAATAGAACAATTACTAGAAAAAGGTTTCATTCTCCCAAGTTCATCCCCTTGGGGAGCCCCAGTTCTATTTGTGAGCAAGAAAGATGGTTCGAGGAGAATGTGTGTTGATTGTAGAAGTTTGAATGAAGTAACCATCAAGAATAAATACCCATTACCTCAGATTGAAGATTTATTTGATCAGATGAAGGGAGCTAAGCTATTCTCAAAGATAGATCTAAGGTCGAAATATCATCAGTTAAAGATTCGAGCAGAAGATGTACCCAAGACAGCCTTCACTACGAGATATGGATTATATGAGTTTTTGGTTATGTCGTTTGGACTGACTAATGCACCGACATATTTTATGAACCTGATGAATAAAGTATTCATGGAATACCTGGATCAGTTTGTGGTCGTATTCATTGACGACATATTGATATACTCTCTGAATGAAGAAACACATGAAGATCATCTAAGACTAGTCCTACAAAAGCTTTGTGACAACCAATTGTATGCAAAGTTCTCGAAGTGTGATTTTTGGTTGAAGGAAGTTGCTTTCTTAGGACATATTGTTACTGATGGTGGGATTAAAGTAGATCCAGGAAAGATAAGTGAAATACTAAATTGGAAGCAACCAAAGGATGCGTCCAAGATTAGAAGTTTCCTTGGATTGGCAGGATACTCCAGAAGATTTATTGAAGGTTTTTCCAAGTTAGTGAAACCTCTTACCTCACTACTGGAGAAAGGTAAAGAGTTTAAGTGGGATGAAGCATGCCAGAAATGTTTTGAAGAACTCAAGAAAAGGTTAACTACTGCACCAATATTGGTAATGCCAGACATTTATAAGGGATTTGATGTGTATTGTGATGCATCACACCTTGAACTTGGATGTGTGCTAATGCAAGAAGGAAAAGTAATAGCTTATGCCTCAGGGCAGTTGAGAAAGCATGAGAAGAATTATCCTACGCATGACTTGTTACTAGCGGTCGTAGTGCAGGCTTTGAAGATTTGGAGACATTATATGATTGGAAACAAGTGCAAAATCTTCACGGATCACAAAAGCTTGAAATATATATTCACTCAGAAAGAACTCAATCTAAGACGGAGAAGATGGATTGAGTTGATCAAAGACTATGATTTGGAAATACAATATCACCCAGGAAAAGCAAATGTAGTGGCTGATGCTTTGAGCCGTAAGGGTCAAGTGAACAACATCACTACTCATTTGATGTCACAGGAATTGTGCTAGGAAATGGAACAACTCAACCTTGGTATGCTCAATAATATGGAAGCAACAGTTATAGAAGTTGAATCTACGTTGGAACAAGAAATTCGTAAAGGACAGGAATCCAATGAGAAAATTAAGGAAATTAAAACTTTGATTGGGTTGGGTAAAGCCTCAGATTTCACGGGAGATGAACAAGGCACACTATGGTTTAAAAAGGGAATATGTGTACCGAAAATCGAACACCTACGCTAACTTCTTTTGAGAGAAGCTCATGATTCGTCTTACTCTATTCACCCTGGAAGTACAAAGATGTACCAAGATCTAAAGGAAAAGTATGAGTGGTACGGTTTGAAAAGAGATGTTGCCACTCATGTTGCATTATGTGATGTGTGTCAGCGAATTAAAGCCGAACAACAAAGACCAGCAGGATTACTACAACCTCTCAAGGTACCGAAATGGAAATGGGAAGAAATCGGTATGGACTTCATAGTTGGACTACCCTATATTCGGGATGGCTATGATTCAATATGGGTCATAGTAGACAGGTTGACTAAAGTGGCACACTTTATACCTGTGAAGACAACTTACTCAGGAGCCCAGTTAGCAGAGTTATACATGTCGAGGATTGTTTTTCTACATGGAGTACCAAAGAAGATCGTATCGGATCGAGGAACCTAGTTCACCTTGCGCTTTTGGAAAAGACTACATGAGTCCATGGATACCAAGCTAAACTTTAGTTCAGCTTATCATCCGCAAACGGATGGGCAAACAGAAAGAACAAACCAAGTGTTGGAAGATATGCTAAGAGCTTGCGCTCTAAAGCATGGTAGAAGCTGGGATAAAAGTTTGCCTTATGCAGAATTCTCGTATAACAATAGTTATCAAGCAAGTCTAAAAATGGCACCATTTGAAGCACTTTACGGACGAAAGTGTAGAACACCACTTTATTGGAATCAGACCGGAGAAAGTCAAGTATGTGGTCCAGAAATTCTCCAAGAAGTAGAAAAGCAAGTGCATATTATCAGAGAAAATTTGAAGATAGCACAGTCGAGACAAAAAAGGTACGCTGACAATAGAAGAGAGTTGATATTCGAAGTAGGAGACTTCGTATACCTTAAAGTTTCACCGATGAGGAACGAAAAGATTTAAGGTTAAAGGAAAATTATCTCCTTGCTTCATTGGCTCATTCAAGATTTTGGAGAGAAAAGGTGAAGTAGCGTACCAGTTAGAGCTACCCGATAGTTTGTCAGATGTGCATGATGTATTTCACATGTCACAACTCAAGAAGTGCTTGAGAGTACCGGAGGAACAGTTACCCATGGAAGAACTGAATGTTAATGAGGATTTGACTTATTCGGAGTACCCTGTCAGAATTCTGGAAACATCTCGCAGAATTACACGGAGTAAAGTCATTAACATGTGCAAAGTTCAGTGGAGTCATCATTGAGAAGATGAGTCCACTTGGGAAAGAGAAGATGAACTCAGGGCAGAATTTTCCTAGTTATTCTCAGAAGTTCCTTAATCTCGAGGACGAGATTCTTTTAAGAGGGGTAGGTTTGTAACACTATAAAAACAATCAACTAAAAATAATGCATTTAGTTATTGATGGTAATTATGGTAATGAATTTTCATTCAAGTGTTTGTTATTTATTTGCATTTGGAATAATTTTTGTTTGCTCATGTTTGATTTTGGATATTTAGTGGAATTTTCCTTTTAATGAAAATCCAATTAAATAATATAATAATTGGTCCAAAAATAAATATTTTAGTTATAAATAATTTTTGTCAATTTTTAGAATTTTTTAAATATATTTATTTATATTTTGAAATAGAAAAGAAAAAAATCTCAAACCCTAACCCTAACCGTGGCCCACTAGGGACCATTAAGCCCCATCGTGCCCTCCGAGCCGCCGCCGCCAGGGGGACTCATCCCCTCTCCCTGTGCGCGGGTCCCACCCGCGGGCACCTCCTTCCCCGCGCGCTGGCGCACCAGGGCCGTGCCGCCGCCACCGCCGTCAGGACTCGACGCCACGCGCCCGAGCCACCCCGCGCCCGATGCACCGTGCCTGAGCCGCCTGCCCTCGCGGCCGTTCGTCCCCTCTCGTTATGGAGCATCAACGCGATTGTTTCTTCCTCCCCCACTCTCTCCCCATTGATGCCGCTGCCATTAATGGCCGACGGCATTACTCCCTCTACCCTCGGTGTCTCTCCCTCTCTCTATAAATACCGGCATCACCATGGAGCTTTTTCCCTCCCTACCTGAGCTCGTCCCCTCTCTCACTCTCCTCGCCCACGCTGTCGCCGGAGCTCGCCACGCCGTCGCTAGAGCTTCGCAGACCGCGCAGCACCCGTCGGAGCAGGCCGACGGCGAGCCCCTGCCCTTCTCCACTCGGCCGACCCCCCTCCCCCCCCCGTCGAGCTTTCACCCTTCACACGAGCAAGCCCAAGGTTGAAGATAACCCGAAATAATTTTATGTATTTTCGAAATCACTTTTTTATTTAGTTTATGAATTTTATAATTATTGTGTTGTAATACGAGAATGTTGTGATTCGAAATTCACGCATATGTGCACTATTTATTTTTGGTAGATATATGCGATGAGTTAGTGGATTATTATTATTAGACTTGATATTGGTTTGCGATTCATTCAGAATTTGGGGATTTGAAATGAAGTATGACAAAATTGGTAGACGCATGTTAGTAGTAAGAACACTAGATAAGTAATGTCATAGTTAATTTTGTTCACAAGGAATTTTGGAAGTTATGTGGAAGGTTATAATCATAAGTTCATTTTAATAGATAATAGAAGCTTTTCTTAACATGGAATTAGTAAATGGTATAGAATTCATGGCAATATAAATATTATAGGTTATTAGATGATTTATCTCTGATTATTATTAATGGTACTTATTTTAGAAATAAAGGAGAAAACTAAAAGAATATCACTAGTCGTAATGAAAATAGGTTTTTACTAGCCAAAATGACAGTGTCCATAAGTATAGCACTTAACTTCATAGAATTAGTAAAATACTTTTTATGTCAAAATAACCATGATTATGTTATAAAAGCCCAATTAGTAATTTATATTGATTCTTAGAATATTAATGTTAGTAGAATCATGAATGAACCATTTTTAGCTATACGCATAAGTTATGTTTAGAAATAAAAGGAATAAAATCTATTAGTCTATTATTAGTAATAAAGAAAATAATTAGCCTTTATTTTCATAAAGAATGTTAATACATATTAATACTAGATAAAACTATTATAGCCACCTACTCATAATTTCACCAATAATGACTCGCAGTAATAGTCATAATGAGTTAATAAGTATTTACGCTTTAAGACGTATTTATGAGTGTGATAAGTGTGATGTATGAATGGGAATGTAATGGTGCATGATTACCCCTGTACTGGTGTATCTTTATTTATTTGGCATGCGTATTCTTTTGTATGTGTGATACGCAAATCGATGCTAGAAGTGGAATGTGAGGTAGACGAGCCAAACGCGTTCGAGGACGACCCGCAGGAAACTTTCGAGGAAGGCAAGTGGATTCTCCCTCTGCATATTCTATTTGTACCCAATTAATCCATATAATAATGTTTACTTTTGGATATACTGTATAATTTGATGGGATTTGCCTAATTAAGGATTTCCTAGATTTACCAACTATACTCCTTGATTACCCTAGGAAAATACTATGTTTTGCAAATTTGTGCTACCGCTCAACTTGATAATTTTGATGTCACTCATTATTTGATATTAATGTTTCGAAAATGAAATTGGCATTATGGTGTTAACCCGATGGTTAAACAAGATTATTTCATATTAATTGGAACATGGAGTGACCACCCAAGATAACAGTGCAACCACGAGTACTATCATGGCTCTGGCTTTGGTAATTAGCTTTATATGCTTAGTACCTAGCAACCTTACCTGAAATATGGGCAAGAGGGGGAGCGATAGTGGTGGCAGCTCACGTTAACATCGGGACGTATTCTTTGCTAAGGTACCTCGCCCAGACGGCCTCCACACCGACTTGGAAACCTTAGCAGGTTGCTTTGTATTAAGTGTATTTTGTGAAAGCCTCACAATGGATCCCTAGCCATTCACCTCGACAGTGTTTATGGGTCCGATTAACCCAGGCTAGATGGGATACATGGCTTGTGGGTAAAGTTGTACCACCTCTACAAAGTGTAAAACTGATATGTCAGTCGTGCTCACAGTTAAGAGCAACCTGTACCCTCACAAGATAATTGAACTTAAAGATGGACAATAAATGGAGATCTGATGATCTGGCAATGGTTTGCTTAAGTGGTTACCCAATTACGATCTGTTCTAGCTTCCTTTCGGTGTGACGGTGCTCCCCATACTTAGAATTCGAACGCTACCGCGCCTCATCACTGGGAATGGCTCGGCCTGCCCTCAGTTTTCGCCATCGTCGTAGATAGGAGAATCCAAGGTCGAATTAGCTCGATTAGAGCATGGCCTAGGCTTGCCTGGGTACGGAGATTTCGATCAAGTGCTCGGTTTCGTTAGGCATCGCCATTTGTGGCGAGTTCCCGCGAGAGATGGCCGGCGGGTGAGCGCGCTGTCGCCAAGGATTGAGTTGGAGAAGGAACAGAAACTCCAGGGTTTATCCGCAAATGTCAGCGAGACGGAGAAACAGTGTCGCGAGCTCTTTGATGGTTTTTCAAATTACCGAGGATACATGCGCAAAATTGCCAACGCGGGCGCGTGCGGGCGTGTTTTTCCTGGTCGTGGGCCGGATCGGGCTAGTTTGAGCCTAGTACTATTCATAGTTTTCCTTTTTACTTTTTCTGCCACACTTGGGAAATTGTAGGAAATTCTAGAAAAATGGTAAAATTATGGGACCAATTTTGCTAGACTCCTAAATTCATCTAGTATTTAATAAAAATAGTTCCAATGTTTTTACTGCAACACCCCTGGTGTTACTGGCACTAAAACTTGAGCATGACATCATATGCATTGACATTTCATTTTGTTTATCACACCTAGAATGCATCCACTAGGTAAAATTTCAAAATATGTGTGATATGGTGGCTTGAAGTATTCTTAACCTTAGGGTAGGGTACTTAACCCTGGGATTAGGGCCTATGGGTGAAAGTGAAGCCAAGATGAGTAATACCTCAAAAGTCATGGGAAATATTCATAAGAGATCAAATGTGATGGATTTGAGTGGCACAAAAACCCTAAAAGAAACCCTAGAAAACCCTAATTTGTACCCTAGGGAGGGTGAATTCAAATTCTATACACTTTTGGACCAAAATGCAAATATCAAAGTGATAGAACATTAGGACTTATACATTGGAGGGTGAATTCAAATTCTATACACTTTTGGACCAAAACCCAAGTAACTTTTACATTGGAGGATTTTCTAGTAGTGTGGAGAAATTTGGACTTATTTGCAAAAAGTCCCATGAACACCATGTGGCTAACTCTGAATTTCAATGGAATTAGGTCATCTTTGGAGCTTTGTATCTCTTGATTCATGAAGATTTTGCTCTAAGTCAATACATTAATCTTGTAGAGCTATGATAGGAGTACAACTTTGCTTAAGTGACTAAGCATTGATGCTATACAAAAATTGGAGATAAATAGACTTGAAGTTTGGCTGTCAGTCAACCCAGGAACTGAATTTTGATTAACAATGAAATCAGATGAAATTTGAGATCGAATTTGAGTAGGATCCACTGATTATTTTAGTATGCTTGCTATAGCAAAATCAAAGCTGGATTATAGATCAATAACTTTGTTATAGATGGATTAATAAGTTGCCACATAAAAATTTGAGATCAAGGCCCTGCAAGTTGCTATGTCGGGCGCACAGATGAGAATCCCATGGTAGAGTGACCTGAAGAAGATCGCGGGTTCAGTGTATCTCACTGCCGATGACCCTGCGCCACGATCCTCGCCGGCACTGCGATTCGTGCCCGGTGGCACGCGGATAACGACCCAGGGTAAAAAGATCTCACGCCGGGGATGAGGTCGGGGCACTGTGGTCGTCCTGTCGCCGTACCCACTTGCGCTGCAACTTGGCCACGCGGTCGTCGAGGTGATGATCGCTGTTAACCAGGGAATGCCACGCTACTGACCTTGTTACCACGTCGCAGTAGGTCGCTGTAGATAGCCTCTCTGTCGCTGGGGACTTAGCCTAGTGAATGCCACGTTGAGCGGCCTACGGTGATTCCTCCCCATTCTTACCGCCAGTTCTTCTCCGCCCAAATTCGTCGTACTCGCGATCGCTCTCTATAAATTGGGCATTCAGCGTGCTCCGCTAGGTTGTTACACGCCCAGTGCACCAGCCCTCGCCTCCAATCGTTCACCGTAGCTCCTCAATTCGCAATTCTCGCCAAATCGGTTTTCCGCAGTGCTGTGAGCTTCTCACCGTGGCCAGCCATCTGCAGGTTGGTTCATGCTTCTCTGCTTGGTGTTCTAGCATCCCATGAGTCTCCTATTGCTCGTAGACCTGGTTGATTGAACCAGACCGCACTGAATCACCAAGAACACCTCAGTTTTCCCTCGGGTTTCTTCGTCGTCGTGGGCAGAAGGACTCCGGGCAGGATTCATGCAATTAAGGGTCAGATTAGGATCGCCAGGGGTGGGATTTGGTGTTAACCAAGTTAGGGCACTGGTCACTGCGTATTCCGGCCGGTACAAGTTCGAAGGAGGGCGCGCTCATCGCCGTTCACCGTCGTGGACCGAGTGATGTGAAGAAATAGAAGTCTGGGGGGCCTTAGTGCAAACGTCAGAGAGACAGGGAAATAGTGCCAAGGATTCTTTACGGGTATTTCGAATAGCCGAGGTCCTCTATGCAAAGTCGCCAGCACGAGCGCGCGCGCGGGCGCGTTTGCCTGGTCGTGGGCCGAATTAGGCCAGTTTCAGCCAATCCCTGTTCATTCTTTTTCCTTTTCTTTTTTTGCTAGGCTTAGGAAAATTATAAGAAATTCTAGAAAAATGATAAAATCATGGGACCAATTTTACTAGACTCCTAAATTCCTATATTATTTAATAAAAATAGTTCCAAGATTTTTTGTCCCAACTAGAAATTATTTAGCATTTAAAGATGCCTAAACCTAGCCTTTTAGAATTTTAGAATTAGATTAGTAGCTCCAAAAGTCATAATTTTTTTGGGTGAGTTTAATATGATAATTAAAGCCCTTGGGTAAAGTTTGACATGTTTTGGACATTTTTTATCCTAAACCCAACACCCTAGCTCCCTAAGGTAGAATTTGCCTAACCCTAATAGAGTACTAACTCAGGAAAGCCAAGTGACTCAAGTGTACCGTGAATGAAAGTTATATTCAAGATACAACTTAGTGTGTTTCTATTGTAACTGCATATTCATAGCATCACATGAGCATTCATGTATATGTATTGTTATGTATAGAAAACGAAGAAGAAGTAATTGTCGAAGAAGAAACTGCCCCACAAGCTGAAATTCTACCAACCGAGAACAGTTTCTACTCTGATATTTGTGGAACAGATCCCGAGTCTCCTACAACACAAGGCAAGCCCCGGTGCATTATCTCTTTCCTTGTGTTTTAAAATCTTTATCACCTTATATGATGCATTAGGTGATAGGAGTTGTGTGCTAAACAGTTGATGCATTTTCTTCCTTGGAAAATTGATCACCATTCCTTGATTCCCTTTTATAAAAAGTATTTTTATGATGCTTAGCCTTGCTTTAGAAAAACAAAATGTTTTGTTTTAAAACAAAAGGTGATTCTTCACAGTGGATTGGGATTTTTACAAAGAAAAGATTTATTATGGTGAATCCATCATGGTCGTGATGGGCTCAACATCTGAAAAGATGCCAGGTACCAAACTTTGGGTTTTAAATAATAAAGACGAGACCGGGCAGGTGACTTGCACGAGAAGGGAGTCTCGGTGTAGTGTCTCTGTCTGAGTCGATTAAGGACCATGTCGATGTAGGCTTGCTGGTTGAGGACCTTTTAACTGGCCACATGCCTCATCATGGGTAAGCTTTGCCTAGGGCAGACCAATACCTGAAAGGCCAACACGCAGTGGGAGTAGAGAGATGGCGAGAGTAGCGTGTACCCTCCGTGGCAAGGGGCTGAAGGTAATGTATCTATGCTCTCGGTTGGCATGAACCCGGTCTGGTCTTGAGAAACCCGGTGGCGAGTTGACATATGCAAGGGTTAAGTGCTACATATGTCATGTGGTTGGAGATCCCTAGCTGGGTATTAATCGATTCGGATCGCCGTTACTTCTCGGATATGAAGACTTGGTCACTGCCCTACACGTAGCAATCCAGTAAAGTGAAGGGTGTATAAAAGACGGCTAGTGTAGGCCAAGTGCTTGAACTAGGATAGAAAGAACTTTAGATGCAGGTAACTTTACTTAACCTGATATTAAAACTGGATTTTTAAGGATCCACTGTTAGTAAGCATTTCGGCAAAACAAAGTCTTTGATTCTAGATCAGATTTACCTTGAATCCTATAAGCCAGCATATCCTTGAGAGTCTTTTCCTTTGTCGGGTAAGACTTGCGAAAGTACACTCCGTACTCAGGGTTTTCGAACCCATGTTGTTGTAGGTGAGGAAACAGCAGAATTTTGTTGTTTCTGCTCGAAGGTGGTACCAAAGAAGGAGCCAAATCAGTGATCATGTGCGTGGGAGGATGTTTGCCTCCCAGTTTGAAAACACTAAACTTTTGTGCGGGAGGGTGTTTTGCCTCCCTGGTATGTAATCATATTTTATGCACTTCTAACACCCGGTACTGTAATAATACTCTTTCTCTCTATATTTTATGAATGTAACTTAAGTTATTGTAATCCGCTTCCACTTATTCTTTCATCCGATGCGATGTAATATCTGCATGATGGGTGAAGCGCTCTTTGGCGACATGATGTTGATACAAGAGACCAAACTTGTCGAGTGATTATGTGCATCTACATGGTTGTCTGAGGTCCTTAGGACAAGGACATCTATAGGTGGGCCTAATACCTTGGGAGGTTCTGCCACAGCTGGTATCGGAGCAAAGCCCGTCTCTTCAGACATTACATAGCACTTCAAAAGAATTTCCAAACACTTACCTTGAAATATTCTTTCAACCTTACCTTACCACTTTCTGGTAGTCTCTTATCTTGTAAAGTCGGGTAACAGAGTGCAATATATGTAGGAAGTAGGGGATCAACAAAGGTTGATTCCATAATTACTAGGTTATGCATGCATCATGTTTAAAAACTATACTAATAAATCTTCCCCTCTTATGGAGATATGGCGTGCACTAAAACTACCCAGCGCAAATCGACCGGACCTCATGGTGTGCCTCAACATCAACTAGCCTCCAGGCATGAAGGAAGTAGCAGTGGCAGTAATGACCCGATTGGAGACCTGGAAGTCCGGGTGGAGCAACTTCGGTCAGAACTACGCCACAGGAATAGGGCGCATGAGCGGGATAGCCATCGTATTGCGGAGCTGTCAGCCGAAGTTAGTCGCCTGCAGTATGAAATTTTGGAACGCAATACGACCATTGATTGGGATGTCAACTCGCGCTCTTTCGCTTGGGATTGCGAAGTGAAAGCTCTAGCTCGCGTGGCAGAACTGAGTGCATCCCTCGAAAACCTGGAAGTGTACTGCAACACCTTACATGAAGAAGTGCATGTATTGTATGATTGGCTGCACCCGAACATACCACCAAACGTTGCTGCAATGGGAGCCGGACCATCGAGAACGGCTAATGAAGGACCTGATGGGGAGCTGGACCTTTTTAGGCCCCCTCCTTCCATGAACCTTGCTCACGAACAGTCTCCTAAAGCAAGCAGTGGAGCAACTAAGGATGAAACAATTAGAATAGTATAGTTTAGTTTAAAATAATGTACTTATGTAAAATAAGTAATGAAGTCGAGTTGTATAATGGAGCTTGTATAATTATTACAGTTCAGCAATGTAATAAGATGGTGTATGTTGGCATGTAATATTTTCCGAATGTTCTTTTGCCTCAGATGCCATCCCGGACTCGTGCACATGATGGTGCGGGGACGTCCCGCGGTCGGGAGGACACTCCCAATCTGCCACCCGTACCTCCTACCTTGACCGAGGCTATCGCTGTCTTGGTTAACGCCACCGCCGATAATACTCGCTTTCTACGCGAAATGGCGGGAAACCAATTTCAACAGCATGGAGGAAGAGTCCATCCTCATGGACCGCATGATACTACCTATCTGAAGTTCTCGGAGACTCACCCACCGCTCTTTATCAAGGCAGAGGAACCCTTAGAAGCCGATGAATGGGTGTGAGTAATAGAACAGAAGTTTGGGCTAATCCGATGCACGGAGACGCAAAAGCCAATGTTTGCCGCTCATTAGCTAAGAGGGCCTGCCAGTACCTGGTGGGCAAATTTTTCAGCAATCCAACCTGCTAGACATCAGTTACGTGGGAAGAATTCAAGTTGGCATTCCGGGAGCATTATGTTCCGGAGGGAGTGCTACAAATGAAACTAGAAGAGTTCATCCAACTGAAGCAAGGGGGAGATATTGTGATGCAGTACCTCAATAAATTCAATCATCTCTCCCAGTACGCCATTGAGCACGTGGATATAGATCTGAAAAATAAGAATTGTTTTATGAGGGGGCTAAATGACATACTTCAGCGGAAGATGGCAACATGTTTGGACCTTACCTACAGCAGGGCTGTCAGTACAACACTGGCAGTCGAAGCCAAAAATGTGGGACATGGGAAGTCAAAGGGATATGCGGGTGAGAAATCTACTCAAGGACCTGAAAAGAGAACACGGTTGGTGATCCGACCTTTTAACCCAAACCGTTCTTCGCCTCGCCCATCTTCATACCCATTTAAGCAGCCTGTATTTATTCGTCCCACTACTGCCCCCGCTCCTACCAATCAGCCGAGTGCCCATGGTACTCATTTTCCTGCCCTTCCCAGTTCTTCCAGTGGTTGCTTCAATTGTGGAAAGTCCGGACATTTCATCAAGGACTGCCCATATCCGAAGCAAAACAAATCCAACTTTCAGCAGACCTCTAGGAACTCAAGTCAAGGAAAGGGGAACACGGCCAATTCTTTAACGGGCAAGAATTTCAAGAAAACTGGACATGTATGTTATACCCAGGTGGCTACTACACCGGAGGGTGAACCAGTGACGATGGGTACGTTCCTTGTTGCCAACTACCGAACTGTTATCCTTTTCGATTCTGGTGCATCACATACCTTCATAAGCAAGGCGTTTGTGGAGAAACATTGCATACATTGCACTGAATCAAGGGAGGGATTTGTTATCCACTCACCTGGGGGCTAGATATTTACTAAGGAAGTAGCCTTCCACATACCAGTAACACTGGTCGGACGGGAATTTCCTACAAACATGATTGTTATAAAGGGGCAAGACATAGATGTAATTCTGGGCATGAATTGGTTAGCCCAGCATAAGGCCATCATCAATAAAGACTTAAGGACCATTAAATTAAGCCATGACCATGAAGAGGTCCAATTGTCCATTGATGTAGCTGTCCCAGCCAAAGCATTTGGACAAATTTATGAGGCTATAGTACAAGAAATCCAGGATATTCCGGTGGTATGTGAATTTCTAGATGTCTTTCCCGAAGACGTGCCTGGGTTGCCTCCAGAAAGGGATGTGGAATTTGTGATTGAATTGAAGCCCGGTACGGCTCCTATTTCGAGAAGGTCGTACCGCATGCCACCTAATGAACTGGCGGAACTAAAGACTCAACTGCAAGACTTGCTTGAGAAAGGGTTCATTATACCCAGTTCATCACCATGGGGATGTCCAGCAATTTTCGTCAAGAAGAAGGATCAGACGCTTCAAATGTCCTTGGACTATAGAACCCTTAATGAGGTTACCATCAAGAACAAGTCCCCTCTTCCTCGAATCGATATCTTATTCGATCAACTTACTGGAGCTCGAGTATTCTCCAAGATTGACCTCAGGTCAGGCTATCATCAGATTCGTATTCGACCCGAGGATATACTCAAGACCGCATTCACTACGCGGTAAGGATTATTTGAATATCTAGTCATGTCTTTCGGGTTAACAAATGCTCTAGCCCAATTCACATACTTAATGAACTCAGTATTTATGCCTGAGTTGGATAAATTTGTGGTGGTCTTCATTGACGACATTCTAGTCTACTCTAAGAATGAAGAGGAGCATGCAAAGCATTTACGGATCGTGCTAACGCGCTTAAGGGAACATCAGTTATATGCCAAGTTCAGCAAATGTGTGTTCTAGTTGGAGGAAATCCAGTTTCTTGGACATGTATTGTCTGCTAAAGGGATTGCGGTCGATCTTAGCAAAGTCAAGGACATTCTAGAATGGAACTCACCAATGAGGGTACATCAAGTTCGGAGTTTCCTTGGACTGGCTGCATATTTCTGCAGATTCATTCCGGGTTTCTCCAAGATTGTTAAACCCATTACGGGTTTATTGAAGAATGATACAAAGTTGGATTGATCCTCAAAATGAAATGAAGCCTTCGAGCAGCTGAAGGTGTTGTTAACCACTGGCCCGGTGTTGGCTCAACCGGATATTGAGAAGCCTTTTGATGTGTATTGTGACGCTTCAGGCAGTGGACTCGGATGTGTCCTAATGCAAGAAGGCCGAGTCATAGCTTACGCTTCACGACAATTACGCCAACATGAGGAGCACTATCCAACTCATGATTTGGAATTAGCTGCAGTGGTTCATGCCCGTAAGATATGGCATCATTATCTGCTAGGAAATATATGCCATGTGTATATGGATCATAAAAGTTTGAAATATATCTTTACCCAGTCAGAATTGAACATGAGACAGAGAAGATGGCTTGAGCTAATTAAAGATTATGACTTGGAGATCCATTATCACCCAGGAAAAGCCAATGTGGTGGCAGATGCATTGAGTTGGTAAGAACACCTGACACCACTCTGTGTCAAGAAATGGAAAAGTTGAACCTAGGCATGATACAACAAGGAACCTTGACAAATTTGAAGCTTGAGTCAATTCTTCTACAAAGAATCATTGATGCCCAAAGAGCCGATAAGGGTATGAAGTACATTCATGAGAAAATAGAAGCCAGCAAAGCAAATTGCTTCAAAAAAGATGACCAAGGAATAATATGGTTTAAAGATCGCATAGTTGTGCCAAAAGATGTTGAAGTCCGCCAACAGATCTTGGATGAAGCTCGTCTTAGTCGATATTCCATTCATCCTGGAAGTACTAAGATGTATCAAGACTTAAAGCAACATTATTGGTGGACAAAAATGAAGATTGAAATCGCACGCTATGTGGCAAGATGTGACACCTGCAGACATGTTAAGGCAGTACACATGAAGACTGCTGGACCATTGCAGTCCTTGCCCATCCCAACTTGGAAATGGGAATATATTAGTATGGATTTCATTGTGGGATTGCCAAAGTTAGCCAAAGGCTTTGACTCTATTTGGGTCATAATTGATCGTCATACAAAGATTGCCCACTTTCTTCCCGTCAAAGTAAAGTATAAAGTGGCCACATACGCGGAACTTTATATTGCTCGTATTCTCAGTTTGCACGAAGTTCCAAAAATAATAGTGTCGGACCGAGGACCGCAATTTGCCGTAATTTGTATCCAATTTTGGGAAGAGTTACACAAGTCCTTGGGTACTAAGTTGCTCCACAGTTTGGCTTATCATCCTCAAACAAGTGGACAAACTGAGAGAGTAAATCAGATACTTGAAGATATGCTACGAGCATGTGTTCTGGAGTTTTAGCAGAAATGGGATGATTGTCTTCCATTGGTAGAGTTTTCGTATAATAATAGCTATCAAGAAATCATTAAGATGGCACCATTTGAAGCATTGTACGGGCGACAATGCCGAACACCCTTAAATTGGTCTGAACTAGGGGAACGGTGGTTTTTTAGGCTTGACATGGTTAAAGAAAAGGAAGAAAAAGTTCAACGGATAAGACACAACTTGAAAGAGGCTCAAACTCGGTAGAAAAATTATGCGGATAAACGACGCCAACCTTTGGTCTTTCAAGTTAATGATCATGTATACCTGAAAGTATCACCAAGGAAGGGTGTTAACCGATTCGGGGTAAAAGGAAAATTGGCAACCTGGTATATTGGTCCATTTCTTATTCTTGAACGATATGGACCAGTGGTGTACAGACTTCAACTGCCTGAATCATTATCTGCGGTACATAACGTGTTCCATGTATCCCAATTAAAGAAGTACCTTCAAATTCCTGATCGAACCATCGATGTGCTGGATGTTGCTTTGGAACCAAATTTGACTTATTCGTAACATCCCATTCGAGTTTTGGATCAGAAAGACAGGATCACACGAAAAAGAACCCTCAAGTTCTATAAGGTACAATGGAACCAGCATACTGAAGATGAAGCTACCTGGGAGACTCAAGATTTCTTGGAGAAAATTTTTCCTAGGTTTTTAGCTTCATGTAACCTGTAAAATTTGTGTATCCAATTGTAAAGTCGGATTCCTGATCGAACCATCGATGTGATGGATGTTGCTTTGGAACCAGATTTGACTTATTCAGAACATCCCATTCGAGTTTTTGATCAGAAGGACAGGATCACTCGAACAAGGACCCTCAAGTTCTATAAGGTACAATGGAACCAGCACACTGAAGATGAAGCTACCTGAGAGACTCAAGATTTCTTGGAGAAGAATTTTCATAGGTTTTTAGCTTCATGTAACTTGTAAGATGTGTATATCTGATTGTAAATTTGGAATAAACCCCATACCCCCTGCTCTATAAGACAAATAAGGAAATAAAGATGTGACGTGTTTCCTTTTCCACTACTTACCCTAGGACCTTAAATCTCGGGACGAGATTCTTTTATGAGGGAAAGGATGTAACACCCCTGGTGTTACTGGCACTAAAACTTGAGCATGACATTATATGCATTGGCATTTCATTTTGTTTGTCAGATCTAGAATGCATCCACTAGGTAAAATTTCAAACGTGTGTGATATGGTGGCTTGAAGTATTCTTAACCTAGGGTAGGGTACTTAACCCTGGGATTAGGGCCTATGGGTGAAAGTGAAGCCAAGATGAGTAATACCTCAAAAGTCATGGGAAATATTCATAAGAGATCAAGAGTGATGGATTTGAGTGCCACAAAAACCCTAGAGTGCTCAAAACCCTAAAAGAAACCTTAGAAAACCCTAATTTGTACCCTAGGGGTGAATTCAAATTCTATACCCTTTTGGACCAAAATGCAAATATCAAATTGATAGAACATCAAAAACTAAGTAACTTTTACATTGGAGGATTTTCATGTAGTTGGAGAAATTTGCTTATTTGCAAAAAGTCCCATGAACACCATGTGGCTAACTCTGAATTTCAATGGAATTAGGTCACCTTTGGAGCTTTGTACTCTTGATTCATGAAGATTTTGCTCTAAGTCAATACATCAATCTTGTATAGCTATGATAGGAGTACAACTTTGCTTAAGTGACTAAGCATTGATGCCATAAAAAAATTGGAGATAAATAGACTTGAAGTCTAGCTGTCAGCCAACACAGGAACTGAATTTTGACTGACAATGAAATCAGATGAACTTTGAGATCGAATTTGAGTATGATCCAGTGATTATTTGAGTATGGTTGCTATAGCAAAATAAAAGCTGGATTATAGATCAATAACTTTGTTACAGATGGATTAATAAGTTGCCACATAAAAATTTGAGATCAAGGCCCGGCAAGTTGCTCTGTCAGGCGCACATATGAGAATCCCATGGTACAATGACCTGAAGAAGATCGCGGGTTCAGTGTATCTCACCGCCGATGACCCCGCACCGTGATCCTCGTCGGCACTACGATTCATGCCCGGTGGCGCGCAGATAACGACCCAGGGTAAAAAGATCTCACGCCAGGGATGAGGTCGGGGCACTGTGGCCACCCTATCGCCGTACCCACTTGCGCCTCGACGTGGCCGCGCGGCCGTCGCGGTGATGATCGCGGTTAACCTAGGCACGCCATGCTACTGACCTTGTTACCATGTTGTAGTAGGTCGCTATAGATAGCCCCTCTGTCGTCGAGGACTTAGCCCACTGAATGCCATGTTGAGCGGCCTACGGTGACTCCTCCCCTTTCTTACCGCCAGTTCTTCTCCGCCCAAATTTGTCGTACTCGCGATCGCTCTCTATAAATTGAGTGTTCAGCATGCTCTGCTAGGTTGTTATGTGCCCAATGCACTAGCCCTCACCTCCAATCGTTCACAGTAGCTCCTCAATTCGCGATCCCCTAAATCGGTTTTCCACGCCGCTGTGAGCTTCTTCATAGCATCACATGAGCATTCATGTATATGTATTGTTATGTATAGAAAACGAAGAAGAAGTAATTGTAAAAGAAGAAACTGCCCCATAAGCTGAAATTCCACCTGCAGAGAACAATTTCTACTTTGATATTTGTGGAACAGATCCTGAGTTTCCTACAACACAATGCAAGCCCCGGTGCATTATCCCTTTCCTTGTGTTTTAAAATCTTTATCACCTTATATGATGCATTAGGTGATAGGAGTTGTGTGCTAAACAGTTGATGCATTTCTTTTCTTTGGAAAATTGATCAGCATTCCTTGATTCCCTTTTATAAAAAGGATTTTTATGATGCTTAGCCTTGCTTTAGAAAAACAAAATGTTTTGTTTTAAAACAAAAGGTGATTCTTCACAGTGGATGGGAATTTTTACAAATAAAAGACTTATGATGGTGAATCCATCATGGCCGTGATGGGTTCAACATCTGAAAAGATGTACCTCTGCCAGATACAAAACTTTGGGTTTTAAATAATAAAGACGAGATCAGGTGGTTGACTTGCACGAGAAGGGAGTCTCGGTGTAGTGTCTCCGTCTGAGTCGATTAAGGACCGTGTCGATGTAGGCTTGCTGATCGAGGACCTTTTAACTGGCCACATGCCTCGTCATGGGTAAGCTTTTCCTAGGGCAGACCAATACCCGAAAGGCCAACACACAATGGGAGTGGAGAGATGGCGAGAGTAGCATGTACCCTCCGTGGCAAGAGGCTGGACGGGGGTGTATCTGTGCTCTCGGTTGGAGTGAACCCGATCTGGTCTTGAGAAACCCGGTGGCGAGTTGAGATATGCAATGGTTAAGTGCTACATATGTCGTGTGGTTGGAGATCCCCAACTGGGTATTAATCGATTCGGATCGTCGTTACTTCTCGGACATGAAGACTTGGTCACTGCCCTACACGTAGCAATCCAGTAAAGTGAAGGGTGTATAAAAAACGGCTAGTGTAGGCCAAGTGCTTGACTAGGATAGAAAGAACTTTAGATGCAAGTAACTTTACTTAACCTGATATTAAAACTGGATTTTTAAGGATCCACTGTTAGTAAGCATTTTTGCAAAACAGAGTCTTTGATTCTTAATCAGCTTTACCTTGAATCCTATAAGTCAGCATATCCTTGAGAGTCTTTTCCTTACTCAGGGTTTTCGAACCCATGTTGTTGTAGGTGAGGAAACAGCAGAATTTTGTTGTTTCTGCTCGAAGGTGGTACCAAAGGAGGAGCCAAATCAGGGATCGTGTGTGGTGGAGGATGTTTGCCTCCCAGTTTGAAAACACTAAACTTTTGTGCGGGAGGGTGTTTTGCCTCCCTGGTATGTAATAATATTTTATGCACTCCTAACACCCGGTACTGTAATAATACTCTTTCTCTCTATATTTTATGAATGTAAATTAAGTTATTGTAATCCGCTTCCACTTATTCTTTGCTCTGATGTGATGTAATGTCTGCGTGATGGGTGAAGCACTCTTGGGCGACATGATGTTGATACAGAAGACCGAACTTGTCGAGTGATTATGTGTATCTACATGGTTGTCTGAGGTCCTTAAGACAAGGACATCTGTAGGTGGGCCTAATACCTTGTTAGGTTCTACCACATTTAGTCCAAACCTGGAATTATTTAGCACTTAAAGGTGCCTAAACCTAGCCTTTTAGAATTTTAGAATTAATTTGGTAACTCCAAAAATAATAAAACTTTTTGGGTAAGCTTAGTTTGATGATTAAAGCCCTTGGGTTGAGTTTGAAATGATTGGACATTTTTTTGGTCCCAAACCCAACACACTAGCTTCCTAGGGTATAGTTGCCTAACACTAATAGAATGCTAACTCAGAAAACCCTAGTGACTAGTGTGTATCGTGAAGGAAAGTTGTATTCAAGTTACAACTAAGTGTGTTTCTATTATATAACTGCATATTCATAGCATCACGTCAGCATTCATGTATATGTATTGTTATGTATATAAAACGAAGAAGAAGTTGTAGTCGAAGAAGAAGTTGTCCCGCAACATGAGAATCCCCCGGTTGAGAACAACTTCTATTTTGACATCTGTGGGACAGACCTAGAACCTCCTGCAAAACAAGGCAAGCCCCGGTGCATTTACCCCTTTCCTTGTTGTTTTAAACTCTTTATCACTTGAGATGATGCAATAGGTAATAGGAATTCTGTGCTAAATAATTGTTGCATTTCCTTCCTTGGAACTGATTATCATTCCTTGATACCTGTTTTACTTAAAGTTTTTTGATGCTTAGCTTTGCTTTAGAAAACAAAATGTTTTGTTTTAAACAAAAGATGATGCTTCATATGGGATGGGAAGTTTTCAAAGAAAAGACTTGATGGTGAATCCATCATGGCCATGATGGGTTAACCATCTGAAAATATGTACCTCTGTCAGGTACCAAACTTTGGGTTGTAAATGATAAAGACAAGAACGGGCGCGTGACTCGCACGAGAAGGAAGTCTCGGTGTAGTGTCTCTGTCTAAGTCACTTAAGGACCGAGCCGTTGTGGGTCAGCTGACCGAGGACCCTTTAACTGGCCACTTGCCTCGTCATGGGTAAGCTTTGCCTCGGTCCGACCAATACCAGAAAGGCCACCACACAATGGGAGTGGAGAGATGGCGAGAGTAGCGTGTACCCTCTGTGGCAAGAGGCTGGACGGTGGTGTATCTGTGCTCTTGGTTGGCGTGAACCCATTCTGGTCTTGAGAAACTCGGTGGCGAGTTAACATATGCAAGGGTTAAGTGCTACATATGTCGTGTGGTTGGAGATCCCCAGCTGGGTATTAATCGATTTGGATCGCCGTTTCTTCTCGGACATGAAGACTTGGTCACTGACTTACACATAGCAATCCAGTGAACTCAAGGGGTGATAAAAGATGGCTAGTGTAGGCTAAGTGCCTGAATTAGGATAGAAAGAACTCTAGATATAGGTTTTGACTTAACCCGATAATAATAGTGGATTTTTAAGGATCCACTATTAGTAAGCTTTTCTGCAAACAGAGTCCTTGATTCTTGACCAACTTGGCCTTGATTCCCACAAGCCAGATATCCTTGAGAAGTCTTTTTTCCTTTGTCGGTAAGACTTGCGAAACTACACTTCGTACTCAGGGTTTTTGAACCCATGTTGTTGTAGGTGATGAAACAGCCGAGTTTTGTTGTTTCTGCTCAAAGGTGGTGCCAAAGCAGGAGGAAAATCAGTTAACTTGTTGGCTGGAGGATGTTTTGCCTCCCAGTTGTGTAATATTCAGTGCTACACTCGAACACCCATTATGTAATAAATACTCTCTTTATATTTTATATGAATGTAAATTATGTTATTGTAAACCTTTTCCACTTATTCTTTACTCTGATTATGTGTGTAATGTCTGCGTGATGGGTGAAGCGCTCTTGGGCGATATGATGAAGATATAGATAACCGAACTTGTCAAGTGATTATGCATCCCCCTGCATGGTTGTTCGAGGTCCTTAGGACAAGGACATTTGTAGGTGAGCCTAATACCTTGGGAGGTTCTGTGACAGCTGGTATCGGAGCGAAGCCCGTCTCTTCGAACGTTACGTAGTACTTCAAAAGAATTTTTAAATACTTACCTTGAAACATTCTTTCATTCTTATCTTACCACTTTCTGATATTAATTTACCTTTTGAAGTCGGATAACAAAGTGCTAAATAAAAGTATGTGTAGGAAATAAGGGATCAACGAAAAGTTGATTCCATGAATATGAGGTTATGCATGCATCATGTTTAAACTACACTAAATAAATTTTCCCCTCTTATGGAGATATGGCGCGAACCAAGACCACCCAACACAAAGCAACTGGACCTCATGGTGTACCCCGGCATCAGCTGGCTTCTAGACATGAAGGAAGCAGTAGTGGAAGCAACGACCCAATAGGGGATTTGGAGGCCAGAGTAGAGCGACTCAGGTCCGCACTACGCCACGGGAGTAGGGAGCGTGCGCGTGATAGCCGCTGCATTGCTGAACTATCAGCAAAAGTTAATCACTTGTAGCTAGAAATTGTGGAACACGATACGACCATTGAGTGGGCCGTAAATTCGCGCTCTTTCGCCTGGGATTGTGAAGCCAAAGCTCTAGCACGGGTAGCAGAACTAAGCGCATCCCTGGAAAACCTGCAAGCATATTGCAACACCCTGCATGAAGAGGTGCATGTATTGTATGACCGGCTGCACCCAAACGTGCCGCCAGAAGTTGCAGCGAGCTGGACCATATGGAACAGCAAATGGAGGATCTGATGGGGGGTTGGACCATTTTGGAGCCCCTCATTCCATGAACCTCGCAGATGAACGGTCTCCTAAAGCGGACAGTGGAGCAGCTAAGGATGAAGAGGATTAGAGTAGTATAGTTTAAGCAATGTCCTTATGTAAAATAAATAAGGAAGTCGAGTTGTATACTGAGTATCTATAATTATTACAGTTCAGCAATGTAATAAAGATGGTGTATGTTTGGCATGTAATAATTCAGGATGTTTTTCTTCCTTAGATGCCATCGCGAAATCGTGCTCATGATGAGGCGGGAACTTCCCACGGTGAGAGGACACTCCCAACCCGCCACATGTACCTCCTACACTAGCTGAGGCGGCTATCGCTGCCTTAGTCAACTCTACCGCCGACAACACACGCTTCTTGCGTGAAATGGCGGGAAATCAATTTCAGCAACACGGAGGAAGAGGTCAACCTCAAGGACCACGAGACACCACATATCTAGAGTTCTCTGAGACCCGTCCACCGCTATTTGTTAAGGTAGAGAAACCCCTGGAAGCTGATGAATGGGTGCGGGTGATGGAACAAAAGTTTGGGCTAATCCGATGCACTAAGACACAAAAGCCCCTATTTGCCGCCCAACAGTTGAGAGGCCCTACCAGCACCTGGTGGCCAAACCTTTATGCCATTCAACCTGTGGGACATCAGGTCACGTGGGAAGAGTTCAAACTGGCATTTAGGGAACATTATGTTCCGGAAGGAGTGCTACAGATGAAGTTGGGAGAATTCATACGTCTGAAGCAAGGGGGAGATTCTGTGATGCAGTATCTCAACAAATTTAATCACCTCTCCCAATATGCCATCGATCAAGTGGACACAGACTTGAAAAAGAAAAATTGCTTCATGAGGGGATCAAATGACAGACTCCAGTGAAAAATGGCTACATGTCTGGATCTCATATATAGCAGGGCTGTCAGCACAACACTGTCAGTTGAAGCCAAAAATGCAGGACAAAGAAAGTCAAAAAGATATGCGGGTGAAGGATCAACTCTGGGGCCTAAAACGAGGACAAGGTTGGTAATCCGACCTTTCAACCCAAACAGTTCTTCTCCTCTTCCACCCACATATCCATTTAGACAAACCGTGTTCATTCGTCCCACTCCTGCCCCCGCCCAGAACAATCAATCGAGTGCCCCTGGTGCTCGTTTCCCTGCCCTTCCAAATTCCTCAAGTGGCTGCTTTGATTGCGGAAAGTCTGGGCATTTCATCGAAGACTGCCCCTACACGAAGCAGAACAAATCAAACATCCAAGAGACTTCCGGGAGCACAAATCAAGGAAAGGAAAACACGGCCAACCCTCCAGCCGGCAGAAATATGAAGAAAATTGGACGGGTTTATTATACCCAGGTGGCGACTACACCGGAAGGAGAACCGGTGATGATGGGTATGTTTCTCGTTGCCAACCACCCAGCAGCTCTTTTATTCCGGTGCATCACATACTTTTATAAGCAAGACTTTTGTGGAGAAGCATTGCATACATAGCAATGAATCAAAGGAGGGATTTGTTATTCACTCACCTGACTGTCAAATATTTACTAAGGAAGTAGTCTTCCAAGTACCTGTAACTTTGACCGGACGTGAGTTCCCTACAAACATGATTGTTATAAAGGGACAAGATATAGATGTGATTCTAGGCATGAACTGGTTAGCCCAGAATAAGGCCATCATCAATACGAATCAAAGGACCATTAAATTGAGTTATGGTCATGAAGAAGTCCAATTGTCCATCCCTGTAGATGTCCCAGTAAAAGCATCTGGACAAGTTTTTGAGGCCATAGTACAAGAAATTCAAGATATTCCGGTGGTGTGTGAATTTCCGGATGTGTTTCCCGAAGTCTTGCCCGGATTGCCTCCGGAAAGGGACGTGGAATTTGAGATTGAATTGAAGCCCGGTACGGCTCCTATTTCCGTATGCCACCTAATGAACTGGTGGAACTTAAGACACAACTACAAGACTTGTTGGAGAAAGGGTTCATTAGGCCAAGTTCATCGCCGTGGGGATGTCCTGCAATCTTCATCAAGAAGAAGGATCAGACTCTTCGAATGTGCATGGACTATAGACCCCTCAATGAAGTAACTAATAAGAACAAGTATCCTCTCCCTCAGATCGATATTTTATTCGATCAACTCATTGGAGCCTGGGTGTTTTCTAAAATTGATCTCAGATCGGGCTATCATCAGATCCGAATTTGACCCGAGGATATACCCAAGACCGCATTCACCACCCGGTATGGGTTATTTGAATACTTGGTTATGCCTTTTGGATTAACAAATGTTCCAGCCCACTTCACATACAAGATGAATTCGGTACTCATGCCCGAGTTAGACAAGTTTGTGGTGGTCTTCATTGACGATATTATAATCTATTCTAAAAATGAGGAGGAGCATGCAAAACATCTGCGGATCGTGTTAACGCGCTTAAGGGAACATCAGCTATATGCCAAATTCAGTAAATGTGTGTTCTGGTTGGAAGAAATCCAATTTCTTGGACATGTTTTGTCTGCAAAAGGGATTATGGTTGATCCCAGCAAAGTCAAGGATATTCTGGAATGGAACTTGCCTACTACAGTGCATCAAGTTCGGAGTTTCCTTGGATTGGCTAGTTATTGCCACAGATTTATTCCGGATTTCTCCAAAATTGTTAAACCCATTACTGGGTTATTGAAGAATGATAGTAAGTTTGATTGGTCCTCTAAATGCAATGAGGCCTTTGAGCAGCTGAAAGTATTATTGACCACTACACTAGTTTTGGCCCAACCGGATATTGAAAAGTCTTTTGATGTGTATTGTGACGCATCAGGCAGTGAACTTGGATGTGTCCTGATGCAAGAAGGATGAGTAATAGCCTATGCCGCAAGGCAGCTGACCCGGCATGAAGAACATTATCTAACCCATGATCTAGAATTGGCTGCAGTAGTTCATGCCCTTAAGATTTATCTGCTAGAGAATATATGCCATTTGTATACAGATCACAAAAGTTTGAAGTATATCTTCACCCAGTCCGAGCTAAACATGAGACAAAGAAGGTGGCTCTAGCTAATCAAAGATTATGACTTGGAAATTCATTATCACCTAGGAAAATCTAATGTGGTGGTAGATGCTTTAAGTCGCAAGGCTTCTTGTCATTGTCTTACAATAAGAACACCTAACACCAATTTATGTCAAGAAATGGAAAAGTTGAATGTGGGGATAGTACAACAAGGAATTTTGATGTAATTGAAGCTTGAGTCAATTCTTCTGCAAAGAATTATTGATGCTCAAAGAACAAATAAGGGTCTAAAGTATATTCATGAGAAAATGGAGGTCGGCAAGGCAAATTGTTTCAGGAAAGATAATCAGGGAGTAGTATGGTTTAAAGATCACATAGTAGTGCCAAAGGATAATGAAGTCCGCCAACAAATATTGGACGAAGCTCATCTTAGTTGGTATTCCATTCATCCTGGAAGCACTAAGATGTATCAAGACTTGAAGCAACATTATTGGTGGACTAAAATGAAGATTGAAATCACATGCTATGTGGCAAAGTGTGACACTTGCAGACGTGTCAAGGCAGTACATATGAAGGCTGCTCGGCCATTACAATCTTTGCCCATCCCAGCCTGGAAATGGGAAGATATTAGTATGGATTTCATTGTGGGATTACCCAGGACAGTTAAAGGATTTGACTATATCTGGGTCATAGTTGACCGGCTCACAAAGATAGCACATTTTCTTCCTCTTAAAACAAATCACCTAGTTGTTGATAATGCTTAGTTATACATTGCTCGTATTCTTAGTTTGCATGGAGTTCTGAAGACGATAGTGTCGGACCAGGGACCGCAATTTGTATCCAAGTTCTAGAGTGAGCTGCACAAATCTCTAGGCACTAAATTGATCAACAGTTTGGCCTATCATCCTCAGACTAGTGGGCAAACTGAGAGGGTAAATCAGATACTTGAAGATATGTTACGGGCATGTGTCCTGGAATTCCAACAGAAATGGGATGATTGTGTGCCATTGGCAGAATTTTCCTATAATAATAGTTACCAAGAAAGTATTAAGATGGCACCGTTAGAAGCACTGTACGGACGACGATGTCGAACACCCTTAATTTGGTCTAAACCGGGAGAACGGTGGCTTTTTAGGCCTAACCAGGTTAAAGAAACGGAGAAAAAGTTCAACAGATAAGACACAACTTGAAAGAAGCTCAAGCTCGGCAAAAAACCATGTGGATAAACGACGCCGACCTTTGGTCTTTCAAGCCAAGGATCATGTATTCCTGAAAGTATCACTGGTGAAGTGTTGGGGCGAAGGCGAAGACGCCACCCTTCGCTCGATGCATTCGCCGACCTCGCTGGTTCAACGGAGACAAGACGACGGGCCTTCGTCCCACACACCGCCGGACGAAGACCTATGACGAGGTCATTTCATCTTGCGACCTCGTCCTACATGGAGGCCCACGTGTGATCCGGCCCATAGTAACAGGCCCTGCGTGGCCGCTGCGCATTACGGGCCTATTTTGTAAAGGTCTCCCTGTAATTACGGTCTGTAACCCTGCTTTATGGGAATATTCCGGGGATAACCTAGGCTCCTGGGGGCACATGCGTCCTTAACACTGAACGTTGGGCACTCAGATACCTATAAATACCCCGCACAGTGCCCTTGAGAGGCTAGATTAACAGAGCTATTGCCATCTCGAGCAAAAACCCTGTTTACGTTCTTACACTCCCCCGTTGGATTGATTTGCACCGGAGAGCAAGTTCCAACATTTGGCGCCCACCGTTCGTGCTACGAAAAAATCACCCGCGATGGCACCCAAGAAAGCTAGCTCGAAGGCTGACGAGGCTGCGAAGGCAGCACTACTGGCCACAAAAAAGGGCAAGGCCCTCGCCCTCACCCACACCACCCACCAAGAGGCCACTGAAGACGACGCTCTCCGCACCTGCGGCTCTGAAGGACAGCCGCAACCTCCCCCAGGCTTCGCTCCACCGGAGGGCGCGGATGTCACCGAGGACGGCAAAGTCATCGGTGTCTCAGCGGAAGAATAGCTACAGCTGCGCGCCCTACGCATCAAGAACCACAATCTCCAGAAGCAAAAAGAGATACTTGAGGCCAAGCGCCAACGTGTGTCTGTACAAGCCAAGGTGCGGCAAATGATACGAGACGAAGAGCAGAAGGCCCAGGAGCTCGAGCAAGAGATCGCGCTAATGCAGCGCGAAGGCCACTTCGGCCTGCAACATGGGCCACCCCTGCAGCAGCGCGCACAAGTCGAATACCTGCACTTCCCCCAGCGCGACCATGCCATCCCACACGCCGCGGCATTCCAAGGTGTCAACTACCTCGACGAGCGAAGTCCCCTGGCGCCACACCTGCAAGTGACACCCTGTCCTGCCAACTTCCGAGCAGGGACCTATCCCAAGTACAACGGCAGCACTGACCCAGCACAGTACATCATGAGTTATCAGGTCGCCGTTGCATCTTCCGGAGAGGACGACGCCATGATGGCCAAGTCT